>NW_021319410.1:95717-403715 GCF_001605985.2 Dendrobium catenatum
TATGCATGCGGCTTGTTGGCTTTCTTCTTTGCTTTTATAATAGTATTGAAATGCTTGATGGATAAGAATGTTATAAGAAAAAAGATGATGTGAGTTATTGTGAGAGAAAAACCTGAGAGGTTTTTTGTGTTTTGGAAATCCTGCGGGCTCTTTCCAATCTTCTTCCCCTCCTCCTATTGAAAATCCTGCGGGTTCTTTCCAACCTTCGTCTCGTCTCCTAATCTCTTTCTTCTATCCGCCAAAGTCCACCTCACCTGTATCCTCTTCTCAAAAGTTAACAGCCAACTTTTAGGTCATGTCATTGTAAAGAAGTCATTTGTAAACAAGAAAGTTAACGGAGGGTGTATTAAGCACTTGTAAAATGTCGATCTTATGTTCTGAAAGTTCAAAACAGTTTGATAAGCTTTTCTTTCTTTTATTTGTATAATATTAAAGTTTGTTTGTCTAGATAGGTCTCTAATCTTCACTATGGTCTGTGATTATTTGTAATCTCTTTTATATCTCTAGAAAAGACTTTCTTTATAACTCTAAATGTGATAAAAAAATTTGGTGGTCCCTCTCCCCAAATTTTGATTGCCATCCAATTTCCCGGTAATACAGAGAGCAAGTTTAGGTGTCCTAGTTTTGGTTTTGTTATTGTCAAATTTTGAGTCTTGTAGGAGTTTGTAAGAGTTTTTTAGTCAAGCAAGTCAAGTTAAATGTGGAGTTCTAAGTCTAGGTTGATTTTTTGTATGTGTCCTTGTAAGTGTCATTTGAGTCAAAAGTTTGTAAGTCGTTTTATTATATAAAGTTGTGTTTTATAGTAAAAAAAAAAAAAAAAAAAAAGATGATGTGAGTTATTTTTGGAGAGAAAACCTGAGAGGTTTTTGGTTTTGGAAATCCTGCGGGCTCTTTCCAATCTTCTTCCCCTCCTATGGAAATCCTGCGGGCTCTTTCCAACCTTCGTCTCGTCTCCTAATCTCTTTCTTCTATCCGCAAGTGCCACCTCACCTGTATCCCTCTTCTCAAAGTAAGCAAGTTTAGGGTGTCATTTTGTTGGTGTCAAAGTTTGTAAGCGTCCAAATTGTAAGTGTCATTTGAGTCAAAAGTTTGTAAGTCGTTTTATTATATAAAGTTGTGTTTTATAGTATTTGTGTTCTTTTAAGCATTTTATGTCTTTATTTTGTTCTTAGAAAGGTAATGTTTTGTGATCAAAAATTTGGGTCCCTCTCCCAAATTTTTGATTGCATCAAGTCTAAACACATGATGCCTTTTTATAGGCCCTTGGGAAGGCAAAATCAATTACCCAAAGTGTAACCAACCATTGGGCAAGCTCAAGAAAGGGTGAGTAGACATAGATCGAGTCCTGAATGAGGGAAAATATGTAGCCATAGGGTTATCTTATGATGTCGGCAAATAATTTAAAAGGCTTGATGTTCTCTTATTGATGAAGGGAAGCTGAAGTGTGAGCGGATTTAGAGAGTTCCTAAGCCTAGGATGAGTTGAAAACAATTGAGTGTAAGATTGCTAAGGTAGGCACCTTCTTGTAGTTGAGTTTGGAATGCTCAAATGGTTCAGAGGCTAAGAGCTTAACTAAGATTGTGGTTAATAAAAATTTGAGCTATTGGGCCCCAAACTTTCCGTTATATTCGGGGAGAGTATTTACGGATTAAGTTCCAAGGAAAATTTTTCGGAAGGCGGATTAGATGGAGATACGATACAACCCAGAGATTTCGCACTCTTAGTGAGGACTTTAAGATTTGAGTTTTGGTTTCCTATATGCACAAACCCCCATAATTAATTATCCCTTCCGATATTGAGAGAGCACTTTCTATTAAGACTAATCATTGAACATATCCGGCATATAGTAATAGCAATTTTAGATGTAAAATTTAATATTTAAATTTAGAAATTCACTGTATTGTATTTAAAGTGGATGGTGGGGGGAATGATAATGAACCCGATCAAGATCCCATGGTTCCATCGTCTCAGGCCATCATAGACCCTAGTCTACTTAGTCAGAGAAGGTAGTCGACCCAACTTGACCGAATGATTCATGTCGGCAGTTATGGGTGCTTAGTCCAATGGTACCTTGTAGACATGGGTGAATGTTTATCTAAAGGGAAAATTCATGTCAACCTTAACTTACAGAGGGCTTTAGGTCATATCGATTATACCCTATAATTCATTACTCAATGGTAACTACCCATTAGGATACATATAGGTTTATGGTCATGACTGTAGAATAGTAGAGTTGTTCGACTAAGCCATTAAGTCAGAGGGTCGCAGTCATAATCGTTAACCATGTGGAGCTGATCTGGCCAAGCCACGGGTTTTTTGTGGAGCCATCTGATTAAACCCCTGACAACAGGACCAATCACAATCATACCACGTAGAGTTGTCGAGCCAAGCTATGAGTTAAAGTGGAGTCGTACTGGCCAAGCCACCGGTTAGAGAATAAATGCCACATCCTTACTGTAGAATAAAATTTGAGAATGAATCTGAATAATATTCTCAACTGAACATTTGCTCTTTGTGAGCTAAAGTTATCTTTTAGCTCATCGCCCATGTCAAACAGTCATGGAAGATGGATAAGTTTTACTTTAAGTTTAGATGATTAAATTTTAATTTTAAATATTGATATTTTGATAAATGTTGAGCTTTGAAGTTTGTTAGATCTTTGAGAATTAACCCTCCGGTTGAGATTTACATTCAACACGCCCATCATCGGAGTGAAATTAAAGTCATTTCAAAATATTTGTATTTTGTTAAAGTTTGGAGGTATTTAAAAGAGAAGAGTCTCCTCTGGTTGAGATTAGCCTTCAATATGGGCATCATCGAGGATTAAAGTATTTGGTTACTTGAGAACTTTGTCAACTCAATTTGTTCTCTAACAATGGATCGGGTTCTGTAACAAACTTCATGACTTATCATATGAATGCTAATAATCGAGAGTTTATATCTATATGGTAAGTTTCATTTAAAGAGTTATTAAAGGCTTAATGTGAACTTTTAAACTAAATATCCTTGTAGATTTGTGATTATTAGTTTGTTTCTTAATCCATGTCATGTCAACTCCAATCCTTTCAAGAAGGAAAATGAAACTTGCATATTGAAATGGTCGAAGCATATGCAGGTAATTTAAATTTTTTATTAAATTAATATATATGCTTCTTGAAATAGTGATTAGCTTCTCAATGTGGTAGCACTCTTCTCAGGGTTATCGCTTGCTTCCAAAGACTGTTGCATGCTCTTAAAGGCTCAATGCATCACATTTAAGTTTAGGGAATTTTATTTTAATGCATGAAGGTGGTTTTTAAAGTATTTAAATTTTATTATTTGTGCAAGTGATTGTCATTGAAATGTGCATAAGATTTCATTTAGGAGCTACAAACGCCTCCTCTTTGCTATACGAATATTATGAATCTAGTGGCATGAATGCGAGTTAGGTTTTAGCTGTTGTATATAGGAGATATAGTGTTTAGTTCATGCTGCCTCATTGAGTTATCATATCATCTAACATAGCACATAGGGAATTATTGTTCAATAGACATTAGGAGATCATGCACTTTCTTGTAAGTAAACTGCATTATTCGTTTCAAATCTCATATTGTCGCATATAAGCTAGTTGTGGTATGCATTACCTATTCCTTGCTCTTGCTCACAGGTGAAATGTAGTATGCGCTACGCCATGTATTGCTCGTAGGTGAGCTACATTGTTCAGTAAGGATCCTTGTAATTCCCTATAGGCGAGATGATATATTCATTATAGCTTCTTGGTTCTCACTTGTAGGTAAACTATCACATCACATGTTATTTGCTCATGCATGTAGGCTGACTAATATCAGTATTACAAGCCTTCTACTGCTATGATACGCAAGCTTCATTAAGTACAACTCCTTTAATGTTGCCTGCAAGCGAGTTGCATTCAATGCAAATCTTCTAATGTTGCTAATATTGCGCATAAGCAGGCTACTGGAAGCATGACAAATTCATGTTCATGCCCGTAGGCAAGTTATTCTGCTACCACAAGTTCACTTAGCTCTTTTGATTTTTCAAATTGTATTTAATTTCAGTCTAGGTTTAGAATTTTAATTTAGGTTTAATTCTCTGTTTGTGTAAAATATTGTTCACTCAAACCAACAAGCTGTACTTCAATGTATTTATTTTTCCTTATTCACGACGAGCACAGGCTTTGTTTATTTGCATTTTAGTTAATATTTTTTTCTTAAATGTATCATATTCACTAAAAAATCTCATCTCCACATTTTAGGAATAAATTTGGGGAGTATAAGCCTACCCACCATGTCAAGAAAGACACGCATGGTCGGTGTCCAATGACACCGCGGTTGTGGTCTCCAATCCCACCACGCCAAAAAAATGTGTGCATGGGTCTTTAGGGTACCTATATAGAAGCTTGCAAATTTTCCTACAGGCATAAAAGCACACAAGCGTACTACATTTTATCATGTCATGCTAAGAAAAGAGCCCACAAGGCTTAAGGGTCACACCGATCTTCCTCCCACAGTGCTAAGAAAAGAGTGCATATGAGTCTATGTGTTGCGCCGCAAGCATGGATAATGGGAATTGAGGTTTAGAATTCAGCAAGCATTATAACTTTGCACGACAATGGTGTTGAGGGCATGAGGGGTCAAAACATAAACTTCTTTCTCAATTTTTTTTTTTTAATCTCTCTTTTTTTTTTCTAATTTGCCTCTTTTTTCTAATAATAATAAATAGTAATTATAAAGAGAGGAAATAATCTCTCTTATAGAGAGAATAAGGGAGTTAAGAAGCAAGTTGGCTGAAGGGGTGGAGGTGATTCTATTTGTTGATGATTGGAGTGTGTAGGAGGATATTTGGGTTTGTAGAAGGCTGATGGTTGGATTGTTGTGGGTGTTGTATGGAGGCATAGGAGTTGAGTGCAAGAGTGGAGTTTGTGTGCAACATGGGCTAGTGGTTTATTTGTTGTATATACGGAATACGAAGGGAACGAGAAGAGTGGTTGCTGGTTGGGATGTGAAGTTGGGACTACAAACCATCGTGGGAAGCTACTGGCTGCGGGTTGGGATATGAGGTAGAGGAGCTGCAGCTGATGCTTGCTGCTATTCAAAAGAGTGGAGATGGGTTGGGTGTGAGGGTTGTTTGAGTGGGAAAGAGAGAACAGGTAAGTGTGGATGTCGGATGATAAATGGCTAGAGAGAGTAGTTTTGTGCTGGTGGCCTGTGTAATGCTAGTGGGTGAGGGATGGCCTTTCGGCAGAGAACAGGAGTTTCTTCTGTCTTGTAGATTGGAGTGGGAAGTGTCAGGTTGTGCAGAGAAATCAGAGAGGTAGTGGAGAAGGTGATATGGGGAAATGGAGTAGAGCTATTGTGAACGGAGGAGAGCTGCAACTTGCAGGGTGGGAATGGGATATGGTTGGGGGCTACAGCCATTTGAATAGGTGAGCTGGATGGAGTAGGTGGCTGTTAGAGAAAGAATAGAAGTGGATGGCCTGCTCGGCTGCTAGATGTTCTCAGTGGAGCATGGCAGCAGGAGATTTACTAGAGTTGTTCACATAAAGAGAGGTGGCTACGAGCTTGGTACAGCAGGTGGCTATTTGGTGGTCGAATTTAATGAAGCAGCTGCAGAGAGGAGCTTGAGAGGTACAGGAGGAAGGGAGTAGGGAGTTGGCTACGGCTAGTGTAAAGTGGAGGCCGGGAGAGGCTTTCACGGCAAAGAAGTCTGTTGCTCTCGGTCTTTGGGAACGTGAGAGAACGGGAGAGATGGTGACTGGTGAGCTTGCTGCAGTGGAGAGGGCTCGAGTAGAGTAGGAGGAGCTCGTTGAGATGTAGTCATGTGGCTTGTTGAGTGGGGATGGGAGAAAATTGGAGAGGAAAGTGTTATTTTGTTTAGGATTTCTCTTTTTCTTATTATATCTTTTCTATTCGTTGATAGCATTAGGCGACTAGAATGGGAAAGAACATCGGTTGAAGCAGGATTAGGCAGGGGATATGAATACAATAGGTTATTTTAGAATTTATTATATATGATATAAAATTATATAAAGTAGTAATTAAATTGACCAAATAAATTTAAGTTGGTCCCTCACAAAATTCCTCGTAGATCTTATGCCTCAATATTCATGTCCTCACCTCAAAACCCATGCCAATTGAATGTTTTTTGTTCGCGCAAAGACTTGGGCAATATTATAGTCATTTCCATATGATTTTGACATTTCGGACACAACGGTGAAATCTGTTTTGTGTACGGATGACGTTCAAGCAACGTCGCACAATGTTTCATCCGTAGTCCATCGATTTTGACCGCATTCAATCAAATGGACCACGGGAAGTCATTTTCTAGGTAATTTTTGATATTCTTAGAACAACGATGAAATCCGTTTAATGATCAGAATATCATTTAGGCAGTTTCATGCAATGTTACATCAAAATTCAAGCCAATTTCATCTTTTTGGATTGTACGATGGCCTGGGAAATATTTCAACCTTTCTTATATGAATTCAGCATTCTAGACACATCGGCAAAGTCCGTTTTGCGAATGAGAGACGTTCGGGCAATGTCATGCAACATTCCATCCGTAGTCCGTTGATTTTGATCACCTACGCTCAATTCAGTTGCGAGGGGTCCCTCAGGTGAATTCGATATTGTTGTTGGTGATTGAAAGCCATTCGAATAATTTAGTGAAGCATCGCACTCGCCAAATATCGCTACATTATTGATCTTTAACCAAGTCGCACATGAGAGGTTCTTCTTTGGTAAATTCAGCATTTTGAATGCACTAGCGTGATCCATTTAATGATTAGATGACATTTGAGTGATTATGTGCACGATCGAGACATTTTAATACTCTGCATTCAAAACTATCGATCGTCGATCATTTCATGTTCAATCACACATCAATTTTGGTATAAATATGGAGGTCAATAGAGATAAGTGATGATTTGCTTTCCCGGTCAGCGGATGTAGGCAAGTGATGTGTCTCCTTAGATGAATTCCTCTGGTAGCTACTATTGACTTCGCTAAGGCATCGCTTTTAAGAAGGAATATCCTTCCTACGATCCAACCGCTGCCCATGAAAATACCTATGAAGACAACTACGGGTATATATATCTTTTAAATTTAAATCTTTTTTTTTTTTTGGAAAACTCAAAACTTAAAACCTTATTCAAATTTGAAATTATCTACATAAAACCACTACAAATAGAATAGTGAAATAGAGCCAAAATAGGCATGGGAAGGATTGTGATTAGCATCAAATATTTGCACTCTCCGCATGATTTTTTCCTTCTATGGACTATTTTTCTTTTAAAAGGATAGAAATATGATTAGTTGCGTGATAGCTATTTGAAATTTTCATTTTAACATGTACAAAATCTATGCAATCCTAGAAGAACTTATAATAAGACATAATTAGGGAATTAAGGCAACTACAAATGATTATAATAGTCCAACGAATTGATTAGTTTACAATAGAGATCACATGTATCCACGAGGTGCGAGCATTAAGGGAGAGAGCAAAAGTCAGATAATCATAAGGAATCAATATAAAGAAAGGAAGAGGGTGTAAGTCAAAGGAAAGTAAAGCGATTTTTACAAAAAAAAAAAATCTAGAGATTTTATTTATGATAAAATAGGCACAAGAAAAATTCTTGATATTGAATTTTTTTTTTTTTTTTGCACAATGAAAAAAAAAATTTAAATCTTATGCAACAACAATAACAACATCAAGCCTTAATATCATTATGTGGGATCGAGTAAATGAATAAATTTCTCCATTGTATCCATTAAGAGTCAAATTCTCATGTAAATCTAATAAAAAATGACATTTCTAATATTTTATTAAAAAAATCTTTTTAAGTGTTTTACCTTTCTTAGCATAGGCCGAATTTAATGCATCTACTCTCCTAACCTTGTCATCAAAAGACTGACATTTTATGTGACCAAATCATCTAGGGCAGCTATCTTTAATAATATCTGTCACTAGAGCTGCTCCAACCTTTGCACGTATATACTCACTTCACATTACATCTCCAAGTGTAAAACCACTCATCCAACTGAGCATCCTCATCTCTAAAACACCTAATTTTACACTTATTTTTAATGGAAAACATTCTGAGTCATAAAGCATTGCAAGTCTCACTACCATCTTATAAAATTTTCCCTTAAGTTTGAGAGGCACTTTTCTATCATACAACAGGCTCGATACAATCCTCCATTTCAATCATCCAACTTGAATTCTAATAATAATATCCTCATTTATTTCACAAACAAATTTAAACCTTATGTAAAAAAAAAAAATAGAAACCCTTCATTCAACCACCAATCATACATGTCAATGGCACAAAATGGTATATGTCATGGCACATGGCATGGCGTGGTGCACATATTTTTTTTTTGCTTGGCACAATGAAGCGCATCAAAATAGCGTGCTATCTACGCCATGCATGGGTAATGGCACATGGAGCATGGCGCAAAGCGCAAATGGCACGCACTATTTATTAACATGTTATAAATTATAAATTATAAATTATAATTAAAATTTTCAAAGTTTATTTATTAATATCACAATTAATTATTAATTAATTAAACATCAATTAATAAAATTTCAATAAACATTAAAGGATTTAACTTTTTTGTAGAATTTAAAGCAATCAGTTTTTCTATTTAGCGGGATTTATTGTTAAAACTTGTTGAATATAAGGTTGTTAGATCTAAGCTTATGTCCCAAAGGCTAACCAAGAGGGGGAGTGAATTGGTAATTTTAAAAAAAATTATATAATTAAAAATTCAAAACCGATTAAAAAACTAATTTGATTTTTATGTTTACAAAAATAATTTTTCAACTACTGAAAAATAAAAAAGAATAAATTAAAGGCAGCGGAAATAAAAAAGACACAAAGGTTTATAGTGGTTCGGTCAAACCCGACCTACATCCACTCCCTGAAGTCTTCCACTTCAGGTATTGTACTATTACCACTAGTATCTCTCATTTTGCCCCCACAGCAAGGCGGAGAAGCCTTCACAAAAATTCTCTTCCACCACTATCCAGTGCGGCAGAGAACCGTCGTCCTTTTACACCTTCCAAGTGTTGACAGAGAAGCTTCCGCTTTTTATAATCTTCAAGTGTATGCAGAGAACCTTTCACTGTTCACACTCTCCAAGTGTAGGCAGAGAACCTTCGGCTGTTCACACTCCTCGAGTGTCGGCAGAGAACCAGAGAAATTACAAATAACACACAGAGATCCTTACCTTTGAGTAACCAAGTGATCCCTTTACACTCCATTAGTAAGAAATCTCATTCAAACACTCTCTCTCACTCTCTCCTTCAAATTCCAATTAGTATTCATGAAGATCAAGTGACAAAAAGATTTCATGATAATCTTAAGTGGACCTTTTATAGAAAAGACGCGAAAAACCGTCCAAAAACTATAATTTTTGATCGTCCACGATCATCCTGTACGATCTAATTTTGTATGTACAAACAGTATAAAAACCATTGCGAATGAACTCAATGTAAATTGGTATGAACTACCTTCGTACCCGATCATCGTCCCGTACAAACATGGTTCGCCCGGTATGAACAGTTATTTACAAACTTCGCTGGTACGAAAATGTAGGACGGACTACAAGCTTTAAGAATAGAGATGTTCATCCTGGGACGAACAATTAATATCGTCTGGATGAATAGTAAACAGAGCCGATCGTCCTGAGACACGATAAATATCGTATGGACAAACAGCGACAGAGCCAATTGTCATGGGACATACAATAAATATCATCTGGATGAACAGCGACAGAGCCGATCATCCTAGGACGAATGGTGAATATCGTCTGGACGAATTATACTTAGAAAAAATTTTAGCACTCTGTTCGTTTCATTTCTCTTTTGGGAATATATAACTGACCAGATCGTCCTGTACGAACCAGCTTCGTACTGTACGATCAGTTTTTAAGAAAAAATGTGAATTTTAAAACTTTTCCCCAGGTGTGCGTGCTTAGTTACTCATTACAATCACACTTTCTCAGACTTAATAAAATGAAAAATACAAACTTCAATTTACAAAATATTCTAAGTTGATCTTGATTTGAACTCTTCAACAATCTAAATTATGATTTTTCTGAAATGTTAGTACACACAAGAGTAAAAACAAATCTTCGAAAATGTGTTTAGAGAAAATAATAATTAAAACAATAATTTTTGGAATCATAAAAAACATCCAAGTTGCAAGAGTGTAAAGCATACAAAACTAAGTAGTAACTCTCTCAAACAATCTCACCCTTTTTGATGATGACAAAACAATTATTGTTTGTGTAAATTTAAAAAACCTAAGTTTCTCCTAAACTCCCCCTGAATGAATAAGCATGTGAGTATAAGAGGCATTTATTATGAACAAAATAATTTTTTTAAAAATTTTAAAGTTTTTCACACACAAAAACGACACTGATACAAAAACCAAAATCTTAAACAAACTTAAAAAACAAAAAATACACAAAACACGAACAAGACAAGAATAAAACAAGACAAACAATATTTCTTCCCCTTTTTGACAAAAGCAAAAAGAGGAAGAAACGAACAACATAAATGTAAGAAGTCATATGAAAAGCCTTTGATAATTGATACTGAAAGAGATAAAGTTATGATAGCAATAATAAAATTAAAGTTCATTAAAGAAAAATAAAAATTCATATCATTTAAATTAAGATATAACAAAAATAAGATAAATATATCAAAGTCATGAAACAGTCTAGACAATTTGATAAGGAAAATTATTGCAAAAGTGATGAATTGAAAATCAATGTAAGTCAAGTTCCAATATTAATTATAATTGAACATTAGATTGATTTGAAATTGAAGATTAAAAGATAGAAGAAAGAACATATACATTTGGCGACATTGTGCAAATTTTTAGTGTTTGTGGTACACTTTGTGCTTCTTTTTACATTTGGACAAATTTTGCGCCTCTTTTCAATTTGCGAACCATTGCACATTCTTTCAATTTTTTTTGTACATTTGTACATTTTTCAAATGTTCAAGTTGTTCTTTCAAATATCAATAATCTAAAAGTTCAAATTTTTCTAAGTACAAAGATAATTATATTAAAATAGAAAATAAATAATAATAAGACATCATGACTGCAATAATCATACTAAAATTTTGTATGCCTAAAAAAATATAAGAATGATATCCTTAACTTGATTAAGTTATAAACTAATTTAAATTTATAAAAAATTAGATTTTTCTAATGATGTGAATTTTTGCATTGCTTTTCAAAATATACCATATTTTAGATCACTTATCTCAAGATAATCATATAGACTAACAAACATTTCCTGACAAGATCAAAATCAACTAAAACAAAACAAGATAATTTTTATTGATATCAAAGTAAATGATATTATAGTTCAGCACGGTTGATATCAATTCAAACTAGAAAAATAAAAATAAAGACAACGAACATAAAAACACACACAAAAGATGATTATGAAAACTGCAAACATCAACATATCACATCACATTACTTCACATCACATCATCAAGACTGATAAAGAAAATCACAAAAAAAGTACAGTCATCATTCAGAGGGGCCCTGATCATAAGGAGGTGGCTAGTTGAAGAAATTAAAATAACTACTCATCATAGCCTTATTTGAGCTCACAAAGTCGAATTGACCTCGTATCCAGCCCATGTCCTGCTGGTACTGCGCATCCTGCTGTTGTAGATGAATCTCAATTCGATTAAAGTATCGATCAAAATGACTCTCAAGACGATCAAAGCGATGAACCAACTCCTGAAAGTTTGGTCCACCAGCAAGAGCAGGTGCAGGTCCTCTCTCCTCTCCCTCAGTGTCAGCAGCTTCATCATGTTTAGCAAAGATAGCTCGAAATGAACCATCATTATAGTACAAGGGTTCTTCTAGATGAGACACGTTAGGATGAACTAATTCATACTTCTTCTCAAGAATGTATGCCACAAGATGTCCTAAGGCTGTGTTCTTCTTTCTCTTATGGGATTCATGTCCAATTTCAGAAAGCCCATAAAGGTAGTCAAGAATGAGTTGGGCTTCGTCAATAGGTTGGCCAATAATGATCAGATATGTGACAGTGGAAAGAAGATGAGTGATATTAATTCTATCACCAGCTTTTAAAATGAAAGAAGTCTTAAGAACATGCTGAATGATTCTAGCATCTTGGTGTAAGGTGTTTTAGGCAAATGACATTCTTGTCTAATTCCTCTAAGCACACGGTTTATCTCAATTCAATCAAAGTTAGAAGCAGAAGTAAAGATGTGGGGTGGGCTCTTACTCCTTCAGTCCTTAAGTTTAAGAAAACCCCAGATCCTCCTTGGTTATTTCTACATTCTTCTCTAGAATATAGGATCTAATCCTATTTTTATCAGATTTAAAAGATATTTTGGAAGAAAATAATAAAATGTAGCCTTGTTGAAAGAGTAAATCAGAGTGAGGATAAACTTCAATTGGGTAGATGCGAAAAGTGGCAATATTTGATAGATTGTATTTTCCTGAATCAGAACTCTAGAATGGGTGATTTTTGTGGTTACAAACCTAGGAAATGATTCTTTATTTGCTTTGGACAAGAAATTTTCATTAGCATTCCTAGAGGAAGGTCCCTAGTCAATTCCTTAGCGTGTCTAACACTTTTGCTTGAGCTTGCCATAGAAAGATCGAAGGGAAAGAATGTTAGAAATGGCTTTTGAAGAGAATGAAGTTTGAGTTCTAAAGCCCTTCAACTTAAAAAAAAAATGATATTTCGTACAGACAAAAAATGATTCGTCCCGTATGATGCTTGCGTTCGTATGTACGAAGTAGGATTTCGTATGTACGAATGCATGCGGTTAAAATGAAATGACTTTTCATAATCATACGAGTTACGAGGCCTCCTTTCATACAGACTTTTTGACCAAACAATCGTACAGACGAATAGGTGTTCGTCAAGGATGATCAGTTATTTAAGACCGTTTTTATGACAGTTTGAATCGTCCCCCATTCAGAATGACACGTGGTTCGTTGTTGACGTTTATTTTCGTGTCGACCCGACCTCGATCGTGCTTGATCGACCCAATTGACCGTTGTCGAGGCAAAATCGACTCAAATTAGACCCCGATTTGATTTAATTAAATTTGTTTTAGTCAAATTAAATCAAATTTAATTCAATTGAAATCAAATCACATTAAATCGAACATCGTCGAGCGTTGTCGAGCCCAATTCGACGCAATTCGACACATTTTGGCGCCGATTCGAGTTCAATTTCATTAAATTAACTCGATCGGACCCAAATCGACCCAAATTGATCCAAGTTGGGTTCGATTCGAATTCAATTTCAGCCCTAATTTATTAATTTGGGCTGAATCTGATTTTCAAATCAAAATATGAAATCAAGGGTTGAGATCTCTTTTCAAATCCCACTCAATCTCACTTCAAGTGGGCAGCCAAATCTACTCAAGTAGATTTTTTTTCCCTCGTGACACGAAACGAGGCGAGGAGAAGCGACATTTGGGCGGTTCCTTGCAGTCGTCCCTAAGAGAACAAACGAGGGAGTGGGGAGCGGCATTACTCTTCCCTTTCGTTTCCATCCCGAGACACAGAGAGAGCGAGTGAGGAGAGGCGGAAAACCCCTCCCCGTGCGCGACTCAACCCGGCGAAACCGAGCACTCCCGCGTGCGGATCCTTCGTGCGTCTCGACCGTGTCCCGCCGCCCTTCTTCCAGCGAGCCAGAACCCTTGCTAGTGGCTTTCCTAGTGGAAGGGAGAAGAGAAGCTTAGGGTTTTGAGATCTTTTCTCATTCCAAAGAAGGTTAAGACAGCCATTCACTTCCTTTCTCAAAGATCAACGAAGTTAGTGGCTTTTTCTTCCCTCCTCCTTCAACTCCGGCGACTTCGAGACAAGTTGGGAGCTATTTGAAGCTTCCAAACAGCAAAAGAGAGCTTCAAAACCCTCCAAACAGCAGTTTGGAGACTTCAAATCGCTTTGGACAGCAGCGGCGAGTTCCGGAGCGGCTTGGGTAGCGACTTTGGAGCTTGAATCAGAGCTTGAAGCGACTTTGGAGCTTGGAGCGGACCTTGGACAGCAATTGGAACTTGGATAGGAGCGCTTGGACAGCCCAGGTGTGGTAAAATCTTTAAAACTTAGTGAAACCTAGGGTCCCCAAAGGTCAATTGTTGTGTGGTTGACACCCCCGAACCTTAGGTCCTTAGAAACTTCAATTTTCACTCTCCTAAAATCCTATATCCGCTGTCCACTTGTTTCAATCATGGAAATCAAGTGAATTTACATGATTCGCTCTCATGTGAGAGCTAAAAAGATAGCGGCGTGGCGATGGGGAATCGAATTGGTATTCAATGTCCCCTTTTTTTTTTGCATGTTATATCATTCATGTTATGTTGGAACCCTTACCTACAACTGAATCCTAGGTTTAGTGGCTCTTTCGATGTCAAATAAAACGTAGGAGCGTAGGGTCTATCATCTAAGTGTTGCATGCGTTAACTTACCCCTAAAACTTGCATGTTATGACAAAATTAGTATGCATGTGATAGGTTTACACCGCCTTGACATACACGATTCCCTCTAGATTTATTAGATGTTTAAGCATGTATTTCAATCATTCCTCTTTTTAGGAAGTTGTGGGATCGTTCATGAGCATTTTTAACTCATGTTGCAAATCCTACAACTAAAAGGTTGATTGGAACACATCCTTGAACTTCTCTAAATTTAGCGAGAAAGTGAAATCTCTCTTGTTATTGCGCTTTTATTTTATAAATGCTAAATTGAGCTTGTGTGAGTTATTGCCTTTTGAACGTTCGCTATATGTCAATGGCTATGACCCCTTGTTTTCCTACAATTTACAAAATCATAAATATGTCCGCCAAACTCATGGGTGATTGCAAAGCGAAGATGGGGTGTTCTATGGCTTCAAAGAGCTTATAGATTACACCCCATCATATGTTGAAAGTTTGTTGGACATGTTTAGTGTAGTTTGTAAGTTGACGGTTAAGGGTGTTAACACATAACTTAGACACTAGGTGAAGCTTTCGAAAAGACAATCGAAAGCCTTCACCCCTAGGCTTCCCTTAGACTCTAGAAAACTAATTCTTAGAGCCTATCCATAGGAATTTCAATGACATTCCATCAAAAATCCTTAATGAATCATGTTACAAGCTTTAGAAACTTGGAGCCTAAATCCAAGTCTTCTTACATCTCTTGTTGGAACCCCAAAACCAACAAGCATCCTCTCATGTGAGATGAATTGAAGTCCCTTAAGCCTTCAAGTGCATCATCACATGAGTCTTCCAAACTTAGAAAATCAAATTCTAGGTTTTTGTCATCCCATTGGTTGGAACAAGAAAACAACAAATGGTTCTCTTGCTTGATGCTCTCCAAATCACCTCTAAAGAAATTAAAGAGCACTAGTGGACTTTGGGATCAAATCCTAGTTCCCCATTTCATTTGCTAATAACACAAGGTTAGCTAATGAACATCATACATGATGATTTGGAATTCTCTAAAATTCCAACCTATCATTATATGAAAATCTTGTAGCTTAGAACCAAAAATCTAAGTTCTCCCTTTCTTTCATTTTGAGACTAAGATCAATGAAAGAATTTTCTTTTTAGGCTTAGGATCCTAAATCTAGACTATTTCATTTGCCTAACCTATATAGGTAGATGACCCCCTTTATTTGTAGTCCAAAAACTACAAATTACATCTCTTATGCGATGTTATTTGGAGCACCCCAAGCTTCAAATACCTCATTGCATGTCTCCTAGTCTATCTTAGGAGCTATTACCCACTTTCATCATATGTTGTGTTATGGATTTCTCTAGATCCTAAAATACATCATGCCTTAAACTCTTGAGCTTAGAAGTAAACTCTAAGTTTCTCCCATTTGTTGGGACACAAGAAATCAACATATCTTTTCTCATGCAAGATATTTTAAGGCTCCTCAAGCCTTTAAACATATCATTGCATAAATCCTTTAACTCTAGGATCAATCCTAGGTTATTTCATCTTCTTTGTTTGTTGAAATGCAAAATCAACAAACAAATGTCACTTCTCCCTCCATGTATAATGGTTTGAAACTTTTCCTAAACTTCTACTTACTATCACATGGGGTTGTTGAACTTAAAACCAAACTCTAAATTATTTCTCTCAATTGTTTAAACCTAAGTTTAACAATTGAACATCCCTCTTAGGCTTAGGACCTAAATCCTAGTCTTTCTTCTCCATTCACTTAACTCAAAGTTAAGTGAATGATCACCCCTCTTTGAATAACAAATATTCAAAGGTCTTCTATGAATTTGTGTAACTCTCTAACTTACATTTTCTTCCTTCAACCCCTAAGTTGTAGGAAATCTATCAAACCATTTATTCATTGGAACACCAAACCAATGAATAATTTCTCGGCCTTAGGATTCAAATCATAATCCCCTTTCTCCTACGACTCAAAATTGTAGGAAAATATCTAATCCTCATTCTCCTAACCCATGATTAGATGAGTGAATCCTTTTCTTTGGGCATCTAAAAGCCTAATGAATTCTCGTGAATGTGGAACCTCCAAGTTACACAATATTTCCTCCTACCAAACAAAAAGTGTAGAAGACCTCTCCATTCACTTAGCTTAAATCAAGTGAATGTGTGTCATTTTCTTTGAACACCAAATGCTCAAGAAAATTTCTCTAATTTGCAACCTCCAAGTTGCACGTGATTTTCCTCTTTCTACAACCCAAAAGTTGTAAGAAAACCCTCTTATTCTCCTAAAATTTAAAATTAGGAGAATGTACACGTCTCTTTGAACACCAAATGTTCAAAGAATGTTCTTGAACTTGCAACCCATAAGTTGCATCTTACTCCCTCTTTCCTACAAGTCACGATTGTATGAGAGTATTTAAATCCATATTCATGCTCCCAAACCTAAATTGGGAGGATGAATCTCCTCTTTGGACACCAAGTGTTCAAAGAAACTACTCCAATTTGCAACTTCTAAGTTGCACTTTGGGCTACTTCTTTTCCTACAATTCTAAATTGTAGGAAATCTCTCATTTCCCCTTTATTTGCCTAGCCTCAAATTAGGCAAAAGAATTTGTTCCTTTAAACATCAAAAGTTTAAGAAACATTTATAGATTTACAACCCACAAGTTGCATGTTCCTTCTCTAATTTCTACAATTCAAAAGTTTTAGGAATTCTTCTTATTCCATTGACTCAAATTGGGTGAGTGGATGATCCCTTCTTTGAATGCCAAATGTTCAAGGAAAGTCTTCCACTTTGCAACCTTCAAGTTATATTTCCTTTCATCTTTCCTACAAGTCAAAGATTGTAGGAAAGCATCCAAGTTCATCTTCTTACCCTTACTCTTCTAAGTCAAATTAGAAGAGTATTCCCTTCTTTGAATAACTAAATGTTCAAAGGACTTTCAAGAGTTTGCAATTTTCAATTTGCATCTAATTCTTCTCTATCCCTCCAACCTAAATTGGAGGAATGAATCCTTCTTCTTTGGATACCAAATGTTCAAAGAATCCTCTTGGGGTTGTAACTTCCAAGTCACATCCCCTCTCCTTTTCTCCTCCAACCCAAAATTGGAGGGATGAAACCTTTCTTTTCTTTGGACACCACATGTCCAAAGGAATTCCTCCAATTTGCAATCCGTAGATTGCACATTGGACTGCTTCTTTTCCTACAAACTTAGATTGTAGGAAACCCCCAAAATTCTCTTCACCCAAATTAAGGAAATGAAACTCTACCTCCTTGGAAACAAAAAAAATTCAAGGAAGCATCCTCTCCTCTCTACAAACTTAAAATTGTAGAGAAATTCAATCTTCCTACAACTCAAAAGTTGTATGGAACTTCCTTGTATTCAATCCATGTTGGGTTATTTAATCTCATTCTATTTATCTTACTTGTTAGACCAAAAACAACAAGTAATTTCACCCCAAGCATAGGATTTGAGTCCTATTTCCCTTCACCCTTCCAAAATCAAGTTGGAAGGGTGCAACCTTCTTTTGGACATCAAAATGTCCAAAGACCTACATGAATTTGCAACCCATAAGTTGCATATTCTCTCAATCCTTCTCCAACCCCAAAAGTTGTAGAAGATTTCCTTTCTCTTTAGCTCCAAAAGCTAGAGAGAATCCTCCAACCTTTAGCTCAAAAGCTAGATGTCGGATTACTACTTTTCTTCTTAGCTCCAAAAGCTAAGGAGAATTTCCCTCAACATAAAGCTCAAAAGTCGCATGTTGGGCACTTCTTCCTTAGACCCAAACTCTATGAGGACCCTTAGTGTGACATACCACACACACTTAGGTGCACAACCCCTTAGGCATGCTAGGATTATGATTTTTCTTTGTGTGCGCATGTGATTGAAGTTGTGGAGTGATTTCCCTTGGATTATCTACGTGTTGGCACCTGCCCTTAAGTGGTTAGTATAGAAAAATACATGCTTTTCTGTGCATGTGGCCATGTCCAAGAGGGGGTAAATTAAATCATGATTATCAAAATGTTGTTTGCTTGCAGGCGCTGCTTAAAACCCTCCAAGAGGCATGGCCAATAGGGTAGAAGCAGGGGCCTAGCATTTAGCACTCTAAGTACTAGGCCAATTTTTAAGAATATAATATGATTATCATACAAATTGCTGCTTAACTCTGTCTTGCAGGTTTGCGTCTTTTCTATTTTTTATATCATGTATTTGATTAGAAGTATGATGTGAACTTGTGGGGGTTTGGAGCAAAAGAAGGGAGCGAAATGGAAAAGATACACATTTTGGGAGATGAAGCCAAATAACTTTGGTAAAGCTTGAAGACCCCACAAGTAGAGTTTGTAATTAATTTAACTAGGTTGTATAATGACAGGCAACTCAGCTGCCAAACATGTTTGTAATAACTGGGACATTATTTACATTTCTGTCTTTATTTATATACAAAAGCATGTGTTGTTTGTTTACCGGGTGTGCAATAGAACAGCATGTATTTCCTAGGTTTCTTCTTTTGTTTCTGTGGGTGTGACTTGGACTCTACTACATTAAGCTCTTAGGATAAAAACTAAGTTTTCTACCCCTTAAAATGAAAGCAACCTAAAATGAAATTAGGCTTCATGGTTTTCTAATAAAAGAAAATTTGCATGGCTCTCTTTCAAAGGGCCAAGTTTTCCAAAAGCTTAAAATAATCATGCATGGCCAAAAGTGTGTGGCGTGTAGAATGCCTCCACATAAAGATTAGATAACAAAATCTTTCTTTTTGTGAGTCAGCATTTGCATACCATACATAATTAGGCATCTTGGCCTCAAAGCCAAGTTATAAGCCCTACATTCTAAATAAAAACAACCTCCCCACTCTAAATTTGCATTGAGACTGGATGACATGGTTTTAAAAGCGATTATGAGAGTTAGCTGGTAGTCCCTTTCCAGGCGGGACAATAAATCCAGAGGTCGGGCAGGCTATGCCTCTTGTGAGGTGTAGTTTGTAAGCCCCTTGTGCACTCATTAGATTTAGGTTCGAGGCACTACCTATCGGTAGTCCCTTGGACTTCACTCCAAAAATCTGATTCTAAGTTGATCAATTCCTCCTTGAAATTTCTAAAGGCCGAAAAACCTTTAAGCAAGACTTTCATGGATTTCAAAAAGCAAATCTTAGCCAATGTCTAAATGACTTCCAATAAATCAAAACCACTAGTTTAATCAAAAGTTTTCTCAAGCACTAAAGCTTGGGATGTAATTAACCATAAGGGCTTGCCCCTATGGCACGTCTGTACCCAGAAATAAATAAACCCCACTCAACCAAACATCGAGTGGGGGAATCTCTGTTAATAATTGTAAATTTTATTACTGAGTCCATAAGGAAATGATATTTTTACCCTTCGGGATAATATATCATGTTCTTATGTCGTACTCGATGACAAAATATGCAATCCGTTTGAGGATACAAAAATTCTCCAACATTCGTATGTACGAATTCCAGGTTCGTATGTACGATCTGAAATAATAACTGCTTCTGTCCGTATAACCGTCTAGATGCGTACATACGATTGAATACACATCGTCCAGATGATCATGAAGATCGTACAGACGAACTGTATTAAAAACTGAAAAAACTGTATGCATTCTATTCTACCCAATTGATCGATATGCTACAGGATTCATCTAGTGCGAAATTAATTTCGTACAGACGAATATCACACTTAGAAATTTCGTATTATTGCTCACAAGACATGAATTTGAATGTGAAAATATTTCAAAAACACACAAAAATAAAAAGATAAAAAAAGACAAACAAACATGCACAAAAACAGAAAAACGCACAAGTAAAATCACAAAATAAAAGCACACTTACAAAAACATACATCATTATTGCAGAAACCTTTAATTAAGCATTCAAATCAATCACACCAAGTCTTGTTCTTGATGTGCTGAAAGTATCAAAGGCTAGTAGTTTTGTAAAAATAACTGCAAGTTGATTTTCAGTTGAAACATGATTTAGTTCAATTTCTCCTTTGGATACATGATCCCTTATAAAATGATGTCTGATGTCTGTATATTTGGTTCTTGAATTTTGAATAGGATTTTTAGAAATACAAATGCCATTAGTGTTATCAAAATAAATGAGAATTGTGCTTATTGTTAATCCTAAATTAATCAACTGTTATTTCAACCAAAGTACTTGTGCCACACAACTTTCTAAGGCAATGTATTCAGCTTCAGTATTAGATAAAGCTATGGAATTATGTTTTCTACTGGACCAAGAGACTGAAGAATTTCAAATAAATTGATATGTTCCAGAAGTACTCTTTCTATCAACCCTACAACCTGCAAAGTCAGAATCTGAATATCCAATTATTTCAAATAAATAGATAAACTTAGGATACTAAACCCCTAAGTTCTAAATTCCCAAGAGATATCTCAAAATCCTTTTCACTACTGTCAAATGTGATTCTTTTAGATCTAATTGAAATCTAGTATATAAATAAACATTAAACATAATATCGGGTCGGCTAGCGATCCTTACCTCTGAGTAACCAAGTGATCCCTTCACACTCCACTAGTAAGAAATCTCCTTCAAACACACTCTCTCACTCTCTCCTTCAAAATCCATTTAATATTCATGAAGACCAAGTGACAAAAAGATTTCATGACAGTCTTAAGTGGACCTTTTATAGAAAAGACACGAAAAAACGTCCAAAAATTGTAATTTTCAATTTTTAAGCATCCACGATCGTCCTGTATGATCTATATTCATACGTACGAACAGTATAAAAATGTTGCGTACAAACTCAATGTAAATTGGTACGAACTGCCTTTCATACCAAATCATCATCCCGTACTAACATGATTCATCCGATAGGAGCAGTTATTTATAAACTTCGTTGGTACGAAAATGCAGGACGGATTACAAGCTTTCAGAACAGAGACGATCGTCCTGGGACGAACAATTAATATCGTCTGGACGAACAGTAAATAGAGCTGATCGTCCTGAGAAGAACGATAAATATCATCTGGACAAATAGCGACAGAGTTGATCGTCCTGGGACGTACAATAAATATCGTCTGGACGAACAGCAACAGAGCCGATCGTCTTGGGAAGAACGATAAATATCGTCTGGACGAACTATACGTAGAAAAAATTTTAGCACTTTGTTCGTTCCATTTCTCTTTTGGGAATATATAACTGACCAAATTGTTCTGTACGAACCTGTTTTGTACTGTACGATCAGTTTTTAAGAAAAAATGTGAATTTTAAAACTTTTTCCCAGGTGTGTGTGCGCTTAGTTACTCTATTACAATCACACTCTCTCAGACTCAATAAAATGAAAAATACAGACTTCAATTTACAAAATATTCTAAGCTGATCTTGATTTGAAGTCTTCAACAATCTTGAGTATGATTTTCCTGAAATGTTAGTATACACAAGAGCAAAAATAAATCTTCCAAAATGTGTTAGGAGAAAATAATAATTAAAACAATAATATTTGAAATCATCAAAAGCATACAAGTTGCAAGAGTGTAAAACAGGCAAGGCTAAGTAGCAACTCTCTCAAACATTTATGCTATGCGCCATGGCTCTATGAGGAACATTGCACCGTGGCGTGCCATTCACCATTGACAAGTATGCCGCCAACAGGTCTTAAACCCAATGGAGAGAAAGAAAACTGAAATTAAGAAACAAGAGAGAAATAGAAATGAATGAAACTTAAAAAAGAAGAAAAAAAAATTTCTATGGACTTAAAGTATGATCTTGACATGTTAAAGGTACAATTGTGGCAAAAGTTTGCATTGATTTCATAGTCATGTACAAAGGTAACCTTTTGAGGAACTTTTAAGTGAGTAATCAAGTGTTGGTGTAATCTTCCATGTGCATTATTCTCTATTTTAATTGAAGTGAAAGATGTGGAGTATCTCTTTTCTAATGAGATTGGGAGCACTGGAATTTGGGAAAGAAAGATTCTTTGTTATTCACTTTAATTTGTTAATGCCTTCTTATGATGCTTGATAGATTTCTTTGTTATGATCGCATGTGTTCAACAAAAAAGTAAACTGTTTTCCCTAATAGACACATGTTAAGAAATACAGTTTTCACGTAACATGATACGCTAAGCAAGACCAGAAACACCAACACCCTCACTAAATTCACTGAACACCAATGCCCACGAGTTATATAAAGTCATCAAGAAGTCACGTAGACTTGGATTTAACAAAGCTAATGGTGGCGGCATCCAGATTCATTTTAAACTACATAACTGATCCAACGAAATATATCAAACAGCAAAAAATTATAAATAGCAAGCCCAAGCTTCAACGAGTAAATGTAAGCCAATCATACATTGAAATAATGCATGTGCAGCCAAAGCACAAACATATTAAACAACTGAAAGGATTTTATTGAAAATTCTTACCAAGGTAAACTTACAAAATCTGCACCCCAACTCCAGTTTAATGCGGCCAATAAATAAAGACAAAATTTAAAATGCCACTATCTGATAAAACTTACTCGCAAAATTCTTACCAATGTAAACTTACAAAATCTGCACACCAACTCCAGTTTAATGCGGCCAATAAATAAAGACAAAATTTAAAATATCACTTTCTGATAAAACTTACTCGCAAAACTTGGCAGTTTCATAATACATTTGCATCATTTGATTGGATGGAAGCAGCTCCCCTTGTCTGGCATTCTCTGCATTGGCAGGCTCCAGAAGAGAAGCAGCATGTAGAAATTTCAGGGCAGACTCAAAAAAAATGCCACTACTTTCATCTTCCAAGCCTAAACTCTGCAGGGAAAAGCATTTATTCACATGAAAAAGTTATGATTTAGTTAGCTCTGAATATCTATGTGAGCACCATCAAGAAGAATGTAGACCTTTAAGCGATTAGCAGTATGCTTTAAATCTCTAGCCTCTTTAATGAAAGCATTCACACTAGGATGGCCATCCTTCTTCGTTGGACTTGATGACCCCAGCACACTAGTTGTGGATCGCCGCAATAGATTAGGAGGGGTTCCATTCTGTTCATCAAACTTTCTTGATGGTTTGGTTGACTTTAATACCTCACTATTTACCGCATCAACAGAATATTGTTCTAAATTGGTCACTTTAATATATTCAGGAGCTGTTTGGGGACCCCATACCTTTTTTTCTAATTCATCTTTAGCTGTATTAGATGACTGCGCCCCTTTCCCAAAACCCACTGTCAATTGATCAGTTGCCTCTGAAGTTAAAAGGCCTGAGTGGTTTTGTCTCTCTTGAGAAGATGCCTTCTCCATATTTTGCTGTGGTGTAGGTTTTCTTCGGCTTACACCTGCAATAGCATCCCTCAAGTCATGATTTTTGTGCTGCTTAGAATGGTTTTCCAAATCATCTTTTTTGTATGAATCCAGGTTCTGAAAATCAGCATCCGCATGACCAGTGTTGCAAGTTCTCATGGAGTGGAAATCCTTGTGCTGAGTACTGGAACCAATTACTTTAAGCTTGCCCTTATCAGAATCAAAGATCAAATTTTTCAGTTTATCTTTTGCGTGTAAAGAACTCTTAACAGAATTTTTTTGACCAGATGTACATCGTTCGTCTTCATCGAAAGCATGGTTATTATCAGACCGTTCTAAATGATATTTTTCCAGTCGATGAGGTATATTTCCATTACCAATCAAAATTTTTGATTTACTAGGATCAGTAGAAATGATGTCATCTTGTTTAACAATTTTGGAATACTTTCCATCTATGGCCTTAACACCAGTTAAACAAGTTCTTTCTGTATCTTGATAATCACGGGACCCTTTCAAAGAATCAAGAACTCCAGACTCGGCCGATCTGTAGATTTCAGAAGATTTAAGACAATCATTAGAGGTTGGATCCTTATCCCTTGTGCCTGATTGATCACTAGAGCCATCCAGTTCACCATCAGAAGATCTTTTTGGGCTACCTATCCCTGAGTAAACCTTAGATATGCCATTATCTTGTATAGATGGGATTCTTCTAGTAGAGTTGTTCTCATTGTTTAAAACCCTTACTGGGGATGAAGAAACGGACTCTACTGGTGATCCTCTTGCTCCGGTAAGTTGACTTTAGATCCTGATACCATGGAAGAGGTTGAAGTAGCTGCAGTAACAGACCTCATATAGGTCACATCTCGCTTCAAGGTATCAACACAATCCAAAGTCTGTCCTGATGTTGCATTCCCTTGGTAATGTACCATTTGCTCATCCGAAGCATGCCCTACACCCTCATTATCAATTACATACGGAGAATGCTTCCCATTAATAGATAAGGCAATTCTTGTTGAGCAACCATTCGTTTCAAAATTTCCACCTGCAACAACTGCACAAGACTCTTTCCCCTCAGATTTTGCCATCTTAGCCATCTTTTGCCTCCTCAACTCACTCTCAATCAAAGATTCTTTCAACATAGGCCTGTTGCCAGAAACCTGATCATTGCTAATTGAAATTTCCTGGCAAGCCTGACTCTCTTGCCGCTCTTTTAGTTTCCTCTTCTTACCATTAAAATCATACTTATCAGATTTTTCTGCTGCTGAAGCACTAGAGATTTCTTTATGTTTCCCATTAGAAGACTTAACGTTTTCCCTGGATTTCATGGATGATGCACTTTTAGATTTTAAAACTTTAGAAGAAGAATGATCACTGCAATTTTGCAAAGTATTCCTATGAACTCTTGCCAACAATTCAGTATCCCCATTGACAGCCATTCTGCCTGATATATCAATACTAGGATGTAAATCCTTTGTAGAAAGGTCTGAGTCATCTTTCTTAAACTTTTTGGATACTTCATGACCATCTACATCAGTTCCTCTTTTGCTCATAGGTTTTAAATGTTTACCCAATCTTTCAGTTAAATCACCTGCTCAGAAATGTAATAATATAAAGAAGTTATCACAATTTCTGAGAACATGCATGCTATTACAAATGCTAGCTAATTCTAAAAATAAAATAAAAGGGATGAAAATGCAGAACTAGCCCAAAAACAGCTTAAATACTTCTATAGCAACAACAACAACAACATCAAGCCTTTATCCAACTACGTGGGGTCAGCTACATGAATCCTTTTTCTCTATTGTGTCCTATTAAAAGTCAAATTCTCGTTTAAATCTAATAAAGAAAGGTCATTCCTAATATTTTCTAACCAAGTCTTTTTAGGTCTACCCCTACCTTTCTAAACACAAGTTAAATCTAATACCTATACTCTCCTAACCGGGTCATCGGAAGCCGCCGTTTATGTGACCAAACTATCTAAGACGACTCTCTCTAATCTTATCTTCTCTACGGAGCTACTCCAACCTTTTCACGTATATGCTCATTTCATATCATATCTCTAAGGGTAAAGCCACTCATCCACCTGAGCATCCTCATCTCTGCTACACATAACTTAGTATTATGTTTCTCTAATGGCCAACATTCGGCATCATAAAGAATTGCAGACCTCACTACCAGCTTATAGAATTTTTCCTTAAGTTTGAGAGGTACATTTCTATCACATAACAAGCCCAATGCATTCCTCACTTCAACCATCCAACTTGAATTTTGCTGATAATATCCCCATCTATTTCCCATCACTCTAAACATAAGATCCAAGGATTCTAAAACGTGTACTCTTATTAATGACTTGATCGCCCAAAGTCATAATCCCCTCACTAGGTCTATTACTACTAAAATTACACTCCATATATCTTTTGTTTTAGATCTACTCAAGCGAAAACCTTTAGGACTCTAAGATTGACCTCCATAATTCAAAGTTTACCTCCAACTCCCTCTTTAGTCTTATCGACAAGAAGAAATATCATCAGCAAAAAGCATTACACCAAGGTACATCATCTTGCAAATGTCTAGTGAGAACATCCATGACTAAAGCAAAAAAGATATGGGCTTAAGGCTGATCCTTGATGTAATCCAAACCGAAATAGGGAAATAACTTGGTCAATCCACCTTGTTTTGAACACAAGTAATAGCCTTGCATACATATCTTTAATGATTTGAATATAAGCATTATTGACTCCTCTTTCTTTTCAAGAACTCTCCATAGCACTTCTTTGGAATTTTATCATATGCTTTTTCTAAATCAATAAATATCATATGTACATCCTCCTTATTTTCTCTATATTTCTCCATCAAACCTCTTAATAAATGTATGGCTTCCATAGTCGGACCTACGGGCATGAATCCAAATTGATTTTGAGAAACATTAGTATCACCACCGCAACCTATGCTCCATAACTCGCTCCCATAGTTTTAAAGTATGACACATCAACTTAATATCTCTATAATTCGCACAATCTTGTACATCACCTTTATTCTCAAAAATAGGAATTAACACACTCATTCTCCACTCATCTGGCATCTTTTTAGTATTCAAAATAATATTAAAAAGTTTAGTAAGCCAAGAAATTCCTTAATCTCCTAAGCATTTCCACACCTCTACTGGAATATCATCAGGTCCAATAGCTTTTCCACCCTTCATTTTCTTTAAAGCCTCTCTAACTTCAGTTTTACTAATACGCCGATAAAAACAAAAATCTTTATTTTCCTTTAGGGTGCTTAAGGTCACTATAGTTAATCTTATTTTCACAATCTTCATTAAAAAATTTAGCAAAATTTCTCATCCACCTTTGTTGAATATCATCTACTAAGAAAAGTATTTTTTGCTCTTCATCCTTAATACACTTCACTTGAACTAAATCCTTACTACTCCTATCTCTTTGTTTGGCTAACTTATACATATATCTTTCTCCCTCCTTAATATCTAATCTATTATATAAATCACTAAAAGTTAATGTCTTTGCATCGCATATTGCTTTCTTAGCATCCTTACGAGCCACTTTATATATTTCCCAATTATTAGAATTTTTAAAATTAAATTAATTTTTATAACAAAATTTCTTATTTTTAATCTTTTCTTGCACATTTGGATTCCACCACCAATTATTTTTACTATTAGAAGCTTTTCCCTTTGATACTCTAAGGACATCTTTTGCAATATTTTTAATATCATCAGCTACTTTTTCCCACATAATATTAGCATCCTCATGCACAGACAAAATCTTAAGATCTAAATTCTTATTTTCAAAAATATTTTTTTTAATATTCTTTAATTGCCCCTATCTAATCCTAGAAAATTATTTTACTTTATTTTTTATTTTATGTCCCTTTATCTTAAAGTCCAAAACTAATAATCAATGTTGGGTACATAAATTTTCACTCGGAATAACTTTATAATCTTTGCAATCTAAACTATTTAATTTTCTAATAAGAAAATAGTCAATCTGGGTTGTACTATATCTAATTTTATAAGTGATGAGATGCTCATTCCTTTTCTTAAATAAGGTATTAGCAATTGAAAAATCATAAGCTAAACAAAAATCCAATATGGTCTTGACACCTTCATTCATCATTCCAAATCCATGGTCACCATGAATGTTTTTAAAATCATCTACCTCTCTACCAACATGTCCATTTAAATCTCCTCCAATAAAAACTCTTTCTTCAAGAGGTATCTTTTGTATTAATTCTTCTAAGTCATTTCAAAAATTTAATTTAGAACTCATATCCAAACCTACTTGAGCAGCATAAGCACTTATAATATTAACAATCTTATCAACAGCAATCTTTAAAGCTATAATTCTATCTCCAATCCTATTAATTTTTATAACATTATCATTTAAACTCTTATCTATAATCACACCTACATCATTTCTAGTACAACTCCTACCCGAATACAAAAGTTTAAATCCTAAACTATCATTTTCCTTAGCCTTCTCTCCAACCCATTTAGTTTCCTGAATGCACAAAATATTTAACTTCCTATAAATCATAATATCTATTAATTCCATTAATTTTCCTGTAAGGGAACCTATATTCCAAGTTCCAATCCTAATTTTAGTCTCATGGACTAGCTTCTTTGCCCACATCCGTCCTTGATGTGGGAACCCTTGCCTATTTAACACTGCACTCGGGCGCCGGTGCAGCGGCCCTTGCACACTTGTCATTGTATTCAGGCCATACAGCACGTTGCTTCCAAGGGACGCCCTAACATTAACACAATTTCTATAAATGCTAGCAAATTGTAAATGACAAAAGAAGAGAAGAAAGTAAAGAACAAGACCAAAAACAAAAGAAGATTAAGCTTAAGCTTGGAGAAGAAAACAAAAACCTCCAACTTTTAGGGATGATGCAGTTTTATGTTTCTCCTTCCGTTTGTGGATATGTTTTTCTGGGGTAATGTCCATAGATCTGGCGGCCAACCCTGGTTTGGGTTTGATCATGGAGTCCATCTCCATACAATACCCTTCATCAATGAAGCCTTTATGTCCAGAAGATACAAGAAAATTCTTTGAAGAATTTGGTAGATTTGTCAAAGCTAAATCATTCTGCAAGTCTGAAGCATCCATTGACAGATGCTTTTTCTTGCCACTCAAATGTGCATTATGCATAACATATTCCAGTCTTCTACCTGAATTCAGAGTGTCAGCTGATGTTACGCTTGATGCAGCAGCATTAAGATGAGCAGTCAAATTGGGGTCACTCCCAGGAACAGGGAACTGAAAAAGCTCATGGAAAGTTTTTGTTGTTTCATCTTGACTGACGTTACAATTGTTCAATCCTGGACTGTTAAGAGACTCAATTCAAAAAGTGGCAAAAATACTAGAATGCAGGCAATCAAAACTAACAAGTAAAAATAGGCAAAGGTTGTAGCCATGGCAAAAAATCTCAATAAGATGCACAAAGGCCAGAAAAAAATAAATAACCATACAAATCAAAGTTAGGGGGGAAACACTAAAAAATAAGTTTATTGGGGTTATTCAGTATGAATAAGTGTACAGTTTACAGAGTACTTCATTATGACATTAATACCTAATATATAAATATTCCACAATTCTTTGAAAAGGGGGGGAGAGAAGAGAGAAAATAGTTGAGATATTGGCCAAACTTTCCTTATTTACAAAACTAAAACCCAAAATTTTTTAATTTACAATACCATCCCAAAATTGTTGAATTTACAGTACCATCACCCGAATGATTAAAAATATTAAAAAATTACCACCCAGAGTGAATTAGTTTTGCTTAATTTTTAATTATTTGTGTGTATGATACAAAAAACCATAGGATTCTGTGGTTCATTTTAGAGATTTGGATACTAATTTTGTAAATAAAAAAACTGAGTTAAAAAAAAAATTATGAAAGAAAAAAAAATACACACTACTTAAGTCCCACAGGTCAAAAAAAGCTCTTGGCAAAGTCAAAAATCACTAGTATCAGGACGGCCATGCATGTCTATGAATCTGCCATTATTTAATCTCCCAAAATATGTCAATTATTCTATATTGATTTATCCCTTTCTATAGGCACATTCATCGGTCAAATATCAAACAATCCATAGAATCATTAATTAAATCTCAAGAGCGGACACAGGAAAATATTTTGCTCTGTTGCGAGTAACCTAGTGGTCATGGGTACGTATGATGAAAGCATCCTCTCCACAATGCAAAGGATATACCTAGACACATCATTAGTAGAAGCCTCATACAATGAGTGAACTTTTTTTGCAAATGGTTGCAGATAGAAATATTACATGATAAGTGAATACAGCACCAACACATGCCTAAAAAAGAAATTACTCCATGACATGGCTAATCCAAATCGCAACAAGGAAAAAAAATTACATGCATCACGGAATAGCATGTTAAATTGTGCATGGAAATGCACAATAGTTTTAAATTCATTAACCCAGATCAGATTCTTATACCGATCCTGTTTCAAAACCCGATTTACATAAAAAAAGATATATGCATGGAAACCTTGATGAATAAGTCGAAGTGAATTCCATCTTTAAGAGGTCCATATTTATTTCTACAGGCTAATTAGGACACAAAACTAAAGATAAAAGAGTAATTATATAGATAATTTTTATTAAAATACATATCACAACAGACAGCTATTCTTTTTCTTTATCTTTCATTATTGTTTTTCTCCCATTTTAGATATCTTAGGTCTATTGATCAAAGTGATGGGGAAAAAGATGGGGATATTGAATTCAAGTTGGATGGTTGAAGTGGATGAATACTTCGGACCTTTTGTGTGATAAAAAAGTATCCCTCAAACTTAAGGAGAATTCTATAAGATGGTGGAGAAAGCTACAATATTTTATGGCGTGAATGTTGGCCTTTAAAAAAGAAGCATAAAATTTAAGTGTTGCAGAGATGAGGGTTTAGGGTGGATGAGTGGCTTTACTCTTTAAAGATAAATTATGAAACAAGTATATACATGAAAATGTTAAGAGTAGCTCCAACGGCAGATAACATTAGAGAGAGTTGCCTTAGATAGTTTGGTTACATAAAATGCCAGCCTTTCGATAACTCGGTTAGTAGAGTAGATGTTTTAGGCTTACCCAATGTTAAAAAAGGTAAAGGTAGACATAAAAAGACTAGGTTAGAAAGCATTAAACATGGCCTTCTATTTTATTAGATTTAAATGAGAATTTGACTCTTAAAAGGATGAAATAGAGATAAAGGATTCATGCAGCTGACCACATATACTGGAATAAAGGCTTGATGTTGTTGATATTGTTGTTTTAGTATTGTTTTTCTCCTAGTCTAATGGTATTGAATTTATTCTAAGAAATAAGCAACCAAATAAACAATGGTTCAATCTGTACTAATTTTTTTCTCAAACATATTCTATGATAAACAAATCACGCAGCAGATGCACCTAAACATAAAGTTATGATCAAGAAATATCAAATATGGTCTATGTCTATATTAACAAGTCTATGACATCGGCTACAGAAGCAAAGAAAATACTACTGGCACTAATCTAATTATACGCCAGAAAGTCCTTAAATTAGCCTTTCAACATTTACCAACATGGTTTTAATTCTATATGTTTTTAATCTTCTACTTATAATTACGACTTGCCTGATTTGCCTTTCACTCTATCCGAACTTGGTGAATTCAAGACTTTACAATTAACCTTATGCTAAAGATAAAAGTATGCAATGCATTTTAAATCTTTAACCTTAACACTCAAATACATTACCAGGAGAAACTTAACAAACTTGATTGTGGCGTTTTGAATAATTTAATGTCCCTAAACAGTTCAAGATGAACATAAATCATTATAAAAATATAAGTGCTAATAATTGTTAATAATAAACTGAACAGTTTACTCAAACAATTACTTACTAATTTTAACATCATCAACAGGACCTATATAAATAATTAGATCAATAAAAATAATAATAGCCATCCACGATCATCATAATTATCCTTATCCCAAAGAGGTAGGCATGATGAGCTTTTTCTTATGAATTAGTTCCCGTTGAGTTCTAGTGTTAACTCAGATGTGGAAATTTTTTTAAACAAATTTTAGCTGTCACCTTTTGTTCACCTGTTTTACTTTGAGTCCATCAAAATATACTATTTGGCCCTTCGTTGCACACAGCAAACCTACTATCATATTCAATTTCCTTCAGTAGGTACTACTCCCACCATCTCATATAATCATACTCACTATATCCTCACTAGTTTTATAATTCGTATTTACATTTTATTTTTGTTATACGCCTTTGGATTATCAGCAACTTCCCTATTAATTAATACTATATCTCATTTAAAGATTGTGGAAGAACCATGGGTTTCACAAGTTAACCAATATTGATAGGGATCATTCACATAGATCAAGGGTTTCAATTATTGGAACAATTCCCATATGGCCTTAGATTGTAGTCCGTCTATCTTCTCCAATTATTTTAGCCGCTGACACCACTTGGAGATTTTTTTTTTAATAATTTTAATTTATTTTCATAGTAAGCTTTTGGAGAAATTTATGAATACTTCCACACTTTGTATAGAATCAAGAAATGAATTCAAAGTAAATTTTTCTACTTTACTACATAGTATCAAAGCAAAATTAGGGCTTTCATCTTCCAACCTTTGTTATTTTTTTTTTCTTTTCCCTCCTAATTGAGATTCTTCTCATTCTCTTCATTAAGACTGGTTTCTTTGACTTCCCTTCTATAGAGTTGGCCATCATGAATAATGATAATCAGACTAAACAAAAACCAGATAGGTTAAAAGCCTCGTATCGTTTTGAATGAGAGAAATTATTTCAAATAGTATCAAATTGTGAAGACCCTTTTTACAGGAAAAAAAAAAATCAATCGTCGTAATATGACTCAAAATTTACCCTTATGAATAAAACAGATTTCAAAATCATGATATGGTTGTCAAATACCATGATACTTGAAATCAATGGATCATATATGTTGCTTTCTACCACAAAAGAAGTTTGGGATGCTATTAAACAAAAGTACTAAAAAATGCAAGAAGATACCCTCGCCTTTAAGATCAAAACTATGATTTCAACAACCAAATAAGATGACATTCCTATAATTGAGTATTTTAATATGATGAAGGTTTATTAGCATGAAATAGATTATTACTAAGGTCTTGGGATGACATGCTACGAGGATGCGATACTTCTCAAGCAATTTGTGGAAAGATAAAGGGTGTTTAAGTTTCTTGTTGAAATCAATAATGATTTCAAATAAATTCATACATAAATTAAATGAATTTTTTTCTCTTATACTATCTAAAAAAAGAACAGTAATACTCGATGCTCAGAACTCTGAAACATCTGCCATGGCAACCATGGAATCCTAATGTATAAGACTTGTTGCTACATACTCTTTCCTTAAAGAAGATCAAAAATTTTCTTTCAAAGGTAATCTATGGTTTAACCATTTCAGAAAGAAAAGAAAAAAAAATATGGGAAAACTCCACAAACAAACCCTAGGCTATGAGGGAAATAAAGGTAATCAAAAAAGGAAGACCTTCCTTGTAGAATCTAAAGGGTTCAATTAAAAAAAATGAACAGACTCGGAAACTTTCTCAATCCTCTAGAAAAATCATGCTTTTTGCTCAAAATAATATGAATTTTAACAATTGTGTTTTATGTGCCTTAAATAATTCCACTCAAACCTTCAAACATTGCCCCAACAATAAAATAATAAAAGTGGTCGATAAATCTATAACAATTATTGCGAGTCAAAGAAATTTTCAGTGTCCTCCATACTTACCTTAAGTAATGTAAAGCAAGTTTCTCAACATATGGTAATCATCTATCAATTAATAAAATCACTAAAGATCACAACTGCAAGGTAATACGTTTTGCTAATCATTACATATTTCAATATCTCACAACAGGAAAGATGACTGAACAAGTTAAAGAAAATGATGGGCTATGTCTTCTTGAAGACAAAAATTACTTGTCATGTTCATTCATTTTCACCCCCAATATATAAGCCATTTGGTAATATCATTATAGGCTAGAGCTTCCCTTTTCAAGACCCTACAATGTATATTTCATCTCTTTTTTGAATGTAAATATGAAAAAAATTTAGCATGAGAAATGTGAAATATGTCACGAACCGGCCTAGTTAGCTTGAAATAACGGGGCGGGAACAGACAATCATACGAAGAACACTTAACTTTCATCTCATAAATGAAATAAACACAATAATCATCCAAATATAGAATAGTGAAAGAAAGAGCCACTAAACTTTCAAAATGAAATATCTTTAATACATCAAAACATGAAATCTCATAAAACATAAACTGAAAACATCACAGTAGTCCACGATACAACAACGATCACATTACATAACATGAACAAAAAAACCCGACATCCTGGGATCCTCTATGACAGTAGGTAAATTGTCTTTCAGCCATCACTCTCTAATAGTTTCTCCTAAAGAATATTCTCAAAAGCAGGGTGAGCTAACGCTCAGTAGATAATAGATATTTATCATAAATTAATGAAACAATGAAAATAAGACTTTATGCATGAAATTTTCATTCTAAAGAATTTGAGAAAATAAAAATTATATGTGACATTTGAAATGCATATACTGTATAACCTTTTTCCATACACAGTTTTCTTTAACTTTTTCATTTTTCATAAATTTTTCATTCATCATAACCTTATTTTTATATGCATAAAATGCTTAATTATAATATAATACACCCGTTCCGGAAGTACCAGTATTTTGTACTGATCAAGTACACAGTCAAATTTGATCATTCCTTTACCATTTACTTCGAAGCATGGTTTAAAATTGAGCAATATGAGGCTCGCCTTGAGGCCCGCCTTTGCGCAATTCTAATAAAAAAACGCCTCGATGCTTACGCCTCGAGTTTTTTTATGAGGCTTGCGCCTCAACTTGGTTGAGGCCCGCCTTGAGTCCCGCCTCGCCTCACTGGCATGAGGCTTATGCCTCACGCTATATATATTAAAACTTACATAAATATTGAAGTAAATGTCCAACATTGGACTCTATAGGAGAGGAGGAAGGGGAGAGAGCAGTTCACCATAATGATGATTCAAATGAAGAACCCCTTAGTGATGACAGTGCTGATGACTTATGAGTTCTTATTGGAAATCGGAATTATATGTTAATGAAAAGAATACTGGGATTTCGGAAAGATAGAATTTTGAGTTGAACTATATTTCATGTTGTCTTATTATTGAGATATTTTGATTTCACTTCATATCTTATACTTTTTTATGTTTTATATTATTCACTCATTAGTATATAACAAATTTATCATTTTATGTTTACGCAATCTTTTGATTTTGAGGCTTACGCCTCAAAACGCCTTGAGGCTTACACCTCGCCTCACAAATGAAGAACGCCTTAATACCCGAATACGCAATTTTAAACATTGCTCCGAAGAGCCCTTTTACCATTAACTCCAAAGAGTCTTTTTATCATTGGCTCCGAAGAGCCCATTTACCATTTGGTACTCCGGATCATTATGCACATACAATCATAATATATAAATTATAACATAGGGCTTAAGTCATTTAGAAATTCATATATGTTGCCTAAACTGTTTCATGCTTAAATGTTCTAATGTCTACCTAAATTTCAGTTAAAGAATATGTCATCACATTTAACCTTAAAGGTTTAACACTTAATGTAATGATAAACATAAGTACAAAATTTAATATTTCTTTAATATAAAAAAATTGCAGATAATTATAACATGTGAAATTTGTATAAAAGAAAATTTTTAAAATATGAAATTTACTTTAAATACAAGTACCTACTTCACAAGTACAATAAACTTAAACGACACCGCTTATGCTCAAGGCGCCCCCTTAATCGACAACTAAGGATAAATATAAATACAATCATACTAAGCATTAACCATAGAATATTTTCAATAATCACTTTAATTAAATTCTATTTTCGAATTTATTAAAAATCCAATTATTAGGAAACATAAAATTCATTAATTCCCTTCCAAAAGCATTCCAAAACTTCCCCCTTTTTAATTTAATAATTAGGGCATAATATTATCGCTTTAATTTAATTTAAAAATTATGAAAAAAAAAAATTTGCTAAAGACCTAAATTTCCACCTTTAAAACATTCCTAATATCATATGAAACAAAAATCGTAAAGAGATTTTCTTAAAATTCACAAATTAGGAAAAACCCTAACTTTCCAAATTCAACAAAATTGTGATAAAAAATTTTCATTCTTGGGTTTGGGAAAGATTCTTAATCAATCCCTAACAAATCCCCTTTTAATTTCCTAAAGAAAACCTAAGTTTTTGAAAAACCCTAAAATTTTCTCTTTAAAAAAATCATCAGAGAAAAAGGAGAAACCCTAAACCTAATGCATACCTTAATCTTCCCTTGCCTTCCTCTTCACTTTCCCTCAAATCCGGCTGCCGGAAACAGACGCCAAGGACATCGCCGAAGCCTCCCGTCGCCCTCTCTCCGTCCGCTCGTTGAGTTTCGACCGAACAAAACGAATGGGGACCGAATAGATTTCGGTCCCCTTAAGAGAGAGTGGTTTTGGAAGTGCTAAATGTCCGTTTTTCACTCACATGTCATATTTTCGTTTTAATAATTATTAAGGGCATTTTAGTATTATTAAAACTTTCATTATTTTTAACTTTCAAATTAAGCGAAATTCACTATAGGTTCTTTATACTAATTTGCTTAAAATTTTGCATAAAATTTTATAAAATTAATTTCGTCAAAATCCGACAACTTTGAAATTTCACTTAAATTTCATCGTGACGTATCGAGATGTGTGCAACGCTTACAATCGACGATTTTGAGTTTTACAATTCTCCCCTCCTAATAAAAATTTCTTCCATGAAATTTAAATGCAATATCATAAATTAAATTCATACCTTAGTCAAACAAATAAGGATAACTTTTCCCCATTTATGACTTCTTCTCCCAAGTTGCATCCTTTTCAGATCCAAGCTTCCACAGAATTTTAGCATAAGGGATCTGCCGGCTTCGTAGCTGTTTCACACTATAATCTAAGATCCTTTCAGGTTCTTCTACAAAAGTCAAGTCCGGTTGTATATTCACTGATTCAGTACTGATCTTTGGAGCTCCATCTGAAATGTACTTCCTCAAAGAAGAGATGTGGAATACATTGTCTACTCCACTCATGTGACTTGACAGAATCAACATGTAGGTCACATTTTCAATCCTTTCTGAAATTTCAAAATGACCTACATACATTGGACTCAATTTTCTTGCTTTGTCAAATCTCTTCACACCCTTCATTGGACTAACCTTGAGAAATACAAATTCTACTAATTTATGCTTGGCATCATAGTATTTCTTTTGTCTATCCTACACAGCTTTCAATCTGTCACGGATCAGCCTTATCTTTTATGTATCATCATCTACTAAATTAGCCCCAATAATTTTCCTTTCTCCTATCACAGCCCAGCATAAATAAGTTCTACACTTTCTCCTATACAAAGCTTCATAGGGAGTCATACATATACTTGATTGAAAACTATTCTTATAGGCAAACTCAATTAGTGGTATATGTGTCTCCCTCTTACCACCAAAGTCAAGTACATATAACCTGAGCAAATCTTTTAGAGTCTGAATTGTTCTTTCTGATTGCCCATCAGTTTGAGGGTGAAAAGTTGTACTAAATGTAAGTCTGATACTCATTGCTTCCTGAACCTTCCTCCACAATTTGGAGGTGAATGTTCCATCCCGATCTGATCCTATAGACTTTGGTACTAAATGTAATCTAACAATTTCACTAACATACAGGCTTACAAATTTCTCAACTGCATCAAATTGTTTGATAGGTAAGAAATGCGCAGACTTAGTAAACCTATTAATTATTACCCATAAAGCATTACATCCTCTTCTAGACCTAGGTAAACAAACCAAAAAATCAATAGCAATGTCTTCCCATTTCCATTCGAGTATAGATAAGGGCTGCAATAATCCTCTTAGTTTTTTATGTTCTACCTTGACCATTTGACAAGAAGTACATTAAGCCACTACTTCTACCTCACTCTTCTTCATTCTTGGCCACCAAAACACTTTTTTTAAGTCTTGATACATTTTGTTACTGCCTGGATGAATGGTATAATTTGAATAATGAGCTTCCTGAAAGATTTTTTTTTCAAGTCTCCAATATCTGGAATATATAATATGCCTCTATATCATAGCAATCCTTCACCATCAAGCTCAAATTCGTCAATGTGTTTCACATTAATCATATCTAGTATCTTCTTAAAATCTAAATCCTGTAGCAAAACTTCTCGTATTCAGTCCTTCAGCATTTATTGAAAAATTATTTGATTTAACAACACAATTTCTGCATCATTGGGCTGAACCACTAAAATTTTTAACTTCTCCAAATCTTTTATCAATTTCTGCTGTTGTGTAATCACTCAGTTTGCACTACCAAAATTCTTCCTGCTCAAGACATTTGCAACCACATTTTCTTTACCTAGATGATATTGAATGTCCAACTCATAATCCTTAATGAGTTCTAGCCATCTCCTATGCCTTAAATTCAATTCTTTTGGTGTGAAAATATATTTTAAACTTTGCTGATCAGTAAAAACTTCACACCTTACCCCATACAAGTAATGTTTCTAGATCATTAAGGAAAAAATCAATGTAGTTAATTCCATATCATGAGTTGGATAATTCTTTTCATGATTTTTCAATTGCCTAGAAGCATACGCAAAGACTCTTCTATTCTGCATCAATACACAATCCAACCCTTTATGCGCGGCATCACTATAGAGCTGAAATCCATCTGACCCTGAAGGAATAGACAGCACTGGAGAAGTAATCAAACATTGTTTTAACCTCTAAAAAGCATCTTCACATTGAGTTGTCGATTCAAACTCCATTATTTTCTGAGTCAATCTGGATAGTGGCATCGCAATCTGTGAAAACTCCTCAACAAATCTTTTGTAATAGCCAGTTATACCCAAGAAGCTCCTGACATCTATCATTGTAGCTCGTCGAAGCCAATCTATTATAGCTTGCACCTTATGCTGATCCACATAAATCATTTCATTATTGATCACATGCCGTAGAAAGTTCACACTCTTTAGTCAAAATTCTCACTTTGAGAACTTAGCATATAATTCATTTTCTCTTAATACCTGTAACACAGCCCTTAAATGGTTTGCATGCATTTCTTCATCTGAAGAATAAACCAGAATATCATCTATGAACACAATCACAAATAGATCTAAAAATGACATAAAGATTCTATTCATAAGATCCATAAACACAGTAGGAGCATTTATAAAAAAGGCATCACCACAAATTCATAATGCCTATATCCGATATTGAAGGCTGTCTTTGTTATATATTCTTCTCTAATCTTGAGCTGATAATATCCTGATCTCAAATCAATCTTTGAAAACACTGAAGGACCTTCCAACTGATCAAACATATCATATATCCTTGGAAGGAGATATTTATTTTTCATTGTCAGCTTGTTCAATTCTCTATATTCTATAAAGAGCCTTAAGCTTCCATCCTTATTCTTCACGAACAATATAGGAGCACCCCAAGGAGACATTATTAGGCCTGATGAATCCCTTATCCAGCAACTCTTGCAATTATTTATTTAACTCCTGCATTTCTTTTATTGTCATTTTGTATGGGGCTTTAGCAATAAGTTCAGCTCCTGTCACCCATTCAATTGAGAAATTTATTTCCTTAGAGGTAAACTAGGCAAATTATCTGCAAATACTTCTGGATATTCCTGAACAACTGGAATATCTTTCAGCTCTCTTTCTACCTTCTTCTCCTCCTTAATATAGGTTAAGAAGCATTTATATTCTTTCTTCAACATAAGATAAGCCTTTAAGGATGAAATCATAATAGCAGTTATTCCTTTATGTCCCTGAAATTTAAATTCCTTCACTCCTGGCATTTAAAACCTAATCTTCTTGTCACAATCTATAGTCACAAAATGGTAAGATAACCAATCCAAGCCTAAGATTGTATCAAATTCAGACAATGGCAAAACAGTCAAATTTGCTTCTAAGTTCTAATCACCTATCATCAAATCCACATGACATCTCCTATTGGCTTCCATTTTATTTCCATTTCGCATTAGAATTGACAATAATTTCAACATGATTGTAGGAAGCAAACTTGCATATCTAACAAACTCCTCTGAAATAAAGGAGTATGACGCTCTAGTATCAAACAATATTCTAACATATTTGTTGCACATTAAGATTGTCCCTAATCATATAAAAGTCATAACATTCATTTTCATCCATATCATATAGATTTTTTCATTGAAAATTAATTAAATCACATACCTGCAACAACATCAGTAGACCCCTTAGTTTCTTATTGGGACAATTCATAAACTCGAGGTTGAACATTCTAACGAGTCTGACCATGAGATGGAACAAATGTTGTAGACTCCACTGTTCTTGGTCTGTCAGCTATCCTCTAAGTATTATTGCTTGTCCTGGCCTCTGTAGTAGATTTCTGTCCCAGAAGAGGGCAAGACTTTGTCATATGTCTAGGCTGATGGCACCAATAGCAAGTGTCAGTGCTGGAGAGGCACTCTCCCTTATACATCCTTCCATACTTAATGCATACTGTAGCATCTGAAGCACTACTGTTAGAATTACTGGGTCTAGGTTTCTTTCAAGTAGACACTCCATACTGAGAAGACTAAGCAGGCTAAGTGGACTTTGGCCTGCCCTCAATCTTTCTTTTCTGGAAGTCCATCCTCTTCTGAATCCCCTATAAGTCCATCTTAATCCTTCTTGGTATTTCCACCAAAATGGATTAGTCTTCAATCCCAAAAGGTATGAGAGGTTGCCTTATAATATCCTTCAGTCCAGACAGGAAACGATATCTTACACTTTTAACATTGAAGATCTAGTAGCCTTTGAAGAACCAGAGTTTAACCACACAAACTCATTACGTATTGAGCCTTGTGTGATCCCACCTGGTGAGAACCATAGCCTACCTCAACTCCCAAATATTTCTTCCTTACCTAATGCAGAGAAGTTTAAACAATACTTAATGATGAAGTTATGTCCACTAAGGATGGTGGGCGCCAAAGGCATTTAGTTCAATGGAAAGAAAAATCGGAGACGGAGAACACATGGATTGACTGTAATGAGCTTTAGAGTTTGGATCCCGACATTCTAGAGATGTACGAGAGCACCCGTGATATTACTCGACGAGGTCGAGCTTTCTCTCACCTATGGAAAATGATAAGGCCATCAGCAGGAAATCTTGGCACGTCTATAATAGGAGTTCTAGATCAACGGCTATGAATAGAAGCCTTTATTTATAATTTTTTTCATGTATTTCATTTTCTTATTTCATGTTATGTTGAAATTTTTCCCATTTTACCCTTATGTTAGATTATTTATGTTGTAGCCCAAGAGGCATTTTTGTATTTTGAGTCTTCATGTTTAGAAGTCTATATATTGAACCCTTAAGCCATTATATAATGATGATTATTATTATTATGAATTAAACTTCAGTTTTCTTGAATTGTGTGTGTTTGAGTCTTCTTGAGAGAAGAGTGAAGAGTAGGGCAACGTAACACCCAACAACCGATGCCACGACAAGGTTCTTGGATCTATCTTTTCTCCCTTCTCACCCCACCTTCCTCCATTGGCTGTCAAGCCCTCTAACCCTCTTCCCAACAGCTAGCCGAAATACCCTGTTGCCCATACAGCCGAGCAACCTCCCTCTCTTCCATTCCCACTCACCTACAAGCCCACCCTTCCTCTCCTCGCATTGCCAACCAACCGCGACTCCATTGCCTTTTGGTATTCCCTCCACCTTTTCCTCTTCTCTATTGATTTCCCCAAGGGCTGCTACCTATTCCTGTTCCTCTCCCTATTAGCTCCACTTTAATTTCCACCTTTTTCCCTTCCCCATTAACTCCACTTTAATTGTCACTTTTTACCCTATCCCATTAACTCCACTTTAATTGCCACCTTTTCCCATCTCCCATTAACTCCACTTTAATTGTCACTAACACACAAATCATAAATTACTTGCTATCATTTGCACGTCGCCTTCTGTAGACAAATTCTTTTCTTTCAGCCATTACTTTTTCTTAGGAGATTTACCTTAAACATTAAACTCGTGAGTATACTAAGTAAACTCAGTGGGTAATTCTCATCATCAATTAATATGCATAAAATTTACTAAAATACAATAAAATTTACCTTTACATTAGTGTACTTTTGCTTTACTTTATTCATTTCCTTCTATTTGTTTCATTTAAACATATCTTATTAAACAAATCTCATCATAAAAATAATCCAGCATATTCATTTATAAAATTCCTTTAATCTATATTCCTATTCGTTTTCCTTTTTTAATTCGTACAGGAGCACCATCTAAATGTACCCAAAGGTACAACCATTTCCATTTCCTTTCTTCTTTTCCATTACCTTTTCCCTTTAAACGTGCGTGTGTATATTGCTTCCCCAGCCAGTACTATAAGGGGGTAAACTCCTGTATATTTTGCATGCATAACATTTTCCCTTTTCCTTTGATTCATTCATTTTGTTATCATTTTATATTCTTATAATTATATACATGTATCATATATATACATATATATCTATGGTTTATCCATATTTTATCTATGCTTTTCATTTCCAATTTCTTTCCATTTGTTTTCTTTCATAACTTGACACTTTCTTATTCTTAAAGCTTCAATCATTTTCAATCAACACATTTAAAATTCTCCATAAGAATTAATTAGTTACATGTACTATTACTTCCAGATTTGCAATGAAAATTTACACATATAAATTACCCACTTTAATCCTTCCAAATTCTCGATCCTTGGAGCAACCCAACTTCGAGTTCCTACAACATCCACAAAATATAACTTCTATAAAAGCGTGCTTTCATAACAAAGTTGAATTAAATTTGTATACTAGGAGAGTCACTTTCAAAAGAAAAATGAGGATTTTCTCAAAATGCCTAAATCCTTCTCTCCCAAAATTCCTTCCCCTTGCCTTCGATTACTTCTTTTATCTTCAATTTAATGTTTCTAATGATTAGAGAAATAATTAGGAATCAATTTATACAAAACCTTGCAAAACAAACCTTTTACCTCTTTCCCTCGTCGTTCCTATCGCTCAATGAAACTTCTCCCAAATTTGTATCTCCTTTAACTATGGGAATGAAAAGGAATTGATTATTTTCATCCTTTAACGTGATCGATAGCTAAAATTGGAAAAATAACGAATTTACCTCGCTCTCCCGCACGTAGCCGACCGTCTGCTCCTTTAACAGAAATTTTCCTTCTCATGATTTCTCTTACCGGAAAGAGCGAACTAACTATGTCTTATGAGAGGAGTCGTTAATTTATTTCTACGAACGTGATCCTTCGTTCAGAATCGCAAAACGACCCTCCTAAGCTCGCCCGTGCTGGCGATCGACTCGCCTCTGTCACGGTTTGTCCGCCTGCTTCGTTCCCCTGAATCAGGTTTTTAGAGAAGCTGGCAGGTTTAGTTGAACCGGCCCAGCTAAACCGGCCATTACAAACTTCTCTTCTTATAAAATTTCATCCTTGAAATTAAAATCAAGTATAAGGAAACATACCTTAGTTAAAAAGATGATGATATTGACTTCTTATCTCAGCTTCCTTCTCAAAGGTGGCATCTTTTTTTATTCCATGCTTCCATAAAATCTTCACAAAAGGAATTGTTCTATTCCTCAATTGTTTTACATCATAATCAGTATTCGTTCAGGTTCCTCAACATATTTCAAATCAGGTTGCAAGTTAATTGATTTAGACTGGATTCTCTTTAAATCATCTAAAACATACTTTCGAAGCACTGATATGTGAAACACATTATGAATTCCTTGCATGTGTCCTGGCAGATCCAATTTATATGCCATATTTCCAATCCTTTTAATGATTTCATATGGACCTATGAATCTTGGGCTCAATTTTCCCGTTTTTCAAAATCTTTTCATACCTTTCATTGGGCTGACTTTTAAGAAAATAAATTCTCCTAGTTCAAATTTCACTGGTTGATGCTTTGAATCATAATACTTTCGTTTTCTATCTTGAACTGCCTTTAGTCTATCTCTAATCAATCTATTTTACTAGTAGCCTCATCTACCAGTTCAGTTCCAATTACATTTCTTTCACCAATTTCTACCCAAAACAAGGGTGTTCTGTATATTCTTCCATAAAGAGCCTCATATATATAGTGTCATTCCAATGCTAGCTTGAAAACTATTGTTGTAAGCAAATTCAATCAATGTTATATGAGTCTCCCAATTTTCTCCAAAATCTAAAACACATAATCGCATTAAATCCTCCAAAGTCTGAATTATTTTTTCTGATTGCCCATCTGTCTGAGGATGAAATGTTGTACTGAAAGTCAGTCGTGTGCCCAAAGCTTCCTGAATTTTCTTCCACAATTGATGCTATCAAGGATTTATGTACTTTTTATTTTGTTTGAACAATAGTATATTTTGTTTTCTATTTTATTTTCTTTTCTTTTTTAGCTATCCAATGATGGGAAAGCATCCAATGATCATGGTAGGTAGTGCATATGGCTTGGTAGACCTTTGGTTTGCTGGCTCGATTGGTCCCTGGCTGATGGTGGTTCACGGGTTGGCTGTTTTGGAGCATTCGGTATTGAGCTTGTTCCCTAAGTTGCTTGAGCTGAAGTTTAGTAGCTCATTATTATCCAAAAAAGGTACATCATTATGAAGCTTACTTTTGGAGTGGCCTTGTCCCTTTCCCTTTCTTCTTGTCTCTTGGAAAACCGTGGCTTGTATCAATTGGGGGCTGAATTCTATGCTTTGAATTCATTGGGAAGTTATTATTTTTAATGCTATTCCTTTGGGAATTCAGCCAGCCTTGTTTTCCCGATCTGTGCCGTTTTTCCCGATGCTTTGCTGCTTTGGATTCGGGCGGGCTGTTTGCTTTCCGAGAATTTGGCTCTTTGGTGCCGTGAGTTTCCTATGATTTCCGAAAAAGAATTTATGCTGGGTTGTTTTTCCGAAATGGCTTGGGCTGTTTTCAAAATGGCTTTTGGAAATCCTATGGAACATAATGCTTGGGATGAAGTGTGAATTCATTAAGGTGGCTTTTGGCATTCCTTTTCTTTGCCTATAAAAATGAGAAGATGTTATGAAGAAAGGGAGTTGAGTTGATATTTGTGAACATATTTGCTATTAACCTGCGGGTTTATTCGGAAATCCTGCGGGCTCTTTCCAACCTTCGTTTCTCATCCCCTCCGGAAATCCTGCGGGCTCTTTCCACCCTTTCTTCTCAGGCTTCTAACCTCTTTCGTCTCTCCGCAAGTGCCACTCCATCTGTATCCTTCTTCTCAAAGTAAAGCAACTTTAGGGTGTCGTATCAGAGTTGATTTGAAGCATCTGTTGAAGAAATTGGCCAATCTTGCAGTGGTGGACCATCGGTTTGCTAGTTCTATGTACTTTACTTATTTAACCTACAAATTCGATGCATGTGAGGAACCCGCTCTGACGGTTGTCTGAGGATAGCGTCTTTTTAAGTTTCTTTATTTCTTTAAAATCTCCAAGCATCTTTTGTTGTGTTTGTCAAGTTTTGGGTCGTTTGAGTTTATTTAACAAAGTTTGTTTTAAGTTCTACTCATTGTGTCAGTTTTCTTCTTGTGTGTCTTTTGTGTTCAAGAAATATAGGGTTCCCTAAATCCCTTGTCTACATCAACAATTTAGAAGTGAAACTGGCATCTCTGCCTGAAACTATAGATTTTGGAATTCCATGCAATCTTACAATTTCTTCAACATATGGTTTTGCAAGCTTTTCCACTGAATCTGTCTGTCGGATTGGTACGAAATGAGCTAACTTAGTTAATATGTCAATAACCACCCATATTACATCTTGACTCTGTCTTGACCTGGGTAATCCAATCACAAAATCCATTGCAATGTCTTCCCATTTCCACTCAGGTATAAGTAAAGGTTGTAGTTGACCACTTGTCTTTTGATGTTCTGCTTTAATCATCTAACAGGGAATACATTTTGCTATAAATTCTGCAACACTCCTCTTTAATCCTGGCCACCAAAACAACCCTCTAAGTTCTTGATACATCTTTGTACTTCCCGGATGAATTTCATATGTTGAGAGATGAGCTTCCTGCAATATCTCTTCTCTTAAGCTTCCAATATTTGGAATACAGATCTTGCCTTTATACTTTAATAATCCTTCTACATCCATAACAAAATTTTCTAATTATCATGCTTGCACTTTCTTTATGATGGTCTGAAATTTTTCATCTTGAGGCAAAGCATTGAGCACTATATCTTTCAAAGTAGATTGGATCACTAGTTAATTTAAGAACATATCTTTAGTCTCTTTCTGATTGACCACTGAAATCTCTAACTTTTTCATTTTTATGATTATCTGTTCCTGTTAGGTGATTAGCCAATTTGCATATTCAAGAGCTTTTCTACTAAGTGCATCTGCAACCATATTTGCCATTCTAGGATGATGCTGTATGTCTAAGTCATAATCCTTAATAAGCTCTAACCACCTTCTCTGTCTCAAATTAAGCTCTTTTTGATTGAAAATGTATTTGAGACTCTTACGATATATAAACACTTCGCATCTGACCCCATATAGGTAATGTCTCCATATTTTGAGTGCAAAAACTACAGCTGTCAGTTCTAAATCATGAGTGAGGTAGTTCCTTTCATGAATTTTCAACTGTTTGAAGAATAGGCCACCACTCGACCATGCTGCATCAATACACATCCAATTCCCCTTAAGGAAGCATCACATAAAATTTGGAATCCTTCTGAGTCTGTTGAAATTGTCAAAATCGGGGCAGTCATTAAGCAATTCTTTAATTTTTGAAAAACTCCTTCACACTGGTCACTCCATTCAAACTTTATTGCCTTTTGAGTTAATCTGGATAATGGCGTTGCAATTTGAGAGAATCCCTCTACGAACCTCCTGTAATAACCCGCAAGACCCAGAAAACTTCTCACCTCAGAAACTGTTGTTGTTCTTGACTAATCTGATATGGCTTGAATTTTATTCTGATCAATTGAAATACCTTCACCATTAATCATATGTCCAAGAAATGTTACAATGCTCAGCCAAAATTCACACTTTGAAAATTTTGCATACAACTTATTCTCCTTTAATGTCTGCAACACTGCTCGTAAATGACTTGAATGGCTCTCTTAATTTCTTGAATAAATCAAAATGTCATCGATAAACACAATCACAAATATGTCCATAAATGGCTTAAGAATTCTGTTCATCAAATTCATAAATACAGCAGATGCACTTGTCACTCCAAATGGCATTACCACAAACTTGGAGTGGTCATATCTGGTTCTAAAAGCTGTCTTTGCTATATCTTCTTCCTTAATTCGTAGCTGATGGTATCCAGATCTCAAATTAATTTTAGAGAAAACTGAAGCTCCTTCCAGTTGATCAAAAAGATCATCAATCATGGGCAATGAATATTTATTCTTAACAGTAAGCTTATTCAGTTCTCTATAATCTATGCACATTTTGAAGCTCCCATCTTTCTTCTTTATAAACAATACTAGAGCTCCCCATGGTGAGGAACTTGGCCTGATAAACCCCTTATCTAGCAATTCTTGTAACTGACTTTTCAGCTCCTGTAACACTTTGACTTCCATCCTGTAAGGTGCCCTTGCCACTGGTTCTAAACCCGGCATCAATTCAATAGTAAAGTCTATATCTCTTTTTGGTGGTAATCCTAGCAGATCATCCAAAAACACCTCTGGATACTATTTGATTACAGATATATCTTTCAACTCTTTAACTTCCTTATTTGTATCATTTACTTGAGCAAGAAAACACTGACATCCCTTGAATACAAATTTGTATGCTTTCATATAGATGATTATCATTGAAGAAACTCTTCTCTCCATAGAATTTCAACTCTCTTTCTCCAGGAAAATTAAACTTTATAATTTTCTTGTTCCAGTAAATAATCACAAAGTGCCTTGATAACCAATCCACTCCCAATATCATATCAAATTCTTGCAATGGTAAAACATTCATTGTGTCTTCAAACTCTCTTTCATTTATTTTGAAAGTCACTTCACATACACCTTTTACATTCATAATTGATCCATTTGGCATTAGAACTTCCAAAATAACACTTGTCTCATAAACATTCAGTCCAACTGTTTTAACAAATTCTTCTGAAATAAAGGAAAGTGAAGCTCCCGTATCAAAAAGAATCCGTACATGCTTTCATGCACCATTATCATACCTATAAAAATTACATACATAAAAAAACATAAACACACATTATTCCTTTAATAATGTTTTCATAATACAATTTATTCATTTTTCATTATTCATTATAATCACTTCAGGTGAATCCTTAGCATCATTCTGATTTCTGAGTCAGCGCATATAATATAGGCAGCGTATTCTTTTGGTTTTGACTTGATCCTGGAGTAAAAGCAGTTGATTCTATTGTTCTTGGTCTTCCAACATTCCTCTGAGATTCGATATTTACCTTTGACTCTCCTGCTGGTCTTTGACCTAAAGTAGGATAGTTCTTAGCTATATAACCCGGTTAATGACACCAAAAGCAAGTATTGTACCAGATAAACATTCACATTTATGCTGTCTTCCACACTTGCTGCAACTATTAGAACTTCCAAAATAACACTTGTCTCATAAACATTCAGTCCAACTGTTTTAACAAATTCTTCTGAAATAAAAGAATGTGAAGCTCCTCCTGTATCAAAAAGAATCCGTACAGGCTTTCCTTGCACCATTATCATACCTATAAAAATTGCATACATAAAGAAACATAAACATACATTATTCCTTTAATAATGTTTTCATAATACAAATTTATTCATTTTTCATTATTATCACTTGTAATCACTTCAGGTGAATCCTTGGCATCATTCTGATTTTTGAGTCAGCGCATATACTATAGGCAGCGTATTATGTCGGTTTTGACTTGATCCTGGAGTAGAAGCAGTTGATTCTATTATTCTTGGTCTTCCAACATTCCTCTAAGATTCGATATTTACCTTTGACTCTCCTGCTGGTCTTTGCCCTAAAGTAGGACAGTTCTTAGCTATATTACCCGGTTAATGACACCAGAAGCAAGTATTGTACCAAATAAACATTCACATTTATGCTGTCTTCCACACTTGCTGCAACTATTCACACTTAAACTGTCACTGCTGCTGGACTTTGTCTTTTCCAATTAAATTTTCCACATTGTGAAATAGACTTGCTATGCGAATCCTGGGGGGCTTCCATAATTTCACCACTTTTCCTTTTCTGAAAATCAGTCTCCTTTGAGTATTCTGCAGATCCACTTCTATCTTTCTATCCCTTTCAAATAATACTGAATAATTTTCAATCCCTAATGAAACAAGAGGCTGTCTAATTGCATCCTTCAATCTAGCTAAAAATTGATGGCATTTATCTTCCATAGTATGTACTAATTGAGGAGCATATCTGACTAATGTAGTAAATTCAACTTCATACTGCCCTTGTATCAATCTCATAAACTTGTCCTGCATCTGCCTCCTCACAGAAGGAGGTACGAACCAATCCCTGAACACCTGAGTAAAATCATTCCACTTAATTTGCATGTCAGGTATTCCTTCAAACTTATCTTGATACAGCCCTCTCCATCACCTTTCAGCTTCTCCTTCTAGTGTAAAGGTTACCAAGGAAACTTTCCTCTCTTCTGAACAGTGCATTCCTTCTAATATATTTTCAATCCTCAGCAATCAATTTTCAGCCTCTATTGGTCTCTCTACTCCCTTGAATAATGGTGGTCTCATATCCTGAAACAATTTCATATACTTATCCATAACCAATCCACCACCACTACTACTCCCCGATGATTGATTTCTTGAATCTTGAATCAGATGAGTCACAGCTGTCATCATTTGAGCCAATGCATCAGGGTTAACAGGAACATTAGGTGTTGTTCTTTCTACTTCTTCCTCTTCTTTATACTCATTTTGGTTCCTGTTGGCCATAACATAATTATTTAACATTAAAATTATTAATAATCATCATAATGGCTCTTTCAGTATGATTCATATTTTAACCTTGCCCTGATACCACTTTTATCACAACCCGGCCCGGATGCTCGATCTAATGAGACGGGTACGAAAAAGTCGAACGATATTAGATTTCCATCAATATAATAATAACTCATCAAGATAAACTTTTCTATTAACTGAAGAGTCACTAACACACAAATCATAAATTACCTGTTGTCATTTGCACGCCGCTTTCTGTAGACAAATTTTTCTCTTTCAGTCATTTCTTTTTCTTAGGAGACTTACCTGAAACATTAAACTCGTGGGTTGAGTTTACTAAGTAAACTCAGTGGGTAATTCTCATCATCAATTAATATACATAAAATTTACTAAAATACAATAAAATTTACCTTTACATTGTTGTACTGTTGCTTTACTTTATTCATTTCCTTCTATTTGTTTCATTTAAACATATCTTATTATACAAATCTCATTATAAAAATAATCCATCATATTTATTTATAAAATTCCTTTAATCTATATTCCTTTTCCTTTTCCTTTTTAATTTCTACAGGAACACCGTCTAAATGTACTCAAAGGTACAATCATTTTCATTTCCTTTTTTCTTTCCATTACCTTTTCCCTTTTAACGTGCACCGATACATTGCTTCCCCAGCCAATACCATACGAAGGTGAACTCCTGTATACTCTGTATGCATAACATTTTCCCTTTTCCTTTGATTCATTCATTATGTTATCATTTTATATTCTTATAATTGTATACATGTATCATATATATACATATATATCTATGGTTTATCCATATTTTATCTATGCTTTTCATCTTCTAATTTCTTTCCATTTGTTTTCTTTCACAAATTGACACTTTCTTATTCTTAAAGCTTCAATCGTTTTCAATCAACGCATTTAAAATTCTCTATAAGAATTAATTAGTTACATGTACTATTACTTCCAGATTTGCAATGAAAATAAAATAATGAAAATTTATGCATATAAATTACCCGCTTTAATACTTCCAAATTTTCGATCCTTGGAGCAACCCCAACTTCGAGTTCCTACAACATCCACAAAATATAACTTCTATAAAAGCATGCTCTCATAACAAAGTTGAATTAAATTTGTATGCTAGAAGAGTCACTTACAAAAGGAAAAATGAGGATTTACTCAAAATCCCTAAATCCTTCTCTCCCAAAATTCTGTTAGACCGGCCCAGGATGGGCCGGTTGGACCGGTCCAACAGAGACCGGTCCACTGCTACGCAAGACGGGCTGGGCGAAAACGACAGCAAGAGGCGGAGCTTCCTGTGGACACCACGTGGGATTAATTTTGATTTGGGAGGGAGAAATTTGAATGAGGGGGCTGTTTTAGGAAATCCATTATTGTCATTTATGATTATTTTTGTTTAATTAGGAGATTGGGGGGGAAATTAGGATCATCTTGAATTTGAAGGAGAAGTTTGAGATCTCTTGGTGTTCTTGGGCTCTAGGGTTTGCTAGAGACTTGTGGAGAGTTGTTCTTTCTCTCGAATTGAAGAACGTTGTATCTTTCTTTGTTTTGCTTTCATTGCTAGTGAAATACAAGTCGTTTCATGCGTTTTCTCTCAGATTTCCCTGTTTTCCTGCTGTTTTCTCTACTGTGGACAGTAGTTTGCTGGTGTAAATTTATTGGTTTGGATTAGAATTACTTGTGAACTAAGAAATTCCTATCAAATTGGTATCAGAGCATCGTCGTGGGACTTGTGGCGGCTGAAAATCAGGAATTTCAACGGATTTTTGGAGGGATTCAAAGGGAGATTTCCGGTTTCTCGCGGAAGATAAGATGGCCGGAAAGAAGGTGAAAGTATTGGAAGGCGAGTTCGAACAACTAAAGACAGAACTGGAGGGAAAGTTCTTGGAAATCTCCACCAACAATGACAGGTTGGAAGGGAGGTTCGCGGCGATGGAAGAGATGATGAAGAAATTACTGGAGATGAAGACGAATCCGACGGCGTCGAAAGCAAGAGAGACTGTCGGTGACCTTGGCGTGGGAGGAAATCCGAACCCGCTTCGGGGGAGGAGGAATCCGGCAGTAGAGATCCTTGAGGGAGAGGACGACATGCCACCTCTAGAGCCACTTTCTAGAGAGGAGATGAGCATGGGAAATGATCGTCGAGGTGCTGATTTTCAACGTTGAGGTGCTGATTTTCAGCGTCGAGGTGCTGATTTTGAAGGCAGGAGGGGGGAATATGAGGGAAGTACAAATTTTGGCGAAAGAAGAGAAGAATATCAGCGTCGAGGTGCTGATTTTGAAAGGGGAAGAGGAGAATATGATGACGGATTCGGATACCAATGTCGGAGGGAGGACCGGGACACTTGGGGAGCACCTCATCTCCGAGGAATGGGAGGTTATGGAGAGTACCGGGGTAACGGAAGGGATCCGAAGGTGAGGAAGTTGAAGATGCCCATCTTTGAGGGGGAAGATGGCCACGGCTGGATATACAAGGTGGAGCGTTACTTTGTTGTCAACAGATTGACAGACGATGAGAAGCTGACGGCAGCAGGATTGTGTCTGGAGGGAAAGGCGTTGGCCTGGTATCAGTGGCGAGACAGGAGAGAGCCTATCAGGAATTGGAGAGAGTTCAAGGATTGTTTATTAGAGCGTTTCCGAGCCGATGGTGGAGGAGACTTCTATGAGCAATTCTTTGCTCTGACTCGGGAGGGGACTGTGGCTGACTATCGGGACATATTCGAGTATTTGGCTAGCCGTTTGGATCACATCTCAGAATCAGCCCTAGAGGGAAATTTCATGAAGGGGCTCAAACTAGAGATACGAACAGCTGTCAGAGTGTTCGAGCCAAGGAATTTAGGCAAGGCTATGGAACTTGCACAATTGGTGGAAGATCAGAAGAGATCAGAAAGAGGAGCTCGAGGCAACTACTCAGGGGGATCATACAAGATGACTACTGCGGTATTACCCTCCAAAGGGGTAGCGCCAGGCGGTCAGAAGGAAGCACCCAAGGAAAAGACTGGAGGAGGAAATGGGGGACAGTTCAAAAGGCTGACCGAAAAAGAAATGCAGGACAAGAGAGCAAAGGGGTTGTGCTACAGATGCGATGAAAAGTACATGCCTGGGCACAGGTGCAATGACCGATCTCTTCAGGTTCTCCTCGTTTGTGAAGATGAGGAAGACGAAGAGAGGTGGAAATGACCCCGAGGTGGAGGAGGATGAGAAGTTGCATCTGGATGTAACAGAAGTCTCTCTGAACTCAGTAGTGGGGCTCACTTCGAGTCACACTATGAAGGTGAAAGGAGAGATCTCTGGTCGCGAGGTTGTGGTGTTGATAGACAGTGGAGCGACACACAATTTCATTTCCACCCAGATTGTCGATGCGATGGGGATGGAGCTAGTGGATACCGGAGGTTACGGGGTAATGATGGGCACCGGAAAGGTGGAGATGGGTCGCGGTGTCTGCCGAGGAGTAGTATTGAAGATTCAAGGGATCCAGGTAGAGAGCTCCTTTCCCTTGGAATTGGGGAGTACGGATGTCATCCTTGGGATGAAATGGCTGCAGACACTGGAGAGAACCAAAATCAATTGGGGAACCCTAAGGATGGAGATGGTGGTAGGGCAGAAAGAGGACGATTCAGGGTGATTCCGGGCTGACCAAGACAGGGGTTTCTCTCAAATCCCTCATTAGGAACCATTCGTGAGGAAGGAGGCTTCTTAGAGAGTATACAGCCGACTGAAGGAGTCAGTTGGAGAAGGAAAGGCAATGTTCCTCTGCGGTACAGCGCATCATAACCAGTTCGCGAAGTCTTTCAACCACCCCAGGGGTTACCTTCCTCAGAGGAGTTGGAGCATGCCAAATTACTCTGAAGAAGTGAGACTCCGATCACGTCCGCCTTCGCTATCCCCAGATTCAGAAAGATGAGATTGACAAGATTGAACCAGGAAATGCTGGAGCAGAGACTTATCAGACCCAGCAACAGCCTTTTTCAAGTCCAGTTCATCCTAGTCAAGAGGAAGGATGGGAGTTGAAGAATTTTGTGTGGATTTCAGGCTCTGATAAAGGCACTGTACTAGACAAATCCCAATTCCTGTGATTGATGCAGCTATTAAGACGCAGCTACAGTGGTGCAGTGATGTTCTCTAAGCTAGATCTAAAATCTGTACCACCAGATCAGGCATGAAGGAGGCTGATGTTCCAAAGACAGCGTTAGGACTCATGAAGGGCCACTTATGAGATTTCTCCGGTAATGCCCTTTGGATTGACTAACGCTCTGACAACAATTCAATCCTTGATGAATTCGGTATTCCAAGCAGAGCTCCTTAGGAAGTTTCTCCTATGTCTTTTTCGATGATATCCTGTGTAACAGCAAGACTGTGGAGGAGCATTGGGTGCATTTGAGAGTGGTATTTGGAGATGTGCTTCAGGCACCACGTTGAAAGCCAATCTAAAGAGTGCAGCTTTGCCTCAGGCAAGTGTGAGAATACTTGAGGACATGTGGTGATCTCAAGGGTGGCAGCGGATCAAACTAAAATTGAGGCCATGCAGAAATGCCCCTGCCTAGGAACCCAGGGAATGAGGGTGTTCTAGGATTGACTGGATATTATAGGAAGTTCGTGAAGGGGTACAGACCATTTGCCTGCAACTTGAGCTGAGCAGCTGAAGAAGGATACGAATTTTTCCTAGGAGAGGCAAGCCACCCTTAAGCTTTCGAGAGATGTGAAGGAAGCCATGAGACGGTCCTGTTCTAGCTCTTCCAGCTTTGATCAGGCTTTTTGTAATTAGAGACAGATGCCTCAGGATATCAAGGCTAGGGGCGTGCTGACTGCAGAATCACAGGCCAGTAGCAATACCTTCACAAGTGCTTCAGCCAGACGCTAAGATTGAAGTCAGTATGGAAGAAGTTGATGGCATTGTTTTGCGAATCCAAAAATGGCGGCTGTATCTCTTGGAAGACATTCATTGTACGACTGATCAGAGAGAGCTTGAAGTATTTGTTAGAGCAGAGGATGGTAACACGGAAGAGCACCAGAGGCTGGTTATCCAAACTATTAGGCTATGCATTTTTGAGATCCAATAAGGCCTGTTTGGAGATAAGGCGGAGCAGTGCTTTTATCCAAATGCGTTGGGGAGTTCAGGGAGTTGGTTTGTGTCAGCACCATTCGATAGTAGACTGGGGGCCTTAAAGAGAAAGTATGTCTGAGCGGAGAAGACTGAGGAAGATCAGGAGGATCTGGAAGAAGGACAGAAGCAGTCATGCCTGGTTACTACATTGATGGGGGAGATATTGTATCAAGGGAGTTCGTGATTCCACGAATTCCATACACATTCCCCAATCTGTTGCAGGAAATTTCATGGAAGCTCAGGATCGGAGGCACTCAGAGCTTCAGAAGACATATAGGAGGCTGGCAACGAAACTCTACTGGAAAGGAATGCTTTATAGATCGTGGAGAGATGATGGCGCAGTTGTGAGTTCTGTCAAGGAAGACAAATACTATGGTCAATAGCTCCAGGAGGTTACTACAACCATTGGCACTTCCAAACAGAGTTTGGAGGAAGTGTCCAGGATTTCAATTGATGCTTACCAAGGTCGAAGGATTCACGGTCATACTGGTGGTGGTGGACAGGCTCAGGCAAGTATGCACCTTCATTCCTCTAAACGACATCCTTACACGCGGTGTCGTGGCTGCGGCATTTATCAGGGAGGTTGGGTCAGGCTGCATAGGGAATTCCGAATCTTATTGTGTCTAATCAGAGACAAAGTAGTTCCTACAACCCAATTCTTGAAGAGTCTGTTCAGGATGCAAGACAGCGGTCCTCAAGAAGAAGCACCGCCTACCATCCACAGAGCGAATGGGCAACGGAGTGGTGACGAATTTGGAAAGCTTACGTTGAGGGTTTGTTTCAGAGTACACCGGCGGATGTGGGCAAGTGGCTACCTTGGCAGAATATTGGTACAATTAAACATCGTACCATCTGCCTCTCAGATGACCCCATGGCATAGAGTGCCTGTATGGAGGGATCCCGACACTTAGTGCACATCGGGAAAGGAAGTACACCGGGCTCGACAGTTGAGCAGCTAATGGGGAAAGGGAAAGGTGGCTGAGATAGAATTAAAGAAGATCTGATGAGTGCTGAACAGATCATGAGAAAGGCAGATTCACACAGAGAGAACATGCAGTTTGAAGTGGAGAGACGGTATTCCTAAAAACTAGTGACCTACAGGCAAAAGGAAGTAGCGAAGGAAAGGAATGAGAAATTGGCGCAAAGATATTTTGGCCCTACGAAGTGTTGGACAAGATCGGAGCAGTGGCGTATCGTCTGAAGTTGTCCTCTTCTGCTACCATACACCCAGTGTTCCAGTGTCACAGCTGAGGAGCGCATTATGGGAACAGGTAGCTAGTGCGAAGCTAACCAGCATCTTTGACGAGGAGTTAGAGGTGATCATGGAACCTATGGAGTTGCAAGGAGTGAGGATTGATAAAAAAAAGGAAACAAGGAGGTGTATAGTTAAATGGAAAGAATCTTCCCGATTACGAAGCTACTTGGGAGCCTTATGAAATTGTGAAGCAACAATTCCCCAATTTTCACCTTGAGGACAATGTTGAAGTTTTTGGGAGGGGAGTAAATGTAGACTGGCCCAGGATGGCCCGATTGGACAGTCCAACAGAGACCGATCACACTGCTACGCGAGACGGCTGGGCGGAAACGGCAGCAAGAGGCGGAGCTTCCTGTGGACACCACGTGGGATTAATTTTGATTTGGGAGGGAGAAATTTGAATGAGGGGGCTGTTTTAGGAAATCCATTATTGTCCTTTATGATTATTTATGTTTAATTAGGAGATTGGGAGGGAAATTAGGATCATCTTGAATTTAAAGGAGAAGTTTGAGATCTCTTGGTGTTCTTGGGCTCTAGGGTTTGCTAGAGACTTGTGGAGAGTTGTTCTTCCTCTCGAATCGAAGAACGTTGTATCTTTCTTTGTTTTGCTTTCATTGCTAGTGAAATACAAGTCGTTTCTTGCATTTTCTCTCAGATTTCCCTGTTTTCCTGCTGTTTTCTCTGCTGTGGACAGCAGTTTGCTGCTGTAAATTTATTGGTTTGGATTAGAATTACTTGTGAACTAAGTAATTCCTATCAAATTCCTTCCCCTTGCCTTCGATTCCTTCTTTTATCTTCAATTTAATGTTTCTAATGATTAGAGAAATAATTAGGAATCAATTTATACAAAAATTTGCAAAACAAATCTTTTCCCTCTTTTCCTCGTTGTTCCTCTCGCTCGATGAAACTTCTCCCAAATTTGTCTCTCCTTTAACTGTGGGAATGAAAAGGAGTTGATTATTCTTATCCTTTAACGTGATCGATCGCTAAAATTGGAAAAAAAAATGAACTTACCTCGCTCTCCCGCATATAGCCGACCGTCCGCTCCTTTAACAGAAACTTTCCTTCTCAAGATTTCTCTTACCGGAAAGAGTGAACCAACTATATCTTATGAGAGCAGTCGTTAATTTATTCCTACGAACGCGATCCTTTCTTCAGAATCGCAAACCGACCCTCCCGTGCTCGCGATTGACTCGCCTCTATCGCGGTTTGTCTGCCTGCTTCGTTCCCCTAAATCAATTTTTAAGAGAAGCTGGCCAGTTCAATTGAACCGGCCCAGCTAAACCGACCATTACAACTGTTCTAGTTGTTAATCGTAGGATTTGTGTGACTCGTGGATAAGTACCTATTGTTTTGGTTATTATTTTATTGTTTCCTATCAATATTTGTAATTGTTTGCTATTACTTTATCAATAATTGAAAAGTCACTTAAATCAGCCCTTGATCTCCATTATATTATAATTGCTAAGCTTGTCAATTCATTATTATTCCTAAGCAATTCTTGAATCTAGCATATGTTTCACATCAGAAATATGAGATACAATGATCAAAATAAGACAGTTCAACAAAATATAAATAAATTTAGTTTGAAATAAGTTCATTAATCAATTTAATTCAAATATTTTAAGCAGTCAAGTAATTCATTTGTATCGAGGCAAATATACATAAATTTCCAAATTACCATATTTGGACAAAATATTTTATGTTCACATTGTTAACAAACTTTTTTCAAGTGACATTATAAGTTAGATATTCCATAACTAAAGAAATTTTCACGAAGATAAAATATCATATCAGCTGCCTGCGCATTTCAACTTAATTGCGGTTTTACTTTGAGAGTTCGTTCTTTCCAAAATATGATGAAAACTCTAAGAAAAAGGAGATGGGGTTATGTTTAAAGATCACACGAAAAGAAACTTACAGCCAAAATTGCATGCTGCATTGCCATTTCTTTGGAAGGCTTTCGGGATTGATTCCATATGGTAAAAGGCGCCATTGTTGGCATATGTCACAACATACCCAATTATCCTCTATAAAAACTAAAGCATTGATCGCAGAAACTGAATTGTTGTTTGGGACAGCATCATTCATGGGTGCTGGTACATCATTGGTGGGTCCAGTATTAAGAAGACTTTCAACCTTGCTAACTTCTGATTTTTCCCTTGATTTTTCAGCAGATCTTGAGGAACCTAAAACATGTCTCACGTTCTCAACTTGTTGGGCGTGAGCACTCATAAAAAGCTCACTTTGAGATTCAGTATTGCGACCTTTATTCAATTTCTTCTGTGACTTAGATATTTTAGACTTGGTTTCTAAATGTGCACCTTTCAGATGAGATGTCTTCTTTATTCCTTTAGGTTCCACAGGAAGTACAGTGCTCTCTTTTTCTTTGTTTGGCACACCAAATAGTGTGCCAAAATTTTGACTTTGCTTAATATTTTTTTCATCCTCAAATGTTTGATCTTTGGCTTGCACCATCTTGAAAACATTTTTTTCTTTCGAACAAGTTTTCTGATGAGCTTGCACTCTTACATGTTCCTCACAAAAAACACTACAATCCTTCCTCATCCTATATTTATCAGAATCCCCTCTCTTTTTATCAGGATTTTTCTGGGACTTACTCTTGCTTTTTCTGCATATGTCAAATTTATAATTTTTTTCTTCAAAAACTTTATCAGTAAAATGTGTGTTTGAATATGCATTTCCCTTTGAGGGAATGATTTCCTTGTCTGAATAATCCATTCCCATGCTATTATTGAGCTCTAAGTGGTTATCCTTTCTTAAATCAAGTGCATGAACTCCTTCCATCATCGCTATGTTATTTTGCTCATTATGAATATCAAACACCTTACTACATTCTTTTGTGGAATTACCACCGAGGTATGTCTCCTCTTTTACATCTACAGACTGAACATTGGATGGCAATGACATATCTTGGGCACTCAAAGCAACGTTTTGGGCTGCTGGCGTTTTGCTTCCAATTTCATTCTTCAAGTACATAGTTATTACATCCTCGCAAGTAAGCCCATGAGCTTGTACTAACTTTTGACCCTTCTCTCTGGATTTTTTTTCCTTGTTTGTTAGATCTCTAACACCTTTTGAAGCCAAAGTTGTATTGGATGAAGCAATAAAATTTTCTGGCAAAACTTTATGTGTCATGCTTCTCTTGAAGTTTTTACTAGAAGTGTCTTCTCTCTCAATTAAATGGAGTGGAGTAGCAGAAAGAGGTGAAAGAAAATAATTGCCTGGAACTGGAAAGCATGTCATGATCTGCTCCGTTAAATTTAAGAAACAATAAAGTAATCTGGTTAGAGAAATTTGCCAATGCCTGCTATTCAACAAATAATTCAAATAATTCATTAAAATTCAATTAACCTGAAGAACTGTGGATGGAGATTCACAAAGCGTAACAGGTAATTCAGGAGAAAGCTCCCTAATTCCAACTGGACTATCTTCGGGGGACGGAGATGGAGAAACATCAAGTCCCAATTTACTGTAAATTTCAGGCTTATTTCTAGTCGAGACAATCTCGGGTCCAACCTTAATCCGCACCTTCAGCGACTTAGGATCTCTACTCTCGGTTGACTGTCTAGTAGACTCATGCTGTGTAATACCTTCTATACTGCAGGAGCCAATGCAGCTGTCCCTTTTACCACATCTCTCGGTTGGTTGCACAGCAGATGCATTGTTGGCCTTAGGTAAGGATGCATTTGCAAGAACAGAAGCATTCTGACATGACACCTGTAACCATATATGTCATAAAACAATCAAGGTTAAAATGAAACCATACAGCAAAAGAGTACTAAACTGAAAAGTAACAATAAGACAAACTACGCAAAAAAATTTCCTTCACAGCAAAAGAGCATCAAAATGAAAAGTAATAATAATAAAATTTAAGAAAAGTACTTTTTCCTTTATAGTTAAAAGGAAGGAAAGATGGCGATCAAACTCACCTCAGGTTGCAAATAATACGGTGAGCTCAACATGCCTTGGCCTGGCACCTTAGCTGGGCTCTTAGGTTGCGACAACAAAATTGGAGGAGAACGCTGGTATGCCGGCAGAAATGAGCCATATCCCCCAAACTTGGCTCCTATCAAGAAATTAATTTCTCAAAGCATCATCTCAACATTAATATTCAACATTAAAATAATAATTCTCTGGTTTGCATTACATTAAATCTGGCTTACCCAAGTTCTCTGCTGATACACCACCTTCAAACTGTTTCTGGAAGTGCCCCAATACATGCTGAAGTTTTTCATCCTATATGGAGTTAAGACCAGCCATAAGGAACAATGCATTTATGCTATAAATTCTCTGAATGATTTTATACGTGTGCAATATTAATTTTAAGCTCAGGGGAGAGTAAGGAAGAATTTTCAACAGTAGTTAACAATAGGTGCATTCTCGCAACTCTCCACTATTACTCAAATTTAACAGCAATTCAACTCCTGTTTCCACATGCAAGCGATCACAGCCAAGGTTCAAAATTTATATTGTATTTTAAGCTTGGAACTAAAACTCAAATCAGCAAAATAAACTACATCTTGATTGACAGTTAACACAACAATATATATATAACAAAAGTACCAACTTTTGAAGACTACTTAACTTCTGTTTCCAGTCTATTTTTCACTTTTGTTTAAAGTATTTGAACCCTCATCATCTCTTTGAAGGTAGAGTGTAACAAAACCCGAGCTACTACTCATTTGCACCTTGATTTTCTAATTCGTAAAGCCAACACTTCGCTTAATAGTAAGCGTTAGGTAATAACACTGTCAACCAAACAATAGAAAATTCAATACAACTCAAAGATAAAAGAAATCCAGTACAAAAGAGAGTGAAGCCAACATCAGTAAAGATTTAGTATGGATAGCTGACCCAAATTTAACCGGGCAGCTCCTTCATAATCGTTCTACACCTCGCAAAAAGGTGTAATATTTTGAACCGATAGGGAAGCACCAGGTTCCTAATTGAAAATGAACTAAAACGAAGAGACTATAAGTAAGCTCCTTACGATGTAAGAGAGAGCATCGGGGTCGATGTCGTCCTCCTGCCCAGAATACGCTTCCCCTTCCTCAAGCTCGTTCACCTCCATCTCCTTTTTCTTTTCTCCTCCCCTCCCTTCCAAACCTAACGCTGATCTCCTCTTCCCCTCATTACTACGCCCCACGGAGAGCATCCAGTTGATCGAAATACACCCAGCAAGCAGTTACTCACAATTTCCTCTCACGCACAACCTCCAACAGCAAAAAAAACCTAAATTCACCGCGAATCGATCCCTGCTACGGTAAGATCCTTCGATCGTCGCCCAATCCGCCGGAATCCTAGATTATCGCCGACTTTCTCTTCGAGATTGTTGTTTTGCGCTCCCTCGGGCTTTCACCGTCTCCCTCTTGCGCATTCCGAAAATGTACTTTTTTTATCCTGACAGCTATCTACGTTTTTTTTTTTTTTTTTTTAACTTGTTGCACCGAAATTTACCTTCTACGTTTTACAGCTGCAGATTTCTTTTTATTATGTTATTTAACGTGCAGCTGCAAATTATTGCATTCATTTACCGAAAGCACAAATAGGTTCAGATATTAATAAAATATTGATAAATAATAAATAAAACGTAAGTAAAATATAGTTAAAGCATAGGTAAAGTATTGATAAAGCGCAATCTAAAGTGCAGCTGCAAATTATTGCATTCATTTACCGAAAGCACAAATAGATTCAGATATTAATAAAATATAGAAAAATAACAGATAAAACATAAGTAAAATGCAGTTAAATTATAGGTAAAGTGTTGGTAAAGCGCAATCTAAAGTGCAGTCAAAGTCCAACGTGGTATATTTTTATTGGATGTCCGAATCTATTATGCACGTCCGATGAGCAGGTGCAATAATTTGCTCTTCTTCATTGGATGGGCTGAGGTTGTCAGACCTGACCCGCTGTTTTTTGGGTTCTCGCACGTGCGTTTTTTTAAATCCTTGACGAGCCGAACAAAAACTCATCATCTTCTGGATATATTTCAAATACCTATCAATACCGAGCAAATACCAAGTTGTACCTAGTTTTTTCTAGCAATACCGAGCAAATACCTAGCAATACCGAGCAAATCCCTAGCAATACCGAGCAATACCGAGCAATACCGAGCAAATCCTGAGCAATACAGAGTTGTACCCAGTTTTTTCTAGCAATACCGAGCAAATACCTAGCAATACCGAGCAAATCCCTAGCAATACCGAGCAAATCCTGAGCAAATACTGAGTTGTACCGAGTTGTAAAAAACTCGGTACAACTCGGTATTTGCATTGTATTGGTCTTCACAGAGCTGTATTTCTCATTTTTGCAAAGCAATACCTAGCAAATACCGAGCAAATACCGAGCAATACCGAGAAAATCGCGAACATAGCAATACCTAGCAAATACCGAGCATCTACGGAATAAAAATATTTGCATATTTCTTATTTTATTAAATATTTTATAATGAATATTTTTATTATTTTCTTATATATATATATATATATATATATATATATTGTTATATATTATGTGTCAATTTTGTAAATTCGTTTTGAGAAAAATATAGTTAGGACATTCTAATTTTTTTCTCATAAAATATTCTGATTATGCTTGCTAATTACATTTAAAATAAAGTTTTTAATATTTTTTTAGGTACAAAAATAAAGTTTTTAATCATAAAATTAGGGAGAAGTATATTGTAAAAGAATATTCTCCTAATTCTAGTTAATCAATTCATGACTAAATTGGATCCAAAAAAATAGTAAAAGCTAAAACAAAATGGAGTTTAAAATTTTCCTTCCCCAAATTCTCTCAAACTCTCTATAGTACATAGTTCATGCTGCTAACAATACACCTTAAATTTGTGTAGAACTCAACCCTTAATATTAAAGTTATTAAACTAGATGGAAACACTCATAACTTCTCTAATTTATTTCTTGGAACACCAAAAGCCTTTATTTGATCATTACAATAAATATTCATAGTATTGAAAGAAGGAAAAAATAAAAGATAGAAAAATAGATAAGAAAGTAGAGTGGAACCACCAAATTCCAATCCCTTAAATGGAGTTGTCGGACCCAATAAAATTTTCATGAAATTTCTATTTTTTAAAATGGTTTCACTAGGGCTTGAGTCTCACTTCTTTGCTCAAAAGAATCAATCGAGATCTTTGTGAACTAAATTTTTAAGAAATTTTTTATCGCCTTACTTCTCTCTTTTCTTCCGACACTCTATCAAAATTCAATTCTCAAGTAAATTTTTTAATACTCTCTAAGGACAACTTTGAATTTAATATTTCAATAGATGTGTTGAGAATAAAATTTTTAAGACGGGGAACCATAATATGGGATACTGCAATAACTATAAGAGGTATTTTTAAAGTAAACTCTTGAATGAGTGCATCACTTCTACAAATTTATCGAACATAAAAGATCGAATAACTATTAAGTGTAAATTTTGTACTATTTATTATATTTAAAATTAGTAAAAAAAGTATTGTTTAGCTATGTTTGTACAAGAAATATACTTGTAAAGGCAAAAAAACTATAAGTGCTGAGCAGCACCATAACGCCATCAAACAAAGCATCATAACATTTTGATAGTCAATGGCAAGAAGCCTAATTCAAACATTGCAGCTCTGATTTCTCAATTTTTCAGCATTGTAGTGACACTAAGGTCAAGGTCGCGATGTAACATAGCATTGTTGCACCCAAATTCAGCACTGCCACTTGAGCCTCAAAAAAATGAATGTTGGAGCACCAAGCCTTGAAACTCCTTTGTGCTTAAAGTCACATTTAAGCTACTTAGTGCTCTATTTGTTGTAGTGCCACGGTGGAGTAGTTGCTAAGAAAAAAAGTAGCACTAACTCAGCCAAAAGATATACCTGTTCAGCCATTAACCAAGTTAGGTTAGCCAACACCGTAGCGGAGCAAGCATTACAGCACTGAGGCACTAGTTCATTTTATATCATTATGGCACCACCTTGTTGAGCGTCATACGTAGTGCCTGAGCCTATACTTGTACTTACTATAAATATATTTAAATTAGGTTATTTATATATTGTTAAATATGTTTAAAAACTTTAATAATTTATTATCAAATTAAAATAGATTAATAAATTAAATTAAATATTACTAAATTAAATTAAAAAATTTATGATTATTGTTATGTTAAATTAACTAATTTAATTAATTAATTAACTAATCTAATAAATAATATTAAATTAATTATTTTATAGGTTATTATATAAATTACTTATTTTAAATTAATTATTTTATAAGTTATAATAAATAATGTCATTGCCTGGTCCCAAGTCCTGGATGAGAAAAGTGGAGGAATTCAATAGGTAGTCAAGAGCCAGCGTAAAACTTATCGAATAATCATGACATGAATCATCTAAAAAATTATATTAATGTTAGGTCATCCCTTGGAGGCGACACGCTATATGACCTGAATATAGTAATAAGTGTGTAAGGGTTGCTGCACCGGTGCCTAGGTGCAATGTTAAATAGGCAAGGGTTCCCACATCAAGGATAAATGAGGGCAAAGAAAATAGTTTATGAAACTAAAATTAGAATATGAACTTAGAATATAGGCTCCCTTTTAATGGAATTAATAGATATTATAATTCATAGAAAGATAAATATTATGTGTATCAAGAAATTAAATGGGTTGGAGAGAAAGCTAAGGAGATTAATAGTTTTGAATATAAAATCTGGTATTTAGGTAGGAGTCATACTAGAAATGGTGTAGATGTTATTGTGAATCTGATTTTAGGAAATAATATTTTGATGATAGCAAATACTTATATTTTTTTACGACTACCTTGTCTACAAATATTTCAGGTCCACAAGATTAAACTTCAATTTGAACCAGCTCAAGAATGGGTAGATTAGGTCTGAGTCAGTTTGTAATCTTTTTTCTTTTCTTGAGTCAATTGTAAACGATGTAGTCCCTGATGTTAAGTAACCTTGCACATATGCACTTGGGGGAATTTTTCACACTATTTTAAAGTTTTTTTTTGTTTTTGCTCACATCATCCGGGACTATCCATAAATCGGCCTCGACGATCAATTAAAAATAGAAGCTCTAATTAGGACATCCTGATTAAGGCAGTCATCATTAAGTGCATCGTCCTGGATGATATTCATATCTACCAGGATGATATGCTCAAATAAGAAAGAATCAGTCACTAGATCTATTTAGGTAGCTTTTATTTTTGAATATTATCTTGGACGATGCAAAGCAATTATAACTAAATTAATCTAGTAATTAAGAAAAATAATTAATGTTTGATTGCTCGATCATATCGTCCTGGACAATAGCAGGATCAGCCAATACGATCAGTTCAAAAACCTTAGTTGTTCCTAAACGATCAAACATCAGCCAACTTCTATTCAAGGAGATATTCTGGACAATATTTAATGATTTGTACTAATCATACTGGATGATATATTATCATCTTGAATAATATGAATAAAAATCTTCTAATCGTCCTAAATCATCTTGGCTGATTGAGCTAAATTTGTAATAATCATATAGGATAATATTTATATCATCCTAGACAATAAAGTAGATTTGTTATAATTAAGAGCTATTCTGAAGCTCTTCTATTTAAGACCTCTTGTTCTACCTAAGATATAATATTTTGCTACTGTTCTAACTTAAGAGAACAAAGAGGAGAGAGAGATATAGGATCTTATGAGGGAGAGTTTGTGAGGGGTTTCATAAAGGTTGCTCCAAGCAAGGATCTGTCATCATCTTCTTCGGCCATTGTCTCTAGTTCCTTGGGGGTTATAAAGAGGTCTACTTCAGCATTTGATTGAGATTCTCTGCTTGCTTTAGGTGGAAGCAAAAGAAGTTAGATTCTCTGCCTGCTTCTAGAGGAAGCAAAAGGAGTTTGGTTCTTTGCCTCACTGGGGTTCGTGAAAAGAGGTTTGTATAGGCTTCTCTGCCTTACTATGGGAGCAAAAGAAGAGTCACTGAGTTTAGTACAATACTCGGAGGACTCCTCCGAGGAGTGGACGTAGGTCAAGTTGACCGAACCACTATAAATTTTTATGTTTTTTATTATTGATTCCGCATTTAATTTTTACAATTTGATTTATGTGGTGAATCTTGGTTTTGCTTTAAGATTGTGCTTTTACATAATAATTTTTTAAAATACCAATTCACCCCCCCCCCCTTTGGTTAGCCTTAGGACTAGTTCATTTGGGCTTAACATCCATGTCGAACTTTCAAGTGTCATCATAGCACTTTTAAATGGTATTAGAGTGGGATTCATAAAATTGAGTTTTTGAAAACTTTTGAATTTTGAACAATGGTTAACTTTGGTAATCATAATACTACGGAAGGATATTTTATTATACGGCCACCTTTGTTTGATAATATTTCTTTTAATTTTTTAAAAACTTGCATGTCTATATTTTTACAAATGATTGACTATCGTATGTGGATACTTGTTAAGGATGGTTATATACCTCCTTCTTGTGAAATTAATGGCATTAAAACTAAACTTCCTTTTACTGAATGAACTTTTGATGAAAGAGATTTGGCGTAACTAAATACAAAATATTTAAATTATTTTTTGTATGCTTTGAAATTAAAAGATTATATATGTGTTTCAACTTGTGTAATTGGTAAAGAAATTTGGGATAGATTATGTATTACTTATAAAGAAATCAATGAGGTTAAGCAATCTAGATTGAATATTCTGTTGCATGACTATGAACTTTTTCATATGAAATGTACTGAATCAATTTCTAGCATGTATACTAGGTTTACTCAAATTATCACCTCATTGCATGCTTTAGGAAGAGAGCTAATTAATTATGTAAGAGTCAATAAAATTTTGAGATGCTTGCCTTCTTCTTTTGATTCTAAGATCACTATAATTACTGAATCTAAAGATTTGAATACTTGTTTTATTAATAATTTACTTGGATCATTCATTACTTACGAGCAAGGGGTGAACCAAAGAAACCTTGATGTATGTGAGAAAAAGAAAGAGAAAACTATGGTGCTAAAGGCCAACAACACGAACAATGATTCTTCTGGGTCTAAAAGTGATGATATTACCTTCATCACTAAGCAATTCAAAAGCTTTCTAAGGAAAAATAACAAGTATCATCAGATGTAGAAAAGAAGGTAAGGATAACAAAAACTTTAAAAGTTATTTTGATCTTATTTGCGATGAATGCAGGAAGCTTGGAATGTCAAAGTTGATTATCCTACACTTAAGGATAACTCAAGAAAAGAGAAGCGTGAGGAGAAACCCAAATATATGAAGGACAAGAAGTAGAACTAAAAGGCGTTTTAGGCAGATTCTTCATCTGACTCATCTGAGAGTGAAGCTAAAAAGGAGATAAAAAACTTGTGTCAAATGGGTGATCATCTTGGTCATTCTGATCAAGAAGATGTATGTGAACCAACCTATGATCAATTACTTAAAATTTATGAGAAAATTCATGCATCATATAAAAAACTTAAGAAATTGTATGCTAGATTGAAATTAGAGTTTTTGAATTTGTAAAAGGAGCATGAAATTTTAAGTAAAGATCACACTCTACTTGATAACAATCACATGTCTTTACTTAATGAATTTAATGATTTAAATAAAAAGTATTCTGAATTGATTTTTGAGCATAATTCTTTGAAAGCATCATATACCTCACTTGAATCTGATTTTAAAACTTATATTGAATAATCTGAACATAAGGAGTACTATTTGAATGTTGATAATGTTGTTTTATAAAGTTCTAACTTGAGGTTTAAAGCTAAATTGAATGCACTTGAGAGAAATTGGAATACATTCACACTTGATCTAAAGCCAAAACTTAGGAAGAGGCATTATAACCCGAATAGATTAGTAAATTCTTTTCCTGGAGTTAGATATTTTTCATGTGGCATGCTAGGACACATTTCATACAATTGCACTATTCACCGTAGTACACATTGGATGTGGAGACCCAAATTGTATGATTCACAGCATAACACACATACATTACATTCTTCTTTTTATAAGAAGGGACCCAAACCTCTTTGGGTTCCTAAATCTGATATTTGATGATTTTGTAGGTGTGCTCTCACCAAAGACCTTGTGAGAGCATATGATACTTGGACAGTAGATGCTCATTGCTCTTAATTGTAGTATCTTGCTGCTTAATAAATAATGATTTACGTATTTCCTATTCCATAGTTTGTTGTTATTTTTTGTTCTTACATTTTTAGTTTTTAGTAGTGATTATTATTTGTTTTTATTATGTAATGTTTCATCTATGATATTTTTTTTCTTTGGTTTTCCTTTTTTTCATAGCTGAAATGATATTTTTTATCTTGTTTTTATTTTTGAAAATTTGTAGTCAATGTCTAACATCCCTAAATTAGTTAAAGGGAGAAACATCATTGATTGTTTCTCTTCCTCTAACCTTTTTTAGTGGATTAATTTTCTTTTTTAAACAAAAATTTATCTCAAATTAACAACTAAACTTTGCAATTGAGATCTTTTCTATCTTGCTACAGTAATATACCTTATATATAATGTTCAAAATCTTTATATTACTTTCAAAGTTCTTTGAAATCTTGTCATTATATTTATCATATGATTTTCAGTCTTTTTTGTGGCTTATTCTTCCTTATATTAGAGAGTTTGGTTTTCTTCTCTAATATCTGGAAGATATACTCACAACTAAGAAAATTTAAGAGTTTTGAAAAGGGATATAGCTTGCAAAAAAAAGTGGCCAATGACGCCAAAAATTGCAATGATCCAATAAAAATTAAAAGATACACAAAGTATATCAAAAATAAAAAGATGAGCAAAGTGCACCATTCAATTAACAAGAGACATAAAATGAGCCCGCTAAAAGTAAGTTCACTTTTCTTTAAAACTTTCAAACTTTGAAGAATTAATGTGTCACTTGATATTTTTAAAAGCTTGATTTTGAATTTTGCAATTGTAATAAATTTCTTTTGTATATTAATCTATAAGATATATTTCTGAAACCAAGTTTTGAACGGATCTCTTTTTCTTAGCTAATTGGTTTTTCTGGGTTAGGTCTTTGATTTTCAGCAGATAATTTTACCTTGAGAGAAGTCCAAGCCAGGGTTAACATGATCGAATATTCTACCGGTTTCAAATTTTAACAATATTAACTCATTAGTTTTATAAGCCTTTAAATTAAATCACTTAGAAAATTTATCATATTCGTGCCTTATTTATTTAACAAAAAAAAAATCTTATTTTCGTTTCTTTTTTGTCTCTTCTTTTCAATATTTTTTTTTAATTTTAACTTTATCTTTTATTAGTATTTTTGGACCTTCTCTAATCATCTACATCCACCTCTTGAATTTCTTTTTTTGGTCTCATCGTCCTGGACGATTTTTTTATCATCCTGGATGATGCATTCAATCCACTCCTAACCTTTTAATTTGATGGTTGATATGTTTTTTCTGTTTATCATCGACCTGGATGAAACTTTATCATCCTGGATGATCTGATCGTATCCTGTATTGCTTATTGTGATCTGCCTGGATGATCCTCTTTGTCCTGGACAATGTTCTTAAATATTTGCTCAATTATGGGTAATCATCCCGTATGATCCACATGTTTACGTGGTAATATTTTAAACATTTTTAAATTCGACCGGTATGATTCTTTATTGTGCATCATCCTGGATGATCCACCTAATAGACCAAGACTATCTTCTTTTTCAACGGTCGTCTAGTTTTACTCGTCAGGATGATCGCCTGTGTCTTATTGTCCTGGATGATATCAGATCGTCCTGGATGATTTTATCACCTTTTTGACCAATCATTTTGGATGCAATTATTGAACTCGATCGTCCTGGATGATTATATAATTGTCATGGATGGTCTGTCTGATTCTTTTTAAACCATGGATTGCAATTATTTTTTTCTCACTCAACTCTCCTTCATTCCTGCACTTCCTATTTCCTTGTCTCCTTGATTAGTGCTGGTGGAAAGCACTCTCGCATGCCTTCTAGGAATTCCTCAAGGGTGAATCTGGACCCTCATTTCACCGAGGCAAGCGACCAAGCTGCCTATCTGAGGTACAAGATGATCGGTATCACTATTTCTTAAACTGTCAAACCCTACATCCTTTTATATCATATCCTTAATTTATTTGCTCACACTACTCTCACTTTCCTCCTTACTCTTACTATCCCCTTTAGTTCAGAGTTACTATTTGAGTTTTTGGCTAGCCTTCGCTTCAATTCTTCTTTTACTTCTCTTCAGTCCTATGTGAATAAACATATAGTCGAAATCATATATCAGGACTATCAAGAACTCCTGTAACTGTCCACCACAGGAGACAAACTCCACTTCTTGTGTCAAGAGCTCGAATATGATTGGGCACCAATTAATCACTTTCTAAGGAACACTAATGCTTCCTTTCATGTTAGAGAATCTAGCAGTTTACTCAAAGATGCTAGGACAATTCAACATGTCATTCGCACCTCTATTCTTCTAAAAGCTGGTGATCGTGTTCATATCACTCTACTATTTTTGTTTTCTTGAATCAATTATAAATGATGATTGGGTAGACTAGGTCTGAGTTAGTTTGTAATATTTTAATTTTCTTGAATCAATTATAAATGATGTGGTCCCTGATGCTAAGTAACCTTGCACACACACACTTGGGGGAATTTTTTTGACTATTTTAGAGTTTTCTATTTTTACTCACATCATCTAGGATGATCCATAAATTAGCCTGGATAATCAATTAAAAATAGAAACCCTAATTAGGGCATCCTGGTTAAGGCAATCATCATTAAGCACATTATCCTGGATGATTTTCATATCTGCTAAGATGATAGGCTCAAATGAGAAAGAATTAGCCGCTGGATCTATTTAGGTAGCTTTATTTTTGGACATTATCCAGGACATCATCTTGGACGATGCAATGCAATTATGATTAAATTAATCTGGTAATTAAGAAAAGTAATTAAGGTTAGATTGCTCGATCATATCATCGTGGACGATTACAGTATCAGCTGAGATAATTAGTTCAAAAACCTTAGTTATTCTTGGATGATCAAACATCGGTCAACTTCTATTCAGTGTGATGTTCTAAATGATATTCAATGATTTGTATTAATCGTACATGATGATCTATTATCAACCTAGATGATATGAACAAAAACCTTATGATCATCCCAAATCGTCCTGACTGATTAAGTTAAATTTGTATTGATTGTATAGGATGACAAAGTTAGTTTGTTGCAATTAAGAGCTATTCCAAAGCTCTTCTATTTAAGATCTCTTGTTTTACCCAAGATATAATATTTTGTAGCTATTCTGACATGAGAGAGCCAAGAGGAGAGGTAGAGCAAGGGAGAGAGAGAGAAAAGATCTTGTAATGGGGAGTTTGTGAGGGGTTTCACAAAGGTTGCTTTAAGCAAGGATCCATCATCTTCTTCGATCCTCGATCGAGATTCTCTGTTTTCTTCAGGGGGAAGTAAAAGGAGTTGGGTTCTCTACCTACTTTTGGAGAAAGCAAAAGGAGTTGGGTTCTTTGCCTACTTCTGAAGGAAGCAAAATGAGTTGGGTTATCTACCTCACCGAGGTTGGTGAAAAGGAGGTTTGTATAGACTTCTCCACCTTGTTGTGTGAGCAAAAGGAGATTCACTGAGTTTAGTGCAATACTCATAGGGCGCCTCCGGGGAGTGGACGTAGGTCGAGTTGACCAAACTATTATAATTTTTTGTGTTCTTGATTACTGCTTATGCATTTAATTTATGCACTTTAATTTATGTGGTGAATATTGGTTTTGGTTTAAGATTATGTTTTTTCTTAAAGATTTTTTAAAATACCAATTCACCCCCCTCTTGGTTAGCCTTGGGACTAGTTCATTGGAGCTTAACATTCCTGTCAAACTTTTAAGTGCCATCTGAGCACTTTCAGGTGTGATTATAAATAAGAGTTTGAAGGATAATGTTATACAAATTAATAGAATTGGAGATATAATTATAATTTTAAAGATTATTGTTGATGCTAAGATTATTAATATTATAAGTATTTATGCTCCTCAAGTAGGTTTGAAAATGACTTCAAAATTAATATTTTGGAATGACTTAGAAGAATTAATACAAAATATACCTATTGAAGAAAGAGTTTTATTTGAGGAGATTTAAATGGATATATTGGTAGAGAGGTAGATGATGTTAAAAGCATGTATGGTGGCCATAGGTTTGGAATGACAAATGAAGGTGGTAAGACTATATTAGATTTTTTTTAACTTATGATTTCTTAATAGCTAATACCTTAATTAAGAAGAGATATGAGAATCTTATCACTTATAAAAATGGATATAATAAAATACAGATTGATTATTTTCTTATAAGAAAATTAGATCATTTAGATTGCAAATATTGTAAAGTTATTTCAAGTGAAAATTTATGTACCCAACATCGATTATTAATTTTGAACTTTAAGTTGAAGGGGCAAAAAATAAAAAATAAAGTAAAACAATTTTCTAAGATCAGATGAGGGCATCTAAAGAATATTAATAAAAATATTTTTGAGAGTAAGATTTTAGATCTTAAGATTCTATACGTGCATGAGGATGCCAATATTATGTGGAAAAAGTCGCTTGTTATATTAAGAATATTGCAAAAGATGTGCTTGGAGTTTTGAAGGGAAAAGCTCCTAATAGTAAAAATAGTTGGTGGTGGAATTCATATGTGCAAGAAAAGATAAAAAAATAAGAAGATTTGTTATAAAATTAGTTTAGATTTAAAAATTCTAATAATTGGGAAAGCTATAAAGAGGCTCGTATGGAATCTAAGAAAGTTATTTGTGATGCAAACAGCTTAGCTTTTAATGATTTATATTATATATTAGATACTAAATAGGAGGAAAGATATATGTGTAAGTTAGCCAAACAAAGAGATAGGAGTAGTAAGGATTTAGTTTAAGTGAAGTGTATTAAGAATAAAGATAAAAAAAAATACTTTTCTTAGAAGATGATATTCAACAAAGGTGGATGAGGTATTTTGCTAAACTTTTTAATAAAGAATGTAAAAATACGATTGACTTTAGTGATTTATCACCCTAAAAAAAATAAAGATTTTTGTTTTTATCGGCGTATAAGTAAAACCAAAGTTAGAGAGGCTTTGAAGAAAATGAAGTCTGTTTAAGCCGTTAGAGCAGATGATATTCCAATAGAGATGTGGAAATGCTTAGGAGATGAAGAAATTTCTTGGCTTACTAAACTTTTTAATACTATTTTGAAGACTAAAAAGATGTCAGATCAGTGGAGAATGAGTGTGTTAATTCCTATTTTTAAGAATAAAACCGATGCACATGAGTGTGTGAATTATAGAGGAATTAAGTTAATGTGTCATATTTTAAAACTATGGGAGTGAGTTTTGGAGCGTAGGTTGTGGCGTGATACCAATGTTTCTCAAAATTAATTTGGATTCATGCCGGGTAGGTCTACTATGGAAGCCATACATTTATTGAGAGGTTTGATGGAGGAATATATGGAGAATAAGGAGAATCTATATATGATATTTATTGATTTAGAGAAAGCATATGATAAAGTTCCAGGAGAAGTGCTATAGAGAGTTGTTGATACGAAAGGATTTAATAATGCTTATATTAAGATCATTAAAGATATGTATGCAGGAGCTATTACTTGTGTTCAAACACAAGGTGGTTTGACAAAGTATTTTCCTATTTCGGTTGGATTACATCAATGATCAACCTTAAGTACATATATTTTTTCTTTAGTCATGGATGTTCTCACTAGACATTTGCAAGAGGATGTACCTTGGTGTTTGCTTTTTACATATGATATTCTTCTTGTTGATAAGACTAGAGAGGGAGTTGAAGGAAAACTTGAATTATGGAGGTCAACTTTAAAGTCTAAAGGTTTTCGCTTGAGTAAATCTAAAACTGAATATATGGAGTGTAATTTTAGTAGCAATAGACCTAGTGAGGGGATTGTGACTTTGGGCAATCAAGTCATTAATAAGAGTACACATTTTAGATATCTTGGATCTATTATTCATAGTTATGGTGAAATTAAAGGGGATATTATCAGCAGAATTCAAGTTGGATGGTTGAAGTGGAGGAATGCATCAAGCTTATTGTGCGATGGAAAATTCCCCCTCAAACTTAAGGGAAAATTCTATAAAATGGTGGTGAGACCTGCAATGCTTTATGGTGTCGAATGTTAGTCATTAAAAGAGAAGCATAATACTAAGTTAAGTGTTGCAGAGATGAGTGGCTTGACCCTTAGAGATAGGATATGAAATGAGCATATACGTGAAAAGGTTGGAGTAGCACCAGTGGAAGATAAGATTAGAGAGAGTTGCCTTAGATGGTTTGGTCTCATTAAACAAAGACCTTTCAATGACCCGGTTATGAAAGTTGAGGTATTAGATTTGACTTATGTTAAGAAAGGTAGAGGTAGACCTAAAAAGACTTTGTTAGAAAATATTAGAAATGATCTTTTTTTATTAGATTTAAATGAGAATTTGACTTTTAATTGGACAAAATGGTGAAAAAGGATTCATGTAGCCGACCCCACATAGTGGGACAAAGGTTTGATGTTGTTGTTGTTGATGTATAAGTTATAATATAAATTACTTGATTTAAATTAATTATTATGTATGTTATAGTATAAATAAAAAAAGTAGTATTTGTAATATATCTTTCTCTGTGGCCTAATGGATGGGCGATGAATCTATGAAGGAGCTGGTTTTGAAACTCACTACAGGCATCGTGGATGGACTGCAAGCTGGCTCGGGTGCAAGCAGGTGGGCTGGTAAGGTCAGGCGAGAAGTAGGTTGTGGGTTAGCGGGTGAGTGCGCTAAGGGCTGGCAGGTGGGAGGCCTTCTTTGGCAAAATTTGAGTAATTTTTTTATTTTTTAAATAGCAAATTTCCACACAAAAAAACTATTGGAAATATTTTTGTCAAAAATAAACCATGGAAAATTTGTCAAAAAATTTTTTAATAGTTTTTTTTGCTTGTATTTATTTTATGAGTGGTGTTTTATTAGTGAAAACTATTTCATCAAAAATCCACCAAAAAGCTATTTTTTGACATATTTTGCACATTTTTCTACTAATATTATTGTAAAAAATGAGCATTTTTCATGTAGTATGCATCCATCTTCTTCCATGGTCGTTCCACCAAAATCCCCCACCAAATCTCTTGAAAGTATTTACTTTACATTACATTTACCTTACATTGTAATTATTTTACAATGCATTTCTTTTTAAGAAAACCATATGGCCCCTTAATAATTTATTGATTTCCCTATGTCAATCATGTAGGTGATTTCTAGAGAGAGAAAGTTCGTTATTTTTTAAATTTCATATTCACGGTTTTTCTATCTTCTATTGCGGCAGAGTGCTTGGCCATGGCGGCAAAAGGCCGCCGGTAATCTTTGACTACGACGGAGTCTTTTGATCTTCGGCATCTTCGTGCAGCAGTGGGTTGTCAAGAAGAAAGTGATCGTCGTCGAAGGGCAAGAGGAGAGCTGGTCATTTCAGAGAGGAGTGCTGCGCAGCAAGATAAGATTTATCTGGTGGAAGGTAAGGGAAAGAAGGTGGATTCGTCTACTGACTGTAAATTTTTTGGCACGTCAGTTTTCTAAAATTTCTCTCCTAATTCGGGGGCTTCCTCTTCCGGAATGAAAATTTTTGTGAATCGTTTTGGGAATTCAAGTGCAATCTCTGTCCCTGACAGCAAGATAAATGCGAATTCCCTTAGTTCGGTGAGGAAAGATGTTCATTTGCCTAATAAGTTGCCGGTTGCATCAGAGAGAAGTACTACTACACCGGTTAGCTATGTTGATCCTGTAGTGTGGGGTAATCAGGGGAATTCCTGTTCGGATTTGTTGGAAGTTAGGAAATGTGTTTCAGCAGATTTAGGTGATTGCTTGGCTAATTCTGTGTATCCTGTTAGAGTAGAGGTAAAAATCTGCTCTGGTTGATAAGGATGTCTCGTTTGCGGACAAGGTTATTGGTGTTTTGCCTAAGAAGACATTTTATGAGTTGAAGGTTAATAATGGAAATACTAAACCTTACATCAAGTTAGATTTCGAGAAAGAAGATGTTGTGATGTCTGATGATGGTAAGGTAGTGAAGCTATGTGAAGAATCCAAAAATCTTAATGCCAATAGGTTGGTGGAGTCATTGGTATTTAAGATTTTTGGCAAGGAGATGCCTCCACACTTGGTTGCGTGGGAGTTAAGGCGTCAATGGAATAAGTTTGGTAAATTTCATTTTACTACCCTTGGAAAAGGTTGGTTTTTGTGCTCGTTCAATGAATATGAGTCGATGGAGGCAGTGCTTTCAGGTGGACCCTGGTTTGTGAATGATCACATAATAGGCTTGGAAAAATGGAATCCATATTTTTCGACTTTATCTATGAAGGGTTTAACTTCGCCAATTTGGATCAGGATGCCTCAGTTTCCTCTTCATTGCTGGGATGAGCAGAATATTGCAATTATTACATCCAGGATTGGCACTCCTCTTATGTTGGATGGAAATTTATTTCAATGGGGGAGAAGAGAATTTGCTAGAATTTGTGTAAGGGTGAAGATTGACCAAAGGCTTCCATTAGGGGTTAGGATTGATAGTATTTCGGGGAGATTTTTTCAAAGAGTTGAATATGAAAAAATTTCATTCTTTTGTTTCCATTGTGGGATGATTGGTAATGAGGAAAAGGATTGTAATAAGGAAAATACTGTTCCTTAGGAGAAGAAGGATGATAGCAAGGAAGGTGGGGTGGGAGATGGAATTGTGAAGGAGTCTGAGGTGTTGGATTCTATTTCTTACGGTCCTTGGGTAATGGTTAAACGTAAGAAAGGTAGAGGGTTTAACCAACGGAGAGTTTTTGATAACAATCCTAAAATGAATGTTGTAAAGAATAAGAGCTCTCTTGAACAGACTATATTGCCGGTTCAGAAGTTGGCCATCCCAGAGAGGGAACGTGTTGTCCTAGGGAAGGAAGAAATCTAGAAATCTGATGGTGATAAAGGTTTGGCTGCTAGTAGCGTGGAGGAGGCTGCTGTAAAAATGGTTAACAAAAGTAGTGGGGTGAAAGTGAATAATAAAACAGCTCATGAAATGTCTTTGTTGGAGCTTGATTATAATAATAAGGTGGTTGATTCAAGATGTAATTCTATAAATGCTGATGTTACTGCTAATGGTCTTCAATTTTCAACATGTAAATTTGCTGTTGTGGGTTGCTTACGAACTCAAGCAGGTCCTGATGGATTGCTTATGAACTCAGGTATTCCCTATTCTATTTCTGATAGTTTAGAGATTGTGAATGGTGGTGTGTCGAGAAGGACATTTTGGGAGTCAAGGCCATATGGGAGGAAGAAGGTGCTGAGGAAGGGGAAATCATGTTCAAGGATTTGGGTTGCAATGGTCACTTGGATCTTACTGGTAGTAAGGAGCTAGTGATTAACCAGGGATCGGAGAATGTTCTTTCAATGGACTCCTCTGGTAAAAAAAAATAAAGCTACTGAAAGAGCTTAAATCCCTCGGGTCTTCAAACATCATTGCTCCAAATAGGAAGTTGGAAGGTGGAAAATCTAAGAAGATTGGGGGTGCCACCCTCACTCTTAAACAATGACTTCCTTGGCTTTTTGGAATTGTAGAGGGGCCAAAAAAGTTGAGGCCGCTCTATATCTCAAGGAGTTGGTGAAAGATAACAATGCTTTTTTTGTGGGCTTACTGGAAACGAAGTTGAATTCGATGGATAACTCTCACATGTTAAAGTTGTTGGGAAGTAATTGGGATTCCTTTATGGTTCCTTCTGAAGGTCTCTCTGGCGGGTTGATGGTGCTATGGAGAAAGGATCTAGCGGCGTTCTCAGTGATTGAACATTCTTCTCAAGTGATTATTGGAAATTTGAATATCGTTAATAAGGTTATTGGAAGGTGGCGTCGGTTTATGCAAGTTCGAAAGCTGTAATTAGGAAAGGATTATCGGAATGTTTGGAGAGACATTGTTATGATGATTGTCCTATGGTGGTGGGTGGTGGCTTTAACTGTGTTCTTTCTCAGGAGGAAAAAAGAGGCGGAAAAAATTCATCATGTCTCAAGGTTCTATGGATATGAAGAATTTCATGATTCATAATGATCTCCATGAGGTGAAGTCTATGGGTCACAAGTACACTTGGTGCAATAATAAATCGGGAGGGGCTCGAATTTTAGAGAAATTGGACAGGTGTTTTATTAATTCCACTGCTTTGAATTCTATTCTTCTTGCTCAGGTGAAACACCTTTCAAGGATAGCCTCGTACCATTGTCCTATTCTTTTGGAAATCTTTAAACCTTTAGAGACATATAGTAGAGGGATTTGTTATGAAGATTTGTGTTCTTCTTACCACGGGGCTACTGCTATTGTGAAGAAAATATGGAATAAGGATAGTGGGAATGACCCGGTCACTTCTCTCAACTTGAAACTTAAAAGAGCTCTTAGAGCTCTTTTCTTTTGGAGTAGAGCTAAGTTTAAAAATCTAAACTTAGTAAGGGATAAGTTGAAGGATGAGATTTTGGAAATCCAATTGGAGGAAGCCGAAGGGGGTTTATCTGTAGAAAAACTGCAGCTTCTTAGTTTTAAAGTCAATAAACTTAATGTTACATTGGCTCGGCTCTATTCTTGGTGGAGGCAATGATCTAAAGCTAAGTGGATGGAACATGGTGACACCAATTCTTCCTTTTTTCATGCGTTTGCAAATTCTAGAAGAAATCATAATTGGATTAGTCATATCAAAACTCAAGGAGGTTCGGTTACTAAAGATTTGGCTGAAATCAAGAAAACGTTTTTGGATTTTTTTATTAAAAAATGGAAGTATAAGGAATGCTTAATGGATGGCTGGCCGACTCCTTATAAAACTATTGGGGAAGAAGACCATAGCAAGCTGGATGTAGATTTTACTTTGGATGAATTGCAGGAGGTGGTGGACAAGGTCGGTTCAAACATTTCACCAGGTTTGGATGGGGGTCACCTTATCCTTTGTCAAAGACTTTTGGAAGATTGTTAAGAAGGATGTTTGGCAAGCAGTTAGTCATTTTATTTCTTATGGGATTATGCACCATTCGTGGAAGGAAACAATGATTGTATTAATCCCTAAGATAAAAAATCCACAGGTGGTTTCTAATTTCAGGCCAATTAGCCTTTGTATGACTATTTATAAAGTCGTTGCAAAGATGCTACTGAATAGAATGGAGAGGGCTATTCACAAGATCATTTCGGCAGAGCAAGATGCTTTTATCAGAGGCAGATCCTTGTCTGAACATGTTCTTCTGGCTCAGGAAGTCTTCAACAAATTCTGGTATTCTAAAGCTAAGAAAGGCCTCTTGGCTATCAAGTTGGACATGGAGCAAGCTTATGATAGCATGGGGTGGCAAACTCTAAGTCAAGTGCTTATTCATTTTAATTTTCCTAACAAATTTAGGGTTCTTTTAATGCAATGCATTTGTGATCCTAAATATTGCATTTTGGTTAATGGGAACAAGTGAATCATAGGAAAATGTGGTTTTAGACAAGGTTGTCCCTTGTCTCCATATTTTTTTTATCCTTTGTTCCCAAATTTTGTCGGATGCTATAAACTAGAAGAAGAATTATTTTGGTATTTCTATTACTCCTAGTTCTCCCAAGATATCACACTTGCTTTATGCCGATGATGTTTTATTATTCTCGGAGGCTAATGTTAGAAAGATTAAGGATCTGAAGAGCATTATTTCCCAATAATGCAAATGGTCGGGACAACATGTTAATCATTCCAAATCTTGTATAATGTTTGGTAAGCATACCAGAATCGGAATAAAGAAGAAGATTGGTAGAATTCTCAAGTACAAAGTTGTTAATGAGATAACTTATCTTTGTGTGAAGCTAACTTTAAGGAGATTGGTTGCTTCTGACTTTCAAAACTTGTTGGAATCTGCTGCTAATAAACTGAACACTTGGGGGAAGCATTGTATTTCATTGGAGGGAAAGTTTATTCAGGTTAAATCTGTGTTTCTTGCTCTTCTAATGTTCTTATCCTCTCTTACCTTGGTTCCTTTGAGTATTCTTAAAGAGTTTGACAAGATGTGTAGAGGATTCTTGTGGAATAAAAAAAATAGTAGTGCTGGGCTGCACTATGCCTCTTGGGAGCTGCTTTGCAAGCCAAAAGATGAAGGGGGATGTGGACTGTTTTCTGATATTTCCAAGTTTGGACCTCTTCGAGAAAAATTTGCTTGGGACTTCTTTATGAAGACTGATTCGTTGCTCTATAATGTTCTTAGAAACAAATATGGAAAGGATATTTGGAATGATTTGGTGAAGAGTGCTTGCTCTCCTACTTGGAAGATTATTACCATAGGGGATTTCTTTCTTAGGAACATTATGAGGTGGAATATCTCTAATGGGAAATCTATTAACTGGATGCTTGACTCTTGGGTCCTTGACAGAAGCTTCTCTAAATGGCCGACATTTGTAAATATTATTGAGTCTTCCAATTACAATTTATGCAATTTTATTTTGGATAGAGTGTGGAATACGAATCAGTTGCAGGTGTTCTTTGGAGAACAGCTGGTGGAGCTTATCAGTCAAATTCCGATTGTAGCTAACAGCAACTGTGATCAATTGGAACTGAAAACGAAGAATTCAGGGAAATCTATTACAGCTTTGTCTTTTGAAGCCCTGATGGAACGTAGTACAGATCTTAACCATTGGTCGTGGATGAAGAAATTAAAATTGAGACCGAGAGTTGAACTCTTTTGGTGGAGGCTTTATAATGAAGTGATTCCTTCGAATGCATTTCTGGTAAAAAGAAGATTAAGTGGAGCTGCTGCTTGCCCGAGAGGATGTCACGTAGATGAAGACTACTGGCATATAGCGGGGAGTTGTGTTAAACTTCAGAATGTTATCAGGTTGCTGAACGGATGGGACTTTCATATTCCATTATTTAAAGATTTCAAAACCTGCTTGGATGGGCTTAAGAGGTATGCAGGATACAAATCCTTTATTGCAAATCTTTACTTTACATCTATTTTCCTTGTTTGGAAAAGTAGATGTAAGTTGGTTCATGAAGGAGTGGAGGACTCGGATATTAACATAGCATCAAACTCGGTTTCTTTGACTACGGTGAGAAACTTTATCTATCTTTCCTCGAACAACTGGGATGTCAACCAGCGCAAGCTATCTAATTCTTGGCATCCTCCTCCACCCGGGTGGATAAGGATTAATGTAGATGCTGCACTGAAATGTAACAACATGTCTGGGATTCGAGGCGTGGTTAGGGATGACAAGGGTCAGTTTTTGTTAGCATTTGGAGCTTAATACGTGCATTGGGATATAGCTTAAGTGGAATTAATGGCTATTTATTGCTTGAAGAATTTCTGCAAGATTGGATGTACGAATCTCAAGGTGTGATGATAGAAAGTGATAACTTCAATATGGTTAAAGTTCTTCAAGTGGCTTTGAAGGATTGGAAGAATAGATGATAACTTGGCTTTCTTACAAGACTTCAACCAAGTTTTGTTTTCATTTTGTAGTAGAGGGTGTAACAAATTAGCAGATATTTGTGCCAATTTGGGTGTGAATAATTCCTTTATTTGGTTTGATCTTACGGATGTATTGTTTGAAGGAGGAATATGATGCTTTAGGTTCTTTTTGAGTTCGTTGTAATTTTCTTAGATTTTTAATGCAATCTCGCATTCTTCTAAAAAAAAAAAATCATGTAGGTGATTTTAAAGTTTGCTAAATGATAAACCAAATGAACTATAATTAGCTTGAAATTTAAACCATGGGTCAGGGATGACACAAGGTTTAAACCCTTGAAATTTAAGACCTTTGAAGTCTCCCTAGAGTTTATAATGAATGTTCATTGTAAATATATTTATCTTTTAGAAAATTCATATTAGGTTCTCTAGACCAGAGTTGGAACAAAATCAGTGCCTAACTAACTCTTGACACTAAGGCTAACAATCCAAGAAGAAACATGCTAAAATTTTTTTATATATTCTTAGTTATAGAATTTTAAATTTTTAGGTTAATTCTGACCTATAAATTTAACATTCCAATTGAAGCTTTACCATGATTCAAATCCCCATGAATAATTTTGGGAATGTGTTAAACATTCACAAGAATCATCCTCGAAAATATGAAGTCAATTAGAGTGGTTTTCATGAAGTAATTTAAGAAATATATAGTGTATTATTTCTCAAATTACTTCAAATTTACTTGGAATTAATCCTCAAGTACATAAGGATTTTATAGATTTCCTCAAGCTGAATCCATAAAGGGTTACCCAAGCCTTTTTTTTAACTGAGTAAGGATATATTAGTTTTAATGATTTTACCATTTTATATAGTTAATTTTCATGGATAATAGGAATTACACAGTCAACCTTCTGACTGTGTAGGCACTTTTACACATGATGCCATTTGATTGCTCACTCAAATGGTAGTGGGCTCCTTAGATGATGAGGCTTGATCTCAACTATTTAATCAAAGATTAAATTTTTGGGATCTTCTAGATCAAAATAGTATAGAGTAGCATGGTTTCTAATTTGATGAAATTAGGTCCAATCTTCTAATTCAAATTGAATTAAGGGCCCTAATTTTATTTTCCACCTCCCACTTAGCTGCTCAGCATATGCACATTTTTTCTTGATTTAGTGAATCTAATCAACAAAACTTGCTTGAAATGATCCCACAGGATCATCTAACAAGGACCTTCCATTCTAATGATTGGATAGATGTGGATTGGAAGTTCCTTTTATAAATAACCAAACCTTATCAAAGATAGGCTCGGGTTATGAATTACCTCAATTACAGGGTTAAGTGAAGGGGCTTTAACTTTTTGCAAACTCGATTGGGTGTTTGGTTTGAAGAAGAATTGGATGTTTGGTTGGAAGTAGCTTCCCAGAGTTCACTTAAACTCACTCAGGACTGGATTTGGAGCTCTAGGGAAGTTGGGAATTCACTAAGGAAGCTTTAGAGAGTGATTTGGAATGAAGAAATTTAACCCTTCTTTATTAAAATCTAAAATATTTATAATGTTATTCAATATAAATTTAGAAGGAAATCTAAGTGCATGGATGTCGAACAAGAAATTAGGACTATTAGGGACACTCAAATAGGTGATTAGTAGCTCACTAAAGAAGTTTAAAGCCATGTGGTTAGTTATGAAGTTTATTATGAGTGAACCAATGGTTGTTAAATATGTTCTTGAAGATTTTGGCCACCGTAGACAATTCCATGGCCTAAAAATGGTAGGGAATAGGTTTGGGACCTAGGGTAGAGAATGAATGAGTTATTTTGGGTTAATTTCTTATAAATTTGAATTTTCTTTAAAGGAGAGTGTTTTTGGAGGCATGGGTTACCCAATTTGGCCAACCTAAGTCATCCCATTCGCTAGGCTGGGTTGGTTTAGTGTAGGGGGACCATATGAACCTAATGCATGTAATGGTTTGGTTTAATTCTACTTGGACTGTAATTTAGCTTATTTTAACCCATTGGGTTCACTTGGGTTAGCCCAAATATCTAAACCATGTGGGCCAACAAGATGGACTAGCTTGGGCAAACCCTTGGGCACTCAATGGACTGGTTTATGGGGTTTGGAGGCCATGGGTTCACATAGGTTAGTTGAATTGAAGAGTGGTGTCCATATGGTTAGTTTGGTGAACTTCAATTGACTTGTTCAACCAAGGTTGTCTAGACCTAAGGATTGGGTCCAACGGATTCCAAATGACCTATTATTTTTGTTGGAGGAGGTTTTAGGTAATGTTATGGTCCACATGTGATGAATTTCATGAATGGGTTATTTAGGTCAATTTGGGTTTAATGGTGGATTTGGTCAACCATGGCTTTCTATGAGTTTATTTGTATTTAATCATGTAAAAAATTATGTTTAAGATATTTTGAAAGCTTTTGCATGACTTTATTTAACATCTGTGCAAGTTTGAAGGTTTATATTCAAATGACTCCTTTATGGTCAAAGTTACCAATCATGGTAAACAAAGCTCAATCAATGGTCCATTTGGATTTAAACATGATCAATAATGATTATAGGATGCCTAGGGGTCAAACTTAGGGCTTAAGTTGAGGTTTATAAGAATTTTCATGCATATGAGATAGTTTTATGGTTTAAGGGCTCATTTGGTCTAACCTTACTCAACCTTGGTCAACCATGGACCCAAATGGTTTCAAGTCATTGTAGTGATAATTATGAACATAATCAAACAAATTTCAAGGGTTTACAAACGTGTTTGAGCCAAGATTCCATTAGAGTGGCATGGGTTATAAATATTTGAGGGTTTAAGTATTGTGATCAAAGCTTTAGGTTTTAGGGTTTGGAAGGGCATGGGAACTTCCAAAATGGTTAGTGAGGCTCTTAGGAGATGGCTAATCAATATGTGAATGACCAAAGACCACTTTAGAGGCTTCTGCTAGGGTTTTGACAAGGTTAAAGATTTCACACAAAAAGGTAAATCCAAACTATTTAGGTTTTAGAATTGAACTTGAAATTTGATATTGATTGTGAATTTAAATTGAGGATGATTGAATGATTGAAGATCATTGAAGGATTTTAGATGATTGAAGGATTATAAAACCATGAAGGATTAACGGTTTTAATGTGACTGGATGGAGTTCAATGATTGAATTTAATTTAATGATTTAAAAAAATTCCAAAGATTGAGGACCGTAATGAAATGTGATTTAATTGAGTTTACTAATTGAATGGAGCTTAATGATTGAAATCCGTGATTGAAAATGATATATAATAATTAAATGATTAACCTCACATATAAATGAGGTCATCAGTGTGCCATAAATTATCAATGTCCAAAAACTCCAAGGTATTTTAATGATGCCTCAAAATGATGAACATAATTTGTTTTTGGAGAGTACTATCGAGACTCATATACTTCCTTAATTTCATAAGTTTGGGGCATGAGTTAAAAAATGTATGAACCATATTTTGAACTCAATTGATGGTTATTCGTTCCAAACTTTTGGTCAATGTAATTTTGTTTCCTTAATCAATGTCTCACAAGAATCATGACTAATAATTGATGAGGGTTGGTGTGTCAGGTTTAGAAACCTGAAGTGATCAATTGGTAGATGCATGTCTCTCTAAGATTACTAGAAGACGAAAGCTTAATTTGAATATGTTAGTTTAAGGTAGGTGATATGGTGGAAGAGTTATTTTTCTAAGTCGTGTTCATAAAGGCAAGATGATAGACTTCTCGGCATCCTAGATGGAAGGGCATCTTTAAAGTAGGAGTAAACTTTAAAAGAGGAGGAGGAGAAGGTAGTGTTGCAAATTTGGATCCAAATACTATGATTTTGATGATAACAAATATTATTGTTCTTTTACTACTACTATTATTTCATATCTATCTTGTTTGCCATGCTTACTAACCTTTTAGGTATACAAAGATCATTTGCAATACAAATTAGCTCAAGATCTAGTAGATTGAGTTGAGTCGACTTGTAATTTCATTTCGATGATTTTTTACCTTTCTTGAGTTAAATCTTAAATATGGTGGACCCTAAGGTAAGTATCCTTACACACACATACTCAGGGGGAGAAATTTGGCAAGTTAGAATATATTTCTACTTTTGACCTAATTGTGCAAGATGATGTCAAGTAGTATTGGACGATCCGTCAAAAATAATAACCCTAATTAGGGCATCTAGGCTAATTTTGAGTAATTAAACAAATTCTTCTAGATGATCCATATCATCATGGACGATCAATTTAGATGATGATAAATAACTGCCAATCATAATTTAGGTAATATTTTATTTTTAAATTTTATTCTAATCATATAGGATGATATATATTGTACTAGAAGATGTGTGACAATCATGCCTAAATTGATTCAGTGATTATGGGAATAATTATGGTTAAATTATTCGATCATATTGTATAGGATGATCCATTTGGATTGTACTGGACGATTTAATATATTTCGTATGAGGACTCCCTTTTGTCCAAGAAAAAAAATCATAAGTTTCTTCTAATCGTCCAAAGGTATGATTTTGGATGTTCTGAGATGTTTATGAGATGATAAGAAGATTGCCACCATTCATCCCATGTCGTACTAGATGATCAATATTATATATTAAATTAATCATCCCAGACAATCGCAAGATCGTATCGAATGATATATACAAATACTTGTATTGATCATACAGAGCAAAGGTGATTGTCTTGGCTGAAAGGGCTATTTTGTACTAATCATACAGGATGATATGTCGATTTTCCTCGATGATCAGTTACGTAAAATTAAAAATTAGGGCTTCTTTTGGAGGCTCTCTATTTAAGTAATTGTATTAACCCTTAAGTTAATCTTTTACTATGGAGTTGATCTAAGAGGGGGCTTAGAGAAGGAAGAGGGAGAGCTTGAGAGGGAGAGATCCTTATGAGGGGGAGTTTTTAAGAGAATCACAGAGGTTCCTCCAAGCAAGGTGTTTGTTTTCTTCTTTTAGTTTCTCCTCTAATTCTTTGGTGGCTCCGAGGGGATTTTCTTCAATATTAGATACATATTCTCTACCTACTCTTGGAGGGAGTAAAAGGATTCCTATGTTCTCTACCTTCACTAGGTGGGTGAAAAAGGATTCAAGATTCACTGCTTCATTGTGTCGATGAAAAGATTTGTAAAGGCTTCTCTTCCTTGCTGTGGGAACAAAAGGAGAGTCACTTCAATTTAGTGCAATACTTAGAGAGGGAGTCTCCAAGGAGTGGGGGTTGGTCAAATTTGACTGAACCATTAAAATATTTAGTGTGTCCTTTCTTATTACTTTTATGGCAATTTATTTCTACACTTTTTTTGTAATTTGTTCTGTGATTGAAAAATCTCATTGCATCATTATCATGAAATTTATTTTTCTTTTGCATCAATGGTTATTATTTTGTTTTAAAATATTTAAAAAGATTAAAAAGATTTTCTTTTTGTTTAAGTTTTTTTACCTACCAATTCACCCCCGTCTTGGTTAGCCTCGGGCTAGTTCTTTAGGGTTTAACACCCCTCATGAACTTTCAAGTTGTATCAAAGCAGAATTCATATAATCAAGTTTTAGAAAACTTTTGAATTTTGATCCATGGCTAACTTTTGAAATATAAACACTATAAAAGGTTATTCAAATATTAGACCACATTTTTTTGATAATAAACCTTTTAATTTTTAGAAAACTCACTTGCCCACTTTTTTACAATTAATTGATTATCATATGTGGATGCTTGTTAGGGAAGGTTATTCTACACCTTTTAGATTAGCAAATGGTGTTAAAACTATAATTCCTTTTGCTGATTGGACTACTGATGATAGAGATCTAGCACAATTGAATGCTAAGTATTTGAACTATTTTTTGTGCCTTAAAATCTAAACACTATATGCATGTTTATTTTTGTTCTATTGGAAAAGAAATTAGGGATAGATTATACTTAACATATGAAGTCACAAACAAAATAAAACAATCAAGACTACATATTCTCTTGCATGACTATAAACTTTTATGCATGAAACCTTGCGAATCTATTTCTGAAATGTATAATAGGTTTATATAAATTATTACATCCATGTATGCCTTAGGAAGAGAACTAATAAACTATGAAAAGTTAACAAGATTCTGAGATGTTTAACTTCTTTCTTTGATGCAAAAATTACTGTCATTACTGAATCTAAGAATTTGAATATTTATTCAATCAATAACTTACTTTGATCACTCATTGCTTATGGGAAATGAGTGAACCAAAGGTAGCTTGATGCAAGTGAGAACAAAAAGGACAAAACTATTGCTTTAAAGGCTAATGATTTTTATATTGATTCTTCTGGTTCTGATAATGAAGTCATTGCCTTAATAACTAGGCAATTCATGAGTTTCTTGAGGAAAAAGCAAAGTATCATCAGAAGTTGAATAAAGGTAAAAATAATGAAAATTCAATTTTTGTTTTGAATGTGATTTTAGGGAATTTAATTTTTAAGATATCAAACATTTCTATTTTTCTATGACTGCCTTGCCTACTAATGTTTCAGGTCAACAAGATCAAATTGCAAATCGAACTAGCTCAAGATTGGGTAGATAAGGATTGAGTTAGCTTGTAATGTACGTCAAGTGTCTTTTACATTTTCTTGAGTCCATTATAACATTTTGAGTCTTGCTGCTAAGTAACCTTGCTCACACACACTTAGGGGAAAAATTTTATCTATTATTTAGTGCTTTTTATTTTGATCACATCTTTCGGGATGATCCAAAAATCATCCAAGACTATTCGTTAAAAATTGAAGCCCTATTTAGGGTATCCTGGTTAAGGCAACCATAATTAAGTGAATTATCCTAGATGATATTAGCATCATCCGAGATGATATACTCGAATAAAAAAGAATCAGCTACCAGATCTATTTAGGTATTTTTTATTTTTGAACATCATCCAGGACATCATCCTGGATGACGCAGTTCAATTATGCCTAAATTAATCTGGTAATTAAGAAAAACAATTAAGTTTTATTGCTCGATCATATCGGCCTAGCTCCATTCAGGGCAATACTCTAGATGATATATACTAAATTGAATTAATCATCTGGGATGATCGTGAGAATATCATGGATGATCAAGTTATTTTTTCATCATCCAGACATCCATCCAAGGTGATGATCTGGATGATATTTGATGACTTGAACTAATCATACATGACTATATCCTATTATTCTGGGCAATCTAAACGTCCAGACTTTTCTAAATCATCTTGACTAATTGAGCTAAATTTGAATTGATTGTACGGGATGATCGATCGATCGTCCAAGACAATAATATCAGTTTGTTATAATTAAGAGTAAATTTGAAACTCTTCTATATAAGACCTCTTATTTTATCCAAGAGGGTATCTTTTGCTGTTATCTTGACCTAAGAAAGCCAAGAGGAGAGGGAAAGTAAGGGAGAGAGAAAGGGAAACTTATGAGGGGGAGTTTATAAGTGGTTTCACAAAGGTTGCTCCAAGTAAGGATCCAAGTCATCTTCTCTGGTCGTCATCCCTGGTTCCTTGGAGGTTTGAGAGAGGTCAACTTTAGCAACTGATCAGGGCTTACATCCCTGATGAACTTTTAAATGGTATCAGAGTGGGATTCATAAAAATGTGTTTTTGAAAACTTTTGAATTTCGATTAATGGCTAACTTTGGTAATTGTAATACTGTATAAGGGTATTCTATTATTCGACCACCTTTGTTTGATAATATTATTTTTTATTTTTGGAAAACTCACATGTCTACATTTTTATAATCAATTGACTATCGCATGTGGATGCTTGTTAAAGATGGTTATTCATCTCAGTCATGTGAAATTAATGGCATTACAACTAAACTTCCTTTTACTGAATGAACTTTTAATAATAGAGATTCAACGCATCTAAATGTAAAATGTTTAAACTATTTTTTCTGTGATTTAAAATTGAAAGATTATATGCTTGTTTCAACTTGTGTTAATGGTAAAAAAAATTGCATTTAAATTTTTTATATGAAACCTACTGAATCGATTTTTGACATGTATACTAGGTTTACTCAAATTATCACCTCATTACATGCCTTTAGAATAGAGCTAACTAATTATGAAAGAGTTAATAAAATTTTGAGATGCTTGTCTTCTTCTTTTGATGCTATGATTACTGTATTTACTGAATCTAAGGATTTGAATACTTATTCTATTGATAACTTTCTTGGGTCACTGATTTCTTACAAGCAAGGGGTGAACCAAAGACAACTTGATGAAGGTGAGAAGAAGAAGGAGAAAATTATGGCGATGAAGGCTAATGATACGGATACAAATTCTTTTGGGTCTGAAAGCGATGATGTTTCCTTAATCGTTTGGCAATTTAAAATCTTTCTAAGGAAAAATCACAAGCATCATCAGAAGTGGAAAAAAGGTAAGGATAACTAAAATTTTAAAAGTTTTTTTGATGTGGTTTGTTTTGAATATAGCAAGCCTGGACATATCAAAGTTGATTGTCCTACACATAAGGATCACTCAAGTAAGGAGAAGGGTGAGGAGAAACCAAAATACATGAAGGACAAGAAGCAGTTCCAAAAGGTATTCTGGGCAGATTCTGCATCTGACTCCTTTGAGACTGAAGCTAAGGAGGAGACAACAAACCTGTGCTTGATGTCCGGCAATCATCTTGGTTTGTCTAACTAAAAAGAGGTATGTGAACTAAGTTATGAACAATTACTTGAAGTTTCTGAATAAATTTATACATCATATTGGAAACTTAAGAAATTGCACTCTAGCCTGAAATTGAAATTTTCAAATTTGTAAAAAGAGTATGAAGTTTTATTTAAAGATCACTCCCAAATTAATAACAATCACATGTCATTATTTGATGAGTTTGATGAATTGAATAAAAAGTATTCTAAGTTGGTTATTAAGCATGATTCATTGAAAGTATCCTACACCGCACTCAAAACTAATTTTAAAACATATATTGATGAATTTGAGCATAGGGAGCATTATTTGAGAGTTGATAATGCCATTTTATAAAGTGATAACTCGAGGTTTAAAGCTGAAATGAATACACTTGAGGAAAATAGGACTGCACCCACACCTGATCCAAAGCTAAAACCTAAGAAGATGTACTATAACTCGAACAGATTAGTAAATCCTTTATATGGTGTTAGATGTTTTTCATATGACATGCTAGGACACATTTCACACACTTGCACTATTTACTGTAGTACACATTAGGTGTGGAGACCCAAATTACATGATTTACAACATAACACACATGTATCAATTTCTTCCTTCCATAAGAAGAGACCCAAACTTATTTGGGTTCTTAAATATGACGTTTAATAATTTTGTAGGCTTGCTCTCTCAAAAGGCCTAGTGAGAGTATGTGGTACCTAAACAGTAGATGCTTCTGACACATGACTGGAAATGCCAATCAATTCATTTTGTTGGAAGCCAGGGCTGGAGGCAAGGTCATTCTTAGAGACAATAACACCATAAAAGTGGTGGGCACATGCATAATTAGAAACTCCAAGAATCTTTTGATAAAAAATATTTTGCTTATATATAGACTGAAACATAATTTGCTAAGCATCAGTCAGCTGTGCGATAAGGGCTTAATCATAAAAGTTTTAGCAAATAAATGCATTATTAGCTTGAATAAAAAATCTATTTTGTAGGGAAAGTGGATCAATAATATTTACATACTTGATTTAAATAATATTGAATGTGTTTCTTCATTTTGTTTAAAAATTATTGCTGATGATTCTTGGTTGTGGCACAATAGGTTATGCCATGATAATATGAAAACCTTTAGAAGACTGACCCATAAGGTCTTAGTTAGAGGTGTTCCCAATCTTAAGTTCACTAAATACCACCTGTGTGATGCCTACCAACTAGGAAGCAAGTCTAATCCTCCTTTCAATTCATTAAAGATATTAACACCTCTAGACCTTTAGAAGTCCTTCACATGGATTTGTTTGGACCCATTAGCACTACCAGCTTTAGGGGGAAAGTCTATAGTTTTGTGATTATCGATGACTACTCGAGGTTCACTTGGATTAAATTTTTGTCTTATAAGAGTGTGTCTTTTGATGAGTTTAGATCCTTCTCCACTTGGATTTAAAAAAGTTAGGTTATGAGATCTTGACCATCCATAGTGACCATGAAGGAGAGTTTGAAAGTGAGAGATCATGAGACTTTTGTGAGGATAAGTGGATTAGCCACAACTTCTCAGCTCCTGAGACCCCTCACCAGAATAGGGCAGCTAAAAGGAAGAACTGGACCTTAGTAGAAGCTGTTAGTGCCATGCTTGTTGAGTATTCACTTCCAAAATACTTTTGGGATGAAGCAGTAAATATAGCTTATTATGTGTTGAATATGGTGAATGTTAGAGTACAATGTGATAAGACATCCTATAAGCCTTAAGGGTAGGATACCTAACCTCTCCCATCTCCATGTCTTTGGCTGTAAGATTTTCATTCTTAACAATGGAAAGTTTCACTTAGGAAAATTTGACCCAAAATCTGATGGAGGAGTGTTCTTAGGATACTCAAGTATTGGGAAATCCTTTAGGGTGTTTAATAAGAGCACATTGGTGGTGGAGGACACTACCCATATAGTGTTTGATGAATCTGATCCTAAGGAGTCTAGAGTTGAGGATGAAGTTGGTGGTAGAGAGATTTCCAAAGGATTTAAAAATTTGGAGAAGAGGGTAGAGTCCCAAAATATTGAAGGAGTATGTGAGATTACCTAAGGAGTAAAGAATGCAAACATGATGAGTTTTGGATCTTAGCCATGAATGAGGAATTAAACTAATTTGTTAGGAATGATGTGTGGGAGCTTGTAGAAAAACCAAATAGATAAAGTGTAGTTGGAACCAAATGGGTCTTTAAGAATAAGATGAATGATTTTGGTGTGGTGATTAGGAATTGTTGTGAATCTGAGATTATGGATTAGACTTTTAATGATAGCAAACATTCATGTTTTTATACAACTGCCTTGCATACTAACTTTTCAGGTCCACAAGATCGAACACAACTCAAGACCAGCTTAAGATTAGGTATATTTAGTTTGAGTCAGTCTGTAATGCTTTTCTTTTTCTTAAGTCATTTGTAAAATTGGTTCCTGATGCTAAGTAACCTTACACACACACTTGAGAGATTTTTTGTATTTTTCTATTTTGAGTACATCGGCCTGGACGATGTTCATATCGACCAGGATGATTCGACTAAAAATAGAAACCCTAATTAGGGCATCCTAGTTAAGCAACCATCATTAAGCAAATCATCCTGGATGATCCTTGTAAAGGCCAGGATGTTAGGTTAAAATTAGAAAGAATAAGTCGCCATAATCAATTTATGTATTCTTTATTTCAGGACATCGGCCAGGATGATATATACATCGGCCTGGATGACGCAGCACCATTATGCCTAAATTAATCTAGTAATTATGGAAAGCAATTAAGGCTAATTGATACGATCACATCGGCTGGACCAATCATAAGATCAGCTGGGATGATGTCCTGGATGATTGACTTCGGCCAACATCTATTCTGGGTAATATTCAGGATGATTGTACTCGAATTTGAACTAATCAGCAAGGACGATATTGTATTGGCCTGGACGATGTAACCAATTTTCTTCTGATCATCCCAAATCATCCCGGCTGATTGAGCTTACTTTGTACTGATCGGCCATGATGATATTCCTATGATCCTAGATGATAACGTGGGTTCTTAAAATTCTATTTAAAGGACCCAAATTTTCTTATGCAAAGAGACTTTAGCTGTTATCTTGACCTGAGAGAGCTAAGAGGAAAGGGAGAGTGAGGGAGAGAGAGGGAGGAACTTGTGAAGGGGAGTTTGTGAGAGGGATTCACAAAGGTTGCTCCAAGCAAGGTTCCCAGGTGTCTTCTCCAGTTTCGTCCTTCGTCCTTGGGGGTTTCAAGGGAGGTAAGTTTCTGCATTGGGTCAAGGTTCTCTGCCTGCTTCAGGAGGAAGCATAATGAGTCGATGTTCTCTGCCTGCTTCAGGAGGAAGTGAAAGGAGTCGAGGTTCTCTGCCTGCTTCAGGAGGAAGCAAAAGGAGTTGGGTTCTCTGCCTGCTTCAAGAGGAAGCAAAAGGATTTGGGTTCCCTACCTCACCGGGGTTGGCAGAAAGGAGTTTTTATGAGGGCTTCTCTGCCTTGCTGTGGGAATAAAAGGAGAGTCACTTTTGTAGTGAAATACTCAGAAGGAGCCTCTAGGGAGAGGACGTATGTCAAGTTGACCGAACCACTATAAATCTGGTGTGATCTTTCTTTGTTTTGATTTTTGCATTTATTTTTCTGCACTTTGATTTCTATGGTGATTTTAGTTTTAAGTTTTGTTCTTTGATTATAAGAAAGATTTTTTAAAAATACTAATTCATCCCCCTCTTGGTTAGCCTTGGGCCAGTTCTTAAGGGCTTAACATCCCTAACGAACTTTCAAGTAATATCAGAGCCGAATTCATAAAAATTAAGTTTAAAAACTTTTTTGAATTTTGATCCATGGCTAACAATGGTAATTGTAATGCAATGGAAGAATATTCTATAACACGACCACCTTTGTTTGATAATCTTCCTTTTGATTTTTTAAAAAATCGCATGTCTACTTTTTTACAATCGATTGACTATTGTATGTGGATGCTTATTAAAGAAGGATATTATCCACCTTCTTGAGAACTTAATGGAATTAAAATTGAAGTATCTTTTACTGAATGGACTTTTGATGAAAGAGATTTAGCACAATTTAATGCAAAGTGTTTGAACTATTTTTTCTATGCTTTAAAATCTAAAGATTACATGTGTGTTTCTACTTGCTCTACTGTAAAAGAAATTTGGGATAAATTATGTATCACCTATGAAGGCACTAATGAAGTTAAGCAATCTTGTTTGAATATTTTATTGCATAATTACAAACTTTTTTGTCTAAAACCTAATGAAATGATTTCTGATATGTATACGAGATTTACTCAGATTATTACTTCGTTGCATGCCTTAAAAAGAGAACTTTCTAACTATAAAAAGGTAAACAAAATTTTAAAATGTTTGCATTCTTCTTTTAATACTAAAATCACTGTAATTTTTGAATCTAAAGATTTAAATACCTATTTGATCTATAACTTACTTGGTTCACTCATTGCTTACGAGCAAGAGGTGAACCAAAGAAATCTTGATGCAGGTGAGAGGAAGAAGGATAAATTGGTGGCTCTTAAGGTGAATGACTCGGACACTGACTCATTCGGGTCTGAAAATGAAGATTTTTCCTTAATCACGAGGCAATTTAAGAGCTTTCTAAGGAAGAAGCACAAGAATCATCAGAGTGAAATAAAGGTAAGGGTAACAAAAATTCCAAAAATTCTAATGATACAATTTGTTTTGAATGCAGAAAGCTAGGACATGTTAAAACTGATTGCCCTACACTCAAGTCTCACCCAAGCAAGGAAAAGTGTGAGGAGAAAACTAAGTCCAAAAGGGATAAGAAGAGATTCTAAAAGGGGTTCTGGGCAGATTCTACATAAGACTCCTCTGAGACTGAACCAGAAGAGGAGACAATAAACTTGTGCTTAATGGTAGATAATAATCTTGGTCAAAGTGACCAAGAAGAGGTTTGTGAACTAACTTATGATTAACTATTTGAAATTTATGAACACATGCATGCATCATATAAAAAACTCAAGAAAACTCATGCTAGTTTGAAATTAGAATTTTTAAATTTATAAAAAGAGCATGAAATTCTTCCTAATGATCATTCTACAATTGATTCTAACCACATGGCTTTACTTGATAAGTTTGATGCATTAAACAAAAAACATGATGATTTATCTGATGCTCATAATTCTTTAAAAACATCCCATGCCGATTTAGAAAAAGAGTATAAAAAATAGAAAGTATAAAATCTTTTGAAAATAAAAAATCTTCATTTCATGCATCACATAAAAAGCATCACTATAGATTAGTGCATCCTTTTCCTAGAGTTAGATGTTTTTCATGTGGCATGCTAGGACACATAGCACACACTTGCACCATTCACCATAGTCCATATTGGGTCTAGAGACCCAAGTTATATGATTCACAACATACATTGCATTCTACTTTTCATTAGAAGGAACCTAAATATGCTTGGGTTCCTAAATCTGATATTTGATAATTTTGTAGGCAAGCTCTCACAAAAGGCCTCATGAGAGCATGTGATACCTGGACAGTGGATGCTCTCGACATATGACTGGCGATGCCAATCAATTCATTTTGCTGGAGACCAGGATAGAAGGCAAGGTGACTCTTAGAGACAACACCACCAGGAAGGTGGTAGGAGAAGGTATAATTGGTAATTTCAAGAATATTCTGATTGAAAATGTTTTGCTTGTAGATGGACTGAAACACAACTTGCTCAGCATCAGTCAGCTTTACGACTAGGGCTTCATCATAAAATTTTTGCCAAATTCATGCATTATCAGCTTAAATAATAACACTATTTTACAGGAAAATAGAGCAACAACGTTTACATGCTTGATTTAAATAACATTGAAAGTGCTGCTTCATTTTGCTTAAAAATTGCTGTTGATGATTCATGGTTATGGCACAGGAGATTATGTCATGCTAATATGAAAACCCTCAGGAAAGTGACCCAAAAAGACCTAATTAGAGGTGTCCCCAAGCTTAAGTTTTTTGAAGACCACCTTTGTGATGCCTGATAATAAGGAAAGCAAGTCCACTCCACTTTTCACTCCATTAAGGATATTAGCACCTCTAGACCTTTAGAAGTCCTTCACATGGATTTGTTTGGACCCATTAACACTGCCAGCTTGGGAAGGAAAGTCTATGGTTTTGTAATTGTCGATGACTACTCGAGGTTCACTTGGACTAGATTTCTATCACACAAAAATGAGTCTTTTGATGAGTTTAAAGACTTCTTCACTTGGATTCAGAAAAAGCTAGGTTGTGAGATCTTGATCATCCATAGTGACCATGGGGGAGAGTTTGAAAATAAGAGATTTGGAGATTTTTTTGAGGATAAGGGGATTAGCCACAACTTCTCAGCTTCTATGACCCCTCAATAGAATGGGGTAGCTGAAAGAAAGAACCAGACCTTAGTGGAAGCTGCTAGAGCCATGCTTTATGAGTATTCACTTCCAAAATACTTTTGGGCTGAAGTGGATAACACAGCTTATTATGTGTTGAATAGGATGAATGTTAGAGCCAAATTAGATAAGATACCCTATGATATCCTTAAGGGTAGGACACCCAATCTTTCCCATCTTCATGTCTTTGGTTGTAAAGTTTTCATTCACAATAATGGAAAGTCTTAATTAGGAAAATTTGAACCAAAATCTGATGAAGGAGTGTACTTAGGATATTCTAGTGTTGGGAAGTCTTTTAGGGTGTTTAATAAGAGAACTTTGGTGGTGAAAGAAACTACTCATGTGGTGTTTGATGAGTCTGATACTAGAAAGCCTAGAGTTGAGGATGATGATGATGTTAGAGAGATTACCACTGGAGTTGAAAATTTAGAGAAGAGGGTAGAGCACCAGAACACAGAAGGAGTATGAGAGGTTACCAAAGGAGTAAAATATATATATTTGGAGGAAAGGGTTGAACCTTCACACACTTTTCCTAGAGAGTGGAGATACTCTTTGAGTTACCCTAAAGATCTGATCTTGGGAGACCCTTCTGATGGAGTTAGGACTAGATATAGACTTAGGAAGGAAGTGAACCACTCTGTCTTTATCTCAATGACTGAATCCACCAACATAAACCAAGCCCTTTCTGATGAGTTTTAGATCTTAGCCATGTAGGAGGAGTTGAACCAATTTGTTAGGAATGATGTTTGGGAGCTTGTAGAAAGACCTAAGGAACAAAGTGTAATTGGAACCAAGTGGGTCTTTAAGAATAAGGTGAATGATTCTGGAGTAGTGGTTAGGAATAAGGAAAGATTAGTGGCTAAGGGGTATAACCAAATAGAAGGGATAGATTTTGAGGAGACTTTTGCCCATGTAGCTAGATTGGAAGCCATTAGAGTTTTATTAGCCTTTGCCTGTTATAAGGGATTTAAGCTTTTCCAAATGGACATTAAGAGTGCCTTTTTGAATGGATAAATAAAAGAGGATGTGTTTGTAGAACAACCCCCAAGTTTTGAGACTTCCCAATTTCCAAATCATATTTTCAAATTAAAAAAGCCCTTATATGGATTAAAGTATGCACCTAGAGCTTGGTATGAGAGGCTTAGCACATTCTTACTAAAAAGGGAGTTTATTAAGGGGAGCGTAGACACCACCCTATTCCTGAGGAAAGTATGAGATGATTTACTCATTGTTCAGATCTATGTCGATGATATACTTTTTCGATCTTCGAATAAAAAATTATCTGATGATTTTTCTAAAATAATGAGTAAGGAGTTTGAAATGAGTTTGATGGGAGAGTTGTCCTACTTTTTGGGGTTTAGTATAAAACAAATGAATGATGGAACCTTTCTAAATCAATCAAAATATATAAAGGACATCTTGAAGAAGTATAAAAGGAACAAAGCTAAGCCAATTAATACTCCCATATCCTCAGGAATTCAGTTGGACAAAGACCTAAATGGAAAATCAGTTGATCAAAAGAAGTACAAAGGGATAATTGGATCTCTACTTTACCTAACTGCGAGCCGACCCGATATAATGTTTAGTGTTTGTCTTTGTATGAGATTTCAAGCTGATCCTAAGGAATCCCACCTGACTGTAGTTAAGAGAATTCTTATATACCTTTTAGGGACCCAAAACTTAGGAATCTGATACCCCAGGCACAACACTTCTTTTGAGATTATTGGATATTCTGATTCTGATTTTGCAGGATGTAAATTGGATAGAAAAAGCACTTCTGAAACTTATCAATTCATGGGATAGTCTTTAGTCTCCTGGTCTAGTAGAAAGCAAATCTCTATTGCTCTTTCCATTGCTGAAGCCGAGTACATTGCTTTAGGAAGTTGTGTGGCCCAAGTCCTTTGGTTAAAATAATAAGTACTAGTTTTAGGATTACCTGTAGGCACCATCTCAGTTCTTTATGATAATATTAATGCCATCTGCATTTCTAAGAATCCTATCCAACATTACAGGACTAAGCAAATTAACATAAGGCATCACTTTATTAGAGACCATGTGACTAAGGGAGACATTGAGTTACACCATGTGGCGACTGAGAATCAACTGGCTGACATATTTACTAAACTACTGGCCTTCGACACTTTCAGCTCTTTAAGGACCAAATTGGATGTGATTGACATTAATGCATGAACTTGATCTCTACTGATTTTTTTTTACTGATTACTTTGCTTTATCTTTTGTTAGATTTTTTTTTTGTGTTGTTTATTTTTTTATGTTCTTTTTTTTTGGTACTTTACTTTTTTGTATGCCTTAATTTTTTTTTAATCATTGTATGCCTTAATTTTTTTTTAATCATTGCTTAATTGATATCATATGCCTAGTTTTTATCTTTTTGAAAATTTGTAGTCAATGTTTTACATCTCTTAATCTACTAAAGGGTAAAAACATCATTGATTGTGTCTCTTTCTCTAACCTATTTTGGTGGTAAAATTTTCTTTTCTAAACAAAAAGTCTATCTCAAATTAATAACTGGATTTTGCAATTGAGATCTTTTCTAATTTTCTACATTAATCTATCTTTATATTATAATAGTCAAAGTCTTTATGTTACTTCAAGATTTTTTGTTATCCTGTCAATGCATCTCTCATATGATTTTTTATTTATATACACAAAGTGTATCAAAAATCAAAAGATGCGCAAAGTGCATCATTCAATGGACAAGAGGCATAAAGTGAGCCCATCAAAATGCAAGCTATCTTCCTTTCTTCCAACTCTTAAAACTTAAAAGATTTCATGTATCACTTGAGATTTTCAAGGACTTTATTTCAACTTTCATGATTGTAACAAACTACTTTGATATACTATTCTATAAGATATTTTTCTGAAACCAAGTCTTGATCGAATCTCTTTTTCTTATCCAATTAATTTTTTCTGAGTTAGGCCTTTTGATTTCAATAAGCAATTTTACCCTAAAAGAAGTCCGAGCTTAGGGTTAACATGATCGAATATTTTACCATTTTTTGGATTTTTGATGTTGTTAACTCATTAACTTATAAATTTTTAAAATCAATCACATGGAAGATTATATCATGTTCATGCCTTGATTTAAAAAAAAAAAAACTTTATTTCTTTGATAGTTTTTTAATTTCTATTCTATTTTTTGTTTGTTTTCCCTCCTTTTTGTGATGTGAAAAGGGGGAGTATTCTGATGTATCTTGCAATTTGATTCTGGAACTTAGTGAACTTCTTTTTCGTCACATCATTTTTATTAAACTTCCATAACTGCTTGAATTTTCTTTTGGGTGTGTTTTCCATCATAAAAAAGGGGAGATTATTGAAAATATGAGATTATGGTTAGACTTTTGATGATAGCAAACTTTCATATTTTGCTACTATTGCTTTGCATACTAACTTTTCAGGTCCACAAGATCGAACACAACTCAAGATCAGCTCAAGATTGGGTAGATTTAGTTTTAGTCAATCTGTAATGTTTTTTCTTTTTCTTGAGTCATTTGTAAAAGTGATTCCTGATGCTAAGTAACCTTGCACACACACACGCACTTGAGGGATTTTTTATATTGTTCTATTTTGAGTACATCGGCCTGGACGATGTTCATATCGACCAAGATGATTTGACTAAAAATAGAAATTCTAATTAGGGCATCCTAGTTAAGTAGCTGTCATTAAGCAAATTGTCCTGGACGATCCTTGTATCGGCTAGGATGATAGGCTCAAATTAGAAAGAATCAGCCACCATGATTAGTTTAGGTATTCTTTATTTCAGGAGATTGACCAGGACGATATATACATCGGCCTGGATGATGCAGCATAATTATGCCTAAATTATTTTGATAATTATGGAAAGCAATTAAGGCTGATTAATACGATCATATCAGCCGGTCTGATCGCAAGATCGGTCGGGACAATGTCCTGGATGATTGATATCGGCCAGCATCTATTCCGGGTGATGTTCAGGATGATTATATTTGAATTTGAACCAATCGGCGAGGATGATATTTGTATCGGCCTGGACGATGTAACCAATTTTCTTTTTATCATCCCAAACCATCCCGGTTGATTGAGCTTATCTTGTACTGATCGGCCAGGATGATATTTCCGTCATCCTGGACGATAATGTCGGTTCTTGAAATTTTATTTAAAGGACCCAAATTTTCTCATGCAAAGAGACCTTTAGCTGCTGTCTTGACCTGAGAGAGCCAAGAGGAGAGGGAGAGAGAGGGAGAGAGAGGGAGGAACTTGTGAGGGGGAGTTTGTGAGAGGGAATCACAAAGGTTGCTCCAAGCAAGGTTCCAAGGTGTCTTCTTTAGTCTTCGTCCTTCATCCTTGGGGGTTCAAGGGAGGTAAGCTTCGACAATTGGTCGAGGTTCTCTGCTTACTTCAGGAGGAAGCAAAAGGAGTTAAGGTTCTCTGCCTGCTTCAGGAGGAAGTAAAAGGAGTTGAGGTTCTCTGCCTGCTTCAGGAGGAAGTAAAAGGCGTTGAGGTTCCCTGCCTGCTTCAGGAGGAAGCAAAAAGAGTCAAGGTTCTCTGCTTGCTTCAGGAGGAAGCAAAAGGAGTCGAGGTTCTCTGTCTTCTTCAGGAGGAAGCAAAAGGAGTTAGGTTCTCTGTCTGCTTCAGGAGGAAGTAAAAGGAGTTGGGTTCTCTGCCTTACAGGGGTTGGAGAAAAGTAGTTTTTGTGATGGCTTCTCCGCCTTGCTGTTGGAGCAAAAGGAGAGTCATTTTTGTAGTGCAATACTCAGAGGGAGCCTCCGGGAGTTGACGTAGGTCAAGTTGACCGAACCACTATAAATCTGGTGTGATATTTCTTTGTTTTAATTTCTGTATTTATTTTTTCGCACTTTGATTTCTGTGGTGATTTTGGTTTTAAGTTTTATTCTTTGATTATAAGAATGATTTTTTAAAAATATCAATTCACCCCCCCCTCTTGGTTAGCCTTGGGCTAGTTCTTAAGGTCTTAACATCCCTAACGAACTTTCAGGAATAAGGTTAGATGGGTGGCTAAGAGATACAACCAAATATAAGGGATTGATTTTGAGGAGACCTTTTCCCTTGTAGCTAGATTTGAAGCCATTAGAGTTCTACTAGCCTTTACCTGTTATAAGGGATTTAAGCTTTATCAAATGGACATAAAGAGTTCCTTTTTAAATGAGGTAATAAAAGAGGATGTGTTCGTATAGAAACCCCTAGGTTTTGAGAGTTCCTAATTTCCAAATCATATTTTCAAATTAAAAAAGGCCTTATATGCATTAAAATAGGCTTCAAGAGCTTAGTATGAGAGGCTTAGCACATTTTTACTAAAGAGGGAGTTTAATAAGAGGAGCATAGACACCACCCTTATTCTAAGGAAAGTAGAAGATGAGTTACTCATTTTTTCAAATCTATGTTGATGATATTCTTTTTAGATATTTTGATAAAAAGTTATGTGATAATTTTTCTAAACAATTAGTAATGAGTTTGAGATGAATTTGATGGGAGAGTTGTCATACTTTTTAAGATTTAGCATAAGACAATTGGATGATGAAATTTTTCTAAATCAATTAAAGTATATAAAGGACATCTTAAAGAAATATGAAATAGATAAAGCCAAGCTAATAAATACTCCCATTATCTCTAGTGTTCAGTTGGATAATGACTCAAATAAAAAATCTGTTGATTAAAAGAAGTATAGAGGAATGATTGGATATTTACTTTACCTAACTACTAGATGACCTGATATAATAGTTAGTATTTATCTTTGTAATTGATTTCAAGCTGATCCTAAATAATCCCACCTGACTACAATTAAGAGAATTCTTATATATCTTTTGGGGACCCAAAACTTAGAAATATGGTATCTTGTGCACAACACTTCTTTTAAGATTATTAGATATTCTGATTCTAATTTTGTGGGATATAGGGTGGATAGAAAAAGCACTTATGGACTTTCCAATTTATAGGACAATCTTTAGTCTTCTGGACTAGTAGAAAACAAAACTCTATAATTCTTTCCACAGCTGAAGTCGAGTACATTGCCTTAGGGAGGTGTGTGGCACAAGTCCTTTTGTTAAAATAATAAATTCTAGATTTAGGAATACCTTTGGGCATAATTTCAATCCTTTCTGATAACACTAGTGCCATCTGCATTTCTAAGAATCATATCCAACGTTCAAGAACCAAACACATTGACATAAGGCATCACTTTTTAAGAGACCATGTGACCAAATGAGACATTGAGTTACACCATGTGACAACTGAGAATCTATTGGCTGACATCTTTACTAAACCACTGGCTTTTGATACTTTCAGCATCTTACGGACAAGATTAGGTGCGATTGACATAAATGCATGAACTTGATGTTTACTGATTTCTAAATTTTCTATTTTTTTCTTGTTGTTTTTTTTATACTCTTTTATTTGTTTCAGAATTATTTGTTTTACTTTTTACTTGCTTTTATTTTTCATATTTTATTTCTGTTATTTAAGTTTTTCTTCTTTTCTTTATGATCGATGCTAAAATGATATTTATGCCATATTTTTGTTTTTGAAAATTTGTAGTCAATGTTTTATATCTGTAAATCAATTAACGGGAGAAACACCATTAATTGTTTCCCTCCCTCTAATCTTTTTTGGCGGTGTATTTTTCTTTTCTAAATACAACTAGATTTTACGATTGAGATTTTTTTCTATCTTGCTATAGTAATCTTTAATTATATATATAATGTTTAAAGTCTTTATATTACTTTTAAATTTTTACAATCTTGTTATTGTATTTATCATATGAATTTGAATCTATTTTTTGGCTTATTCTTCCTTATATTAGAGAGCAAGTCTTTCTTCTCTAATACCTTGAAGATATGCTCACAACTAAGAGTATTTAAAAGTTTTGAAAAGGGTATAGTTTGTAAAATTGACATTGGAATAAAATGAGCCCCAAAAAGAAGAAAAATTGACAAGATACATAATAATTGCCAAAAAAAATTAAAAGAGACATAAAGTGTATCAAAAATAAAAAAATTTGTAAAGTGCACCGATCAATTGACAAGAGGCGTAAAATGAGTCCACAAAAGGCGTGCTTTCTTCTCTTTCAAGCCCTTAAATCTTAGAAGAATTCATGTGTCACTTGATATTTTCAAATTGCTTTGGTATATTATTCTATAAGATATTTTTCTGGAACCATGTTTTGAACGGATCTCTTTTTCTTATCTAATTAGTTTTTTTTTGAGTTAGGTCTTTTGTTTTCAAAAGATAATTTGCCCTGAGAGAAGTTCGAGCTAGAGCTAACAGGATCGGCTATTCTACCATTTTTTTGATTTCGATGATGTTAACTCGTTGTTCTTATAAATTTTTAAGTCAATCACATTGAGACTTTTTTATATTCATGCCTTGATAAAAATTTGCTTTTATTCTTCTTTTTTTGTCTTATGTTATATTTTTTTTTCTTCTTTTTTTGGTTTTTCCCCACCTTTTTATGATGTCAAAAGGGGGAGTAGTGGGTAGTGGTTGAGTTATTTCATCTTACTATTTTACTTTTATTTGTGTTTTATTTAGTTTTAATTGTTTGATTATTTTTCATCATAAAAAAGGGGGAGATTATTGTGAATCTGATTTCAGGGAATTTAATTTTGATGATAGCAAATATTTCTATTTTTCTACAAAAGCCTTGCCTGTTAATGTTTCAGGTCCACAAGATCAAATTGCAAATCAAACCAGCTCTAGATTGGGTGGATTAGGATTTAGTCAGCATGTAATATATGTCATGTATCTTTTACCTTTTCTTGAGTCCATTATAACATTGTGGGTCCTTATGCTAAGTAACCTTACACACACACTTGGGGGAAATTTTGTATCTGTGGGTTAGTATTTTCTATTTTTATCACATCATTCGGGATGATCCAAAAATTATCCTGGATGATTAGTTAAAAATAGAAACCCTAATTAGGGCATCCTAGTTAAGACAGTCGCAATTAAGTGAATCATCATCTGGGATGATATGCTCAAATTAGAAAGAATGAGCTGTCAGATCTATTTAGGTATGTTTTATTTTTGAACATCGTCCAGGACATCATCCTGGATGATGCGGTGTAATTATACCTAAATTAATCTATTAATTAAAAAAAGAAGTTAAGGTTTGATTTCTTGATCATATCATCCTGGATAATTAGTTCACAAACCTTAGTTCTTTCTAGATGATCAATAATCGGCCTAGCTCCATTCAAGGTGACGCTCTAGTTGATATGTACTAAATTGAACTAATCATCTGGGACGATCGTGAGATCGGCCATGATATCAGGCTGGACGATCAAGTTATTTTTTCATCATCCATATATCCATCCAGGGCAATGATCTGGATGATATTTGATGACTTGAACTAATCATACATGATAATATTCTATCATCCTAGATGATCGTAACAAAGTAACCTTCTAATCATCCAAACTCTTCTAAATCATCCTAATTGATTGAGCTAAATTTGAACTGATCGTATAGGATGATCAGTCGATCGTCCTGTATGATAATGTCAATTTATTGCTATTAAGAGCAAATTTGAAGCTCTTTTATATAAGACCACTTGTTTTACTCAAGAGAGTATCTTTTGCTATTGTCATAACCTAAGAGAGCCAAGAGGAGAGGAACACAAGTGAGAGAGAGAGAGAGGATCTTATGAGGGGGAGTTTGTGAGGGGTTTTATAAATGTTACTCCAACCAAGGATCTGAGTCATATTCTCCAGTCATCGTCCCTGGTTCCTTGGAGGTTCGAGAGAGGTCTACTTCAATAATTGATCAAGGTTCTCTACCTGCTTCTGGAGGAAGAAAAAGGCATTGGGTTTTCTACTTGGTTCTGGAGGAAGCAAAATGAGTTGGGTTCTCTACCTGCTTCTGGAGGAAGAAAAAAGAGTTGGTTCTCTGCCTCACCGGGGTCAGTAGAAAGGAGTTTTTATAATGGCTTCTCCGTCTTGCTGTGGAGGCAAAAGGAGAGACTAAGTTTAGTATAATACCCGGATGTGAGGCTCTGGGGAGTGGATGTAGGTCAAGTTGACTGAACCACTATTAAATCTGGTGTGTTCTTTCTTATTATTCTTTCGCATTTAATTTCCACACTTCTTTTCTCGTATAGTGAATCTTGGTTTGATTTAAGATTGTGTTTTTGTTTGGAGAAATTTTTAAATACCAATCCACCCCCCTCTTGGTTAGCCTAGGGACTAGTTCATAAGGGCTTAACACCCCTGACAAACTTTCATAATTGCCCAACTTTGAAAGCTAACCTAAGCAAGGAGAAGGGTGAGGAGAAACTTAAGTTCAAGAAGGATAAGAAAAGGATCCATAAGGCATTCTAGGTGGACTCAGCATTACACTCATCTGAAACTGAAGTTGAAGAGGAGGTAACAAACTTATTTTTAAGGGTTGATAAACATCTTGATCAATCTAATCAATAAGAAATATATGAGCTTACTTATAATCAATTACTTAAAGTTTTTGAGAAAATTCATTCTTTGTATAGGAAGCTCAAGAAATTATATGCTAGTCTTAAAACAGATTTCTTAACTCTGTAGAGAGAACACGAATGCCCGAGAAAAGATCATTCCACTTTAGATAGCAATATATGACTTTTTTGTTGAATTTAATGAATTGAATAAAAAGCTTCTTAATTTAACATTAACATAATTCCTTAAAAATTGTATATGTTAAACTATAATATATATAAGGACTTTGATACTCTTGCAACTGATTTATATAGTAGGGATCATGCTTTGAAAATAGAAAAGTTAATTCTTGAAAATGCAAATAAGTTTTTCGAAGCTAAATTGATTGCTTTCAAAGAAAAAAAAATCACCCATCATGCTTAAGTTTCACAATCCATCAGATCAATATGTATCGTTCAAACATAAGAAGAGGCACCATAACCCAAGTAGATTAATAAATCCTTTTTCTGGTGTTAGATATTTTTCTTGCTAGGACATATCTCCCATACTTGCACTATTCACCATAGAACAAAATTAGTGTGGAGACCAAGGCTTTAAAACTCATAGTATAACATGCATATATTTCACTTATCTTTCCATAAAATTGGACCCAAACCTATTTGGGTTCCCAAATCTATCATCTGATGATTTTGTAGGGTTGCTCTCATAGAAGGCCATGTGAGAGCAGTGGTACCTGGACAGTGGATATTCAAGGCATAAGACTGGAGGTGGAAATTAATTTATTTTGTTGGAGGTCAGGGAAAGAGGAAAGGTAACACTTAGAGATAATACCATCATAAGAGTGGTGGGGTTAGGCATAATTGACAACTCTAAAAATTTTATCATTGAAAATGTTTTACTAGTTGATGGCTTGAAACATAACTTGCTCATCATCAGTCAGCTCTATGATAAAGGCTTCAGCTTAAAATTTTTGTCTATTAGATGTATAATAAGCTTGAATAATAATATTATTTTATAGGGAAAAATGATCAATAATGTCTACATGCTTGATATAAATTGCTTTAAATCCAACACTACTCTTTGTTTAAAAACTATTATTGATAAAACTTGATTGTGGCATAGGAGATTGTGTTATGCAATGAAAAATCTTAGGAAGATCATCCAAAAAGACTTAGTAAGAGGAATTCCCAAACTAGAGTTTGTAAAAGAACACTTGTGTGGTGCATGTCAATTAGGGAAACAAGTCAAATCCTCTTTCAACTCAATTAAAGACATTAACAATAACAAACCCTTAAAAGTCCTACAAATGGATATCTTTGGACCTATCAGCACTATAACCTTAGGAGGGAAAGTCTTTGGATATTTGATTGTTGGTGATTATTCGAGGGTTACTTGGGTTAGATTCCTATCTTATAAAAGTGAATCATTCGAGGAATTTATATCTTTTTTTCACTTGGATTCAGAGGAAGTTAGGTTATGAATTCTAATCATTTATAGCGATCACAGTGAAGAGTTTGAGAATGAAAATTTTGAATCTCTTTATAAGGAGCAAGGGATAGACCACAACTTTTTAGCTCCTAAGACTCCTCAACATAACATAGTACTTGAAAGAAAGAACAGGACCCTAGTAGAAGCCGCTAGAGCCATCTTAGTTGAATACTCACTTCCAAAATACTTTTCTCTAACTCCTTTAGTGGTGTATTTTTATTTATGAAGCAAAATCTATTTCAAATTTAAAGTTGTACTTTGAAAATAATATCTTTCTATCTTCTTACAGTAATCTATCTCATATGAATAATGCTCAAAGTCTTTAAAATGGTTTTAAGGTTTCTCGATCAGCTTATTACATTTATCATATGGATATAATTCTGATTTGTGGTATATTCTTTTGCATATTAGAGAGTGAGTTTTCTTTTCTTATATCTAGAAGATAATCTCACAACTGAGAGTCTTTAAAGGTGTAGAAATAAAGCCAGTTTGTAAAAATTGATAAGAGGCATAAAATGAACCCAAAAGAAAAAAAAGATGTGCAATGGCCACCAAGTAATTTCAAGATACATCAAAATGTATCAAAAATTAAAAGATGCATAAAGTGCGCCATATATTTAAAAAAGAGGCATAAAATGATCCCATAAAAATAAGTTTCCTTCTCTTTCAAACTTTTAAATCTTAGAAGAATTCATATGCCACTTGATATCTTCAAACACTTGTTTTTTCAAACTCATGATTTTAATTAATTACTTTACTACATTATTTGATCATATATTTTTCTAAAAGAGAGTTTTGAATATATCACTTTTCTTATTTGACTTCTTTTCTGAATTAGATTTCTATATTAAAAAAGTTTCTAACCTGTAAGGAGTCCAATATAGGGTTAATAAGATCGATTTTATACTCTTTTGAAATTTTAACATTGTTAATTCATCACTTACTAATTTTTAATCCGCTCAAGGGAAATTTCTTATTTACTAGAGTTGATCTATTAAACAAAATTTTGTTTTTTATTCATGTTTTGTTTATGTTTGTTTTTATGTTGTTTTATTTTTTTATTTTTTGTGTACTTTTATTTGTGTTAAAAAACTCTTGATCATCACTTTTCATATTATGAATTTTTTTCTATTTTGTTAACATCATCCAGGATGATCCACATCATCATGTATGATCTAAACCAAAAATACTCATATTTAATTATAGCAAATTAAATGGTTGATCTACACCAATTATTTGTGATCATCCTGTATGATTCGTACATCATACATGACAATATATGAGATAGAAATGGTTGGATGATTTGAATATTATTAGGGCAATACATTATTTCATCATCCTGGATAATATACATGTTCATTCTGTATGATCCCTTTACTCAATGGTCGTATAGGATGACTCCTTAGGATGATCATCATGTGTCTAATTGTTCAGTACAATATCTGATCATTCTGGAAGACAAGATCAACTTTTTTAACCGATCATCTAGACGACATTATTGCGCTTGATCATCCTAGATGATCTCATGATCATCCTGGATGAAATGCCCAAAACTATTTAAATAGCCCAAATTGAAGGTTTTCTTTGCACTAAAATTTTCAATTCCCTTCTCCCTCATTCGAGCTTTCAATTTCTAACTATGTTGGGTAGTAAACATTATTGTGCCATCACCGACAGCTCTTCCAGGAATGCTTTCGATCCTAACTTTATTGAAGTAGATGATGAAGCTGCTTATACTTGCTATAATTCTGCAGGGATTAATTCCTTAAAGGTTATCAATCAGGAGGTGTAGAATTTTTAGGTACTCATCCTCTTTTCCTGCACCACTCTTGCATTCATTCTTACACTTACTTTCCCTAGGTTCTTTGGTAATATGACCATCCTCCCAATTAAGACCTAAAGCAGAAATAATAAAAGTGTAATTTTTAACATTTTTGATAGAGAGCATCTTAACAGGGAAAAGATTCAAAACCTTATTTTTCACATTTTGGATAATCCTAAGATGATTCATACCAACACCATTATAAAGAGAGTTATTCCTCTACAAACAAATGTGCCATAAGATGAGAGAAGGAATAATATTTCTGATGTGCCCTTCAGACTTAATAAACCAATCATTAAGTATAGCATTACTAGAGAAATGAGCATTAAAATAATTCAATTGAAACATGTCATCAAAATAAACCCAAGTTTTAACAGCTAAAGGACCAGAAATAAAAACATGGTGTATATACTCCATATGGTAATAACATTGGCACTTGGATGGTAAAATAAATCCTCTTTTGATGGGATTATCTTCCGTGGGAATGAATTTATGCAAGATTCTCAAGACAAAAATAGCTACAGTATATTTTTATGCCAAATCATAGAGAAAATATTATTAATATCCTTCCCAGATCTAAAAGCATGCAAGCGTTCTTTAAATTAAAAACACCATCTTTGGAAAAATTACATAAAATAATATCTTTAGATTCAATATTGATAGGTAAGTTCAGAATTTGATGAATAATAAAGTCAGGAATAACATTTGAAAGTTTCTCATAGTCCTAATAATTATCAGTAATGAAATAATTCACCTTAATAACCAAAATGGAAATGGAGTTAGTAATATAATCAATATGCTATTTACCCAACCAACGATCTTGCCAAAAGTAAATGTTACCTTCACCAAGCCCCCAAGAAATGAAAGGCTCAACAACTCTTTTAACCTTGCAAAGTATCTGCCACACTTTAGAATCACCGTAGTCAAAATAATAAGTAGTTGAGTGCTTACCAACACAATACTTAGCAAACATAAAATTTGCCCAAAGGCACACTTTAGCACAAAAAATATATCATAATTTAAAAGAAAAGGCATAAACCAAATCATTCATACTATTACAGCCCATGACCCTTCAGCCAAAATACCACAACATTTATCCCAAGAAGACCAAATAATTTTTGAATTGCTACTAGCTCCTTTTTAGAAAAATTATTGAGAAGTTTAACAACTCTATTACAAATTGCTTGAGTAGGAAGAATATTTTGAAAATTATGAATAGGAAAAGAACAAAGAACACTTTTAACAAGAGTTAAACTACACCCAAAAATCAAAAAAATTAGAATCCCAAGATAAAAGCTTATTCTGCACAGAGGTAATTAAATCATCAAAAAGAAAAGTTTTCTTTCTACCTTTAAAAAGAAGTCAAGATACTTAATAAGCAAATGACCATGCACAAAACTATTTAAATCTTTATTGGACAAAATACGATCATTGAGAACTTTTTTGGAAGCAGTAAAACAACACTTATTTTTATTAAGAGTCAAACCAAGAACCATTTCAAATTGATAAAAAAAATCCTTAAGCTTATGAATCCTGTTAATAGAAGAATTCATAAAATCAATAAAGTCATCGGCGAAATATAAGTGAGAGATGGGAAAACCACCAAAAGTTCTTAAATAAAGAATTGAAGAATTCTTAAAGAGATTAGTAAGGCCTCTAGAAAAGTACTCAGCCGTGATAATGAGAAAGGCTGGACAAATAGGGTCACCTTGTCTTAAACCATGAGATGATTTAAAATAACCTTTACTTTTCCCATTAACAATAATAGAAAAATAAACACCTTTAATGCAATTTCTAATCAGCTTGATAAAAATTGAATCAAAACCAAAGAGTTGCAAGATATTAAAAAGAAGGTTCCAATCAATGTTATCATAAGTCTTAGAAATATCCAGTTTCAAAATCAAGTTATCCCCTCTCACCCTAACATCCAGGTCTTGGCAAAATTATTCAGCTAATAGAATATTATCAGCAATGGCTCACCCTTTCACAAACCCCATATGACAAATATAGATAATTCTAGGTAAAATAGAAGTTAATCGATTCATGAAAATTTAAAAATCAATTTATTAAAAAAGGTGCAAAGTCTAATAGGTCTAAAATCCTTCCAAGTACTAATAGTGTTGTTTTTGGGAATAAGCATAATAGAAGTAGAAGTAAAAAAACTTAGGGATAAAATTACCCACAAAGAAGTACAAAATAGCATAATAGAGATCATTACTAATAATATGCCATGATTTTAAAAAAACTGAGTTGTGAAACCATCCGACCAACCACATAATCACCATTCATACCATAATAATCTCTTTAACTTCCTCTAAAGAAGGAGGTTTAGAAAGAAACTCATTCTCCTCTTAAGATATAAGGTTAGGAATAAAAGAAGGAGATGATTTTGAAAATGATGAATTGCTAAATTAGCAATTTCCAAGCTATCCTCATTCATAGACCCATCCTCCCTATGAAATTTATTAATATAATTTTTTCCCATTTTCTCATAACCAAGGCATGAAAATATTTGGTATTACTATCACCTTCAACAAGATGTTTAACAATAGCTTTTTTATTCCAAAAATCCTCCTCTTAGATTGTAATTTAAAAATGCAATCTTTAGCATCCCTCAGTAAACTGAAATTTGCATCAAAAGGATTAACTTGACATGTAGATTCAAAAGTGTTCACTTGCTCCTCAGCTTTCAAAATATTTGTAAAAAGGTTTTTAAAAAAATTATGATTCCACCAATTTAAAACATGCTTAAGCCTTTTCAGCTTAAACCAAAGTCTCCTCATGACAATGCTAGAGTTATCCAGATGTAGCGGAGCTTTCAAAATTTCCTTAACTACATCCAAAAAGAGTCATGAAGCAACCACATATTTTGAAATTTGAATTGAGGAGAAAATTTAATTTGTCTAAACTTAAGGTTAATCAATAAAGGGGAATGTTCAAAGAGAGTCCTGCTAAGATGCTCAACAATAATAGAGTTAAAAGAGTTAAGCCAAGAATCATTAAACAACACTCGATCCAACCGGTTCCAAAAGTGACCTCGATTCCAAGTGAATTCGTTACCAAAAAAACCAATATCAATTAAATTGCAATCCATAATTATGTTACTAAAATCCTCTATAGACCAATAGGAAGAAGAAAAACCCCCTATACACTCAGAAGGATTAAAAATAGTGTTTAAATCACCACCAATAAGCCAAGGTAAATTACAAATACTATGAAAGTTAATGAGTTAATCCCATAATAATTTCCTAATATAACAAGAAGATACAGCATAAATAAAAGAGGCACAATAATGAAAATTTAAAACTTTCACGTGACAATGCATCACTTGAGTAAAATCACCAATAACATCAATTCTAACAGATCATTCCGTAAAACCCAAATCTTTTTGGCCACATTCAAAATAACATACTTAAATCCCAAAAAATGAGAGGTACTAACAAATTTTGCTGAAAAAATTAAAGGTTCAAGCAAAACAAGAATATAAACATTTTAAACATGGCCTAAATTCTTAACTCTTAACCTAGAAGAGGGACACCCAATGCCCTTAACATTCTAAATAATAGAATTAATCATAAAAATAAAATTAATGAGAAGTAAGCGAGCATGTGATTCTAGGCGATTGTAAAATGATATTCTTATTCTTCTTATCTCTCCTACTATGAAACTTAATATAACTAGTGTCATTATCATCTTTAGAAAAACATTTAGCCATAATATCCATATCCTCAGTATCAATAAAAACCTCACTATAAAAGTGAGATTTAAGGGAAGCTTACTATCATCAGCCAAACCTTCTTGCCTAACATCATGCTATAATTCACCTTCTTCAAAGATACATCCATCCTCCATAATAGTTTTACTTTATAAATCACTACCAACATTACCTTCCACCAAACAACTTTGGCCTTCCTCCTAAGTAGAAATAATAGATTTTTTTTAGTCACCATATTAGAGCAATTATTATTTAACATCATAAAATCGATACCAGGAAAATTATTGTTGGTAACATAATGAATAATAGATGAAGATGAAGCAATATTTTGATTAATAGTAACATCCGACATTTACTCATCCATATTTTTACCTTCATTATAAGAAGAGCAGATAGAGTGAAGATTTTCTCTCTGTACACAATTAGGATCATCATTACGGTTGGAAAGAGGTTCATTATGAATTAAGACACATTGTATCAATTTCTCTGTAGCATCCAGCACCTTAGTAACATTACCCTCAACCACATTAAGAGTAATATCCTCAATATTATCTTGCATATTAGAAACATTACCCTCAACCATTTAATTAGGAATCATAGTATCAATGTCAACCGGAGGGGAACCAGTTCCTTGCATAGCTTTGGTTGAAACCTTCTCCTTTTGGAGATGGGGATGCAACCTAAAACACTCATTAACCCCATAACTATGCATCTTACAATGAGAGCAAAAAAATGGGAAGGTTTTTAATTGATACTTTTTTGAAATACAAATTTAATTCCAAACCAATCAAAATATTATTAGAATGTTTCTTAGAAATATCCAACTCAACTAAAACACGTGTCACAGACTGTTTAGAGATAGTTATCGTAGCTTGGTGGGTCTGTAGCGGCCTACCAAAGATTGAAGCCAAACAAAATAATATTTGAGAATTAAAAAATTAAAGATGCAAATTTGGGAATGAGATCCAAATAGGAACTATTGGGGATTCCTCATGCACATCAAAATCCATAGTCCATTTGAGTAATCTCATTTGACACTTTAAAATTTTTGTTATTCATACCTTTTTTCCATTGTTGTTGATGATGCTTATGCTTTATTTTTTGAAAATTTTTGATCTTATGGGTCATAAATGCAATGTGCTCATCCTCCATAGTTGTATAGTTATTTATGTCAAAATTGTTGGCTTTTAAAGCCACATTCTTCTCCATTTTCCTAACACTATCATCAAGTAATCTTTGACTCTTGCCTTGCTCTTAGGCAATGAGATAGCCACGTAAGTTTTAGATTTAAAAAACACATTTAAATCTTTGGATTTAGAAATTGTAGTAACCTTAGCATCATAATTACTAGGAATTCATCAAAGAATTTTGTTCACTTTCACAGAATTTGAAAGCTCTCTACCTTTTTTTTGTTTTTGAAAAGTGCAAATTTGCATTAGAAGGAAGAAAACAAACTATTACAATCTAATCATAATGTGCAAATCACATATTCCTTCTTCAGCAAATCAAACAGTGAAGAAGGAATATCTGAAATGGTAAAGGAATCAAAATAAAAACTATCAGTTAAGGCAAGAGTGGCACATAAATCGGCCACCTTGTTACAGTTCCTAGGAGTATGCAGAAAAATTACCTTATTGAACTCAAGAAGGAATGTGATATTCTCGAAAATCCGGCTGTTAAGCTTGGATTCCTTCATAGAATCATGAAGGAACTTGATAACATTGTAGTTATCACCCTCAATTATTAGCCCTTTTCTCTTAAGCTTCTAGTCAGTGATGAAGTCTTTGATTGAGAAGACGGCTTCTAGTTCAGGCTGGTTGATATCCCAATGGATATACTTCTTACCAAGGCTAAGAGCAGTTTGCCCAAACAGTCACGAACAATACCTCCAATGCTAGCCAAATTTGAATCAAGCAAAGATGCATCAACATTGATCTTAATCCAATCTGGTGGTGTGGGATGCCATGTAGGTACATATTCCCTAGGGAGAGAGACATCCCAGTTAACCGGCATTGAATTCCTTTTGGTTGCAGTAAAAAGCACATTTGCAGCAGTCACAAAGGTGGGAAGGATCGGACCACCATGTTTAAAATTGTTTTTGCAGGTCCAAGAGTAGAAGACTGCAGTACAATAATTCTGAACTATGTCAAGATTGTTATGGGAAAGGCGTCTTAGATTATGGAGACAATCAGCTAATGAACTGAAAAATAGGAATGTTGATTCCCCACGATCTCAGTATATGAATAATGTTAATGAGATACTTACAGTGAACCGCAACATGAGCACAGCTTTCAACTTCAGCGCACCCTCTAGCACACAGTTCATTATTTCCAATTCTTCTATACACTAAAAACTCATTGGTGGGTATGGAAAACTTACCCAATCTCCACCAGAAAATTTTGATTCTCGGTTTGAGATGTAATTTCCAGAGCCAAGCAGTGTAATCAAAATCATCAGTGGAACCCAGAGATTTGATTGATTCAGCATAAGCCAAGGAATAGATTGATTTCCCAGAGTATTTTTAAAGAAGCTCCATGCAATCATTAGTGCCAATATGGATTTTACAGTTCTGAATTATAAGTTGAATCAAACTGCTATCAAAATACTGATTAAGTTCCAATATGTTCCAGCTGCCATCATCAGATTTTCACAGTCCACTAGTGTTGGCCACTTGTTGAAGCACTTATCGAGTAACCAAATGTCATTTATGACATTGATACGTGCACCATTTCCAATTCTCCACTTGACAATAGGCATTAGAAAAGAAGATCCTTTCAAAATGATAGATCTAGCTGCAGACTACCCACTTTTTGGCTTATCGTTCCAGGTATCCGAACCATTTTTGGCAATTAAACATTGATGAAGCAGAGAAGAGGAATTCTATAGGAATCTCCAAGCAACCCGAGCTTTAAGAGGGCCAATTTGCTTAACAGCAAAAATCAGGCCTAAGCCACCGAGAGCTCTTGGAAGGCAGAGCTCATCCCACGCAACATAGTGAAGGCCATTGGTCTTCACATCTTGATGCCAAATAAAGTCTTTGTAAATGCGGTCAAGTTCTTGTAGAATTCTCTTTGGGATCAAAGAATGAGCTGAGATAAAGGTAGCCAATGAGAGGAGAGAGGACTTATCTAGAATCATCCTTCCCGCCTTCGAGAGGGATTTAACACTCCATGCATTTAGCTTTTCCAAAGCATGATTGATGACAAACTGGAAGTCCTGTTTAACCAAACGCCTAAGAGTAATTTTGGTACCCAAATACTGAAATTCGTCAATAATTTTGAGATTAAATTTATTGCCAATTCTCCATTTGATGACTAGTCTAACAGAATTGCCAAACAGGATTTGTGACTTGGCCTGATTGATGCTCTGACCAGTCCATCCACAGTAATCCTTAATCAAATTCATCATAAAATGTAATTTATGGGATGAGGCTTGGCTGAACAATAGGACATCATCTGCATAAAGTAGATGGGTGATAACCGGTGCTCTAGGAGAAATTTTAATTCCTAAATGATGTCCCCGTTGGCTAATGACACTAGAGAGGAGCTGAGAGCATAAAATAAAAAGATAAGGCGACATTGGACAGCCCTGTCTGAAGCCACTCTTGGCTTTGATCCATCTAGTGTTTTTTCCATTAAGGAGAATAGAGAAGCGAACATTAGTGACACATTCTAAAATCAGAAGTGAAAAATGTTCAGGAAAACATAACCAGTTAAGGACAAGCCGCAAGGTTTCCCAGCACATGATGTCAAAGGCATGGGCCATATCAAGCTTCATAGCCATGATTCTCTTCTTATTTTTTGAAAATCTGAATTTGTTAAAAATTTCCAAGGCTAAAAGGCAATGGTCAGTCAATGATCTTCCCAGAATAAAAGCTACCTGCTCAGTCGAAATGAGTTTGAAAATGTAACATTTCATTCTGTTAACAATCATAGTGGCAGCAAATTTGTAAATTGTCTGACATAGGCAGATTGGCTAAAAATTGGATGGTGAGACCGGGAATTTGATTTTGGGAATGAGGACAACCAAAGTGTCTTTCCAGTTACAATTCATACTTCCAGTAGTAAGAAATTCTTTGATGGCTCTCCAGGTCACATCTTTAACAATATCCCAATAAAATTTGAAAAAAGATGAAGTGCAGCCGTCAAGTCCAGGAGAATTATTTGAGCCTTGCTGGAACACAGCAGCAGTGAATTCAACCTCAGTGAATTCAGATTCCAAAAAAATTCTTTCAGCATCATTAATAATTTTATCCGGTTGAGCCTTTGGCCAGTTGAAGCTATTGCATATCCTGTGCTTCCATTTTTCTTCAAAGTGCTTTAAAAAAATGGACTCGATGAGATCTATGTCTTCAATCATAACATTGTTTTCATCCTTGATCTGTTTGATCAAATTCCCATTTTTCTTTGTTGAAGCATAAGCATGATAAAATCTGGAATTTGAATCTCCCTCCTCATTCCAATTAGTCTTGGCTCTTTGGTTCCACCACATCAAAATTCTGAGTAAGGTAATGTTAAGCTCACCTTATACCGCAGAAGAGCTAGCTTTTCTGGATCAAGACCACCTTCAGCTTCCTCTTGCAACTGCAGATGTAGGATGTCATTCTTGAGCTCTTCTTTAAGAAGGTTCAAATTTTTTACATTTATTTCTATTCCAGAAGAAGAGAGATCTCAGAGTTCTCTTAATTTTCCTGTTAAGGATATCAGATTCGGTACCAAAATCATTCTTGTTCCAAGCTATGGAAACAATTTTCCTAGTAGCAGGATATGACTTCCAAGTGTCCTCGAATCTAAAGGTAGTAACTTTAGCATGTTGTGTATAGTCAAATTTAAAAACAATGGGGCAGTGGTCAGAGGAAATCCTCGTCAAATGTCTAACAGTGGCAGTTGGGACCAGCTGGAGTGCCGCAGTATTCAGGAGGCAGCGATCAAGACGCTCCCAGATTCTGGCATTTCCTTGCTTGTTGTTACACCAAGTAAATCTTGGACCGACTGTATTTAAATCATGAAGATCATGATTGCTCATAAATAATTTCATCTCCTTGGGACCTTTAGTCATGCAAAAATGCTTACTACCCATCTTATCCTCCTTCGAAAGAAGGCAGTTGAAATCACCACCAACAATAGTTGGTGTCTCATCCGTGAGTAGCTGTTCGAGGCTGTTCCAGAGCTCTCTACAAATCTAAAATTCCTTATGACCATAAATCATAGCCACAATCCAAATCTTGCCATTGGGAGCATTCAAAGCACCAAAAATAAATTGTGGGGAGTGATCCATGATAGAGAATGTTACCAGACTAATCTTCCACATGACTAAAATGCCTCCAGCTGTGCCAGTAGCTGGTTGATGAAAGAATTCCCATTCATTGCCAATAAGTCTATTAACAAACAACCTATCAATTGATGAAAGTTTGGTTTTAGCAATACCAATTAAGAAAACATCATTATCTTTTACAATCTCCTTAAGGTAGAGGGATGCCTCCTTTTTCTTGACCCGTCTACAATTCCAAAAAACAATGGAAGACATTAATTAATGGAAGGGGAAAAGTCCCAACCTTTTTTCTTACTTTTGCCTTCAACTTTCCTTTTCCTAGATGAAGGTTCAATTGGTCCGAGGAATTTCAATTGGGGTTTTGATTTAAGATTACTAGATTTAAGCTCATCCAGATTACCTCTGTTGTCATTATGGTTCTCAGTATAGATTAGAGGATTATCTGTATCCTTTAACTTCATATCCATATTAGAATAGCTACCATTGTTAGCTTTAGGATCAATATTCATATCAATCATAGAATTCCCCATGAGAATAGGAGAAAATGACAGGATGCCATCAACACCATCATTCGGGACTTGAATAACAGGGTATTCATTGAAGTTTTCAAAAACATTTGAAGTAACATCAACCTTGACATCAACACCTTCACGACCAGAGGCTTGATTTAATTGATGCGTGTTGGAGTCATCCGAAGCATCAATAACTACCTTGTCATCAGGGGGGGCAGGTGAAAGATTGGTTCTTAAAGGACCCCGAGAGTTTGAGACAGAGTTAGCCATCTGATTCACATCCTCGTCCATAAGAACATTGAAACTGTTGGATAGACTGATGTCCACACCTGATTTAGTGTTTAATAAAGACTCTCCACTTCCAGTATTTGGATTCTCCACATTAGAAGATTTATTAATCTTGACAATGGTGTTATTAATAGTATCTAGAGGTTTTTCCTGATGAATAATTGCCTTTGCCTTATACCCAGTGCGATTTCCAATTTGATTCGGCCTTTTTTTAAATTTAACATGCATCCACGGCCCATAATTTTCCTGTGTGCTGTGAAGAAATTTCTCCTGTTGAACAGTGTTTGTTGAATCATTGTGTGTAGCATCCTTGAATACACGTTCAGGACAATTGGCCTCAAGATGACCAATTCTGGCACAGTGAAAGCAGAAAGAAGATAGCTTTTCGTATTCGACCTTTTGGAAGAAACGACCTCCTAAACCATCCACCCATACTCTAGATGGGAGTTTGGATTCAAGATTAACACGAACGCAGATGCGAGCATATTTCTTTTTGCTCCAGTTGAGAGAATTTCCATCTAAAAACATTGTGGTGCAAATTCTTGAAGCGATTCTGGCTATATTGACTTCATCCCAGCAATTTAAAGGCAAAAAGGGGAAGCGAACCCAAACCGGAGCAGATAAACCTTTAAGCGAAGAAGGCGAAAAGGATGGCGACCATTTGTCTAAGCCAACAATGTGATCACCAATGTACCACGGTCCACCACTTAAGACTTCCTCCATAACCTCATTGGACTTAAAAGAACAGAGAATCCAATTAAGACCTAAGGAGGTCAGATGAGAATTCCCAAACCTGCTCCATTGCTTACGAAGCTCAATGCTGTAGATTGAGAACGGAATGTTCTTACCCAAAACCTTCAAAATAATAGAATTGGAGAGAATCTTGGAGTTGGCAATCTCTTGTTCAGAATTCATCTTAACCGCCACCCCATCAGAGGACAATTTAATCAAATTAATGTCAACATTTAATTTGATGTGGTTGGGCTTCCTCCAGGCATTGAGAAAAGAGTTCTTAGGATTATCTGCGACCTCGACTGAAACCTCAGATTTATTAATATCTGATGGAACAGTAGTAATTGGGTTAGAAGTGTATCCAACAACAGATTCAGGAAGAATCGGAGAGTCCAATACATCATGTTCCAGAGATCCAAAAGTGAATCCCTTAGAAACGGGATTAACAATTGGCTGAATGGTGCGATCATGAAGATCAAGAACCGACGAACCCATCTTAGCCTTTCCTTTTCCATCCATAGCGGACGACGAATTATCATATTGAGCAATAGATCTGAAACCTTCTTGGATTATCAAAGGTTTAGAACCTGATCTTGAAACAAAACTAACATCGCTTCCAGAGATGGAAGATCGAAGGGATGGAAGTGGAATGATTGGAATAGGCCCTGATTGAGGACCAACAAGTCGAGGCTGATCAGGAGGGTCAGATGGCGGACGGCCGGCAGCTGCCATGGCCAGAGATAGGGAGCCCGCGAAAATGAAGAATAAAAAAAACACTTTCTCTCTCTAGAATCACAAAGCTTCTCCGTGGTTGACTTCCAAAAGCTCTCTACCTAGAGCAAGCACGGATGTCATGATTTGAGTAAACCTAGTGTATATGTCTGAGATAGTTTCAATAGGTTTCAAGCAAAATAGTTCATAATTGTGCAACATGATATTTAAACTATATTGTTTAACCTCACTAGTCTCTTTATATGTAATACACATTTTATCCCAAATGTCCTTACTGGTAGTATAGCTGGAGACTCTAATGTAGTTTTAAGACATAAGTGGTTAGAAATAATAGTGTAGAAATTTTGCATTTAGTTAAGCTAAGTCTTCATTGCTCCATTAATTAAATGGTACCTTAGTTTTTATGCCATTAATAAAATGAGAGGGTTCATTATAACTTTCTTGTACTATAAACCACATGCAAAAATTAATAGATTGCAAGAAAGTGGACATGAATATTTTTAAAAAATCAAACAATTTATTTTAAAATAAAGGTGGATGTGTTATATAATATCCTTCCATAGTGTTTTTATTTCAAAAAGGTGCCATGGATAAATTTTCTCAAGGTTTACTTAAAGGATACTTTTAGAATTGCTGTGATAAAAATAAAAGTTTAATGCATGATGTCAAGCATAAGTGAACTATCTAGGCACACCAGAAGGGTGATGAATTGGAATTTTTTAAAAACTTACTGTAAACATAAAAATATATTTCTTAATTTTTCACTAATTAAAAATAAGTAATACTATCACCTGATGTAGAAGCTAATAAACTTATCAAAAGTTAAAATCATGGAGATGATGATATAATCAACACAACTTAATATCAACCATAAATTTTCAACAAGCAATTTATAAGAAAATAAATTACAAAAAATATAGTGCAAAAAAAAAAAAATTAACACACCAAAATTTTATAGTGGTTCAATCAAACTATGACCTACGTCCACTCCCTAAAGTCCTCCTCTTTGAGTATTGCACTAAATTTTTTATAATCTCTCCTTTAGCCCCTACAGCTTGGCAGAGAAGCCCTTATAATATTTTCACCAACCAGATGGGTAAAGAACCTTGACCTATTTTCACCCTCCTAGTGAAGGAAGAGAACCTCGACCTCCTTTTTCACCCTCCTAGTAAATGTAGAGAAACTCGACAGTTTTAGAGCTAATAATCTTCTTCCCAAGCAACCCAAGAAGCCAAGTGAGATAATTAGAGGAAATAAGGGCGAAGCTAGCTCAGAGAAACCGTGTGAAAACCCCTCACACTCCATCTCCCTCACACTCAACTTCTCCTTTCTCCTTCCCAAAGCTCTCGAATATATCTTCTCCAAGCTCTCTCTCCAAATAACCCAAATAACCAAAGACTTCAAAAAAGTCAATTAAGAGAGCTTAAATATAAGGCTTCACAAAAAGCCCTAAAATATGATTTTGTCAACACTTATCATACAATCTAATTATTTTAATAAATCTAGTTAGTACTATATGAAGGGTAAGGCATTAAACGATCAAATCAGGTAATTGAGTTGATCTCCTAATACGATATAAAGAATTGTTAAGTAAGATTTATTTAAATAACTTGTATTATCATCCCATATGATAGCCATGAATAAATATCATCCCTTGCAAAGATCTAGTTGTATAGTATGTTGGTTCTAATCGTCCTGTATAAAACGATTGGATCAATTAATCCAAAATTGTTCCCATAATTATAGGATTAATTTAAGCAGAATTTAATTATATCATATAATACAATACTTATCATATGGTATAATTTGTGCAAATTTTGAATTTCAAAATATTGCTTAAATTATGATTGGTAGCTGAGATCTTGATTTCAACTCATCGTCTTAGTTCAAATGACTTTAATTATCATAATTATCCATTTTAATGATTTTCTAAATACCTTAATGTAAAGTATGATTAGTTCAGAAAAGTACACTTCTAATTTTCTCACTATCTCACTCGCTTCAGTGTGTGTGTGCACGGTCACCAAGTGGACTTGACTCAAGAATATAGCAATAAATAAAAGTAGAAATACATACTCTTCAAGACACTTATCCCTATTATATCCATTCTTGAGCTGATTAATTTGCATAGTGTAAAGTGGACTTGAAATATTAGTGCATAAGATAATAGATAGTAATAATGATAATAACAGGAGATAGCATAGTAGAGAATTCCATAATATTTGTTATCATCAAAATCACAAAACCTAGGTCCATATTTGCAACATGTATAAAAGTAGAACTAGGTGAATTCTTAGTAGAGTACATTGTAAAAAAGTATTTTGTGTATATCTTGATTATTTGTGTTGATGAATATCCAATTGAAAACTCAAATGATGATGAAAATAATTCCTAGGATAATATTAATGAAATTAAATGAATTAAAGAGTCTCCACAATATATTTATCATAGTGATTACATAGTTCTTAATGTTAAGTGCGATCCAATCAACATTACATTTGAGATGTCTGATTCAAATAGTAAATCAATAGTTCTTAAAGTGGGTTACAACATCTTTGCAAATCTCAAAAAGCTTCCTATAAAACTAAGTATTTTAAATGATCTATTTCGCTCTAAAGAAATGAGCTAGATTTTAAGCAATGCTTTACTCAACCTAGATATCTATATGGTTGCGATAACATAAACATAGTCAGAAGAAGCACTATATTTCATGGAAATTATAGGAGATACATTTTCAAATGAAAACTTACTCCAAGGAACTAGATATCATAATCATCTGTTAAATATTTTTATGAATATGAAAAACTTTAAATTATCTTGTACCCTTATTGATTAGGGGCATTGGTCAACACAATGACTCTCAAAACTCTTGCTTATTTGAAAGTGGCCCTCACAAACTTAGTTCTAATAAAATGATGTTACAAGGATTCAACAAAAAAGACAAGAGGTATTTGGCTCAATAGCTCCACTTTTAGGAAAATAAACATTGAAAATAAAAGTCAATTTTATATTATATGTTCTGAGGCTTCTTTAATGCTCTCTTGGGTAGAACCTTTCTCTATAAATATAGAATGGTACCCTCCACGCTTGATCAAGGTATCAAATAATCTAGTGAGGTAATAGAAAAATGTATTAAAGGTGATCTACAACTATTTTTCATTCATGAAATCGGTATATATGAATAAGCTTCATATCATATGCCTAAGAAGCATATTATCTTCTCCAATGGGATAAGTAGAGGAAAACGACAAATAAAAAGGAGTAGAAAAAGAAAAAAAAAAGATAAAGATAAAGGAAAAGAAAAACAAAGGTATTCTGATCTTAAGCATAATATTCACTTCACCTACTCTTCCTTCACAAAGTGGTGGAAAAATAGCTCAACAATTTGTGGGAGAGGTCAAGGATATTAAAATAAAATAGAATAAAAAGGTATACATACAAATAAAGGCTATTGTAGTACATACCAATTTAGAACCAATTTGATGAAATAAATAGGCTACTTAAATAGTAACTATATAGGAGAGCCAAAATTTTGAATTTTTAAGGAAATTGATAGAAATGAAGATAAGTCCAAATCACTAGTGAAGTTACTCCAGATATATGTACCATGGAAAAAATAAAAAAGTATTTTGTAAATATAATCATAATCTATTTATTCCAAAGTGATGTAAAAAGGTTAGAGGTAACTGTCTCTCCACGTTTGAACCTATATTCTAAATCAAATAATTTTATACCCTCTACTAGCAAAACCAAAAAGTTTAATGTAATCTTTATTGACCCATTTATGGTTGAGATAATAGAATTTCATTTTGACTAGTACTCAAATTATGTAAACAAGAAAATCCAAAAAAGGTTTAACACGATCAAATTATACTAAAGGTGAAGCCAAATAACTTGAACACCTTTGGAATACAAAATACCACAAATATGCATTAAGATCGGCTGATGGAATTGCTATTCAATATCCATTTGATGATGGCAAATATTACTTAGTTACATCAAATAATCTAGAGTATGATAACTTTTTTGTAATGAAAATTAAATCTCTTAATGAACTTTATTTAGTGACTACATATGATTTAGAAGATTCTAAAGTTAGGGATAAACCTCTTAAACTTAAAGAGGTGATTTGAGCTAGAATTGATGATTCAAAAATTTAAATTTGGGAAACAAAAAATTTGTCATCTAATTTTCATTAGTCTTTTATTGAATGAGGATGAGTCAAATAAAATGATCGTTACTTAAAGAATTCAAAGATTATTTTTATTATAGTTATCTCTTGATATTGTAGTTCATAAATAAAAAACTTAATTAAAAATGGTTCTAGTAAAGTAAGCACCTCAATAAATTTGACTAGATGTTGAACAACAAGTAGTGGTTGAAGTAGTGAAACTAATCGATAATTGCTTCATCAAGGAAGAGAAATATCCCACTTGGTTGGTAAGATTCATCCTAGTAAATAAGAAGAATGGTTAGATTCATGCATGTATTGACTATAGAGACTTAAATAAAGCCTATCTTAATGATGAGTTTATGCTTTCTATACCAAAACAAATGGTTTATATTACTTTCTTGCATGTTATATTTTCCTTTATGGATGGCTCATTTGGACGCAATCAAATCAAAATGGCTCCTGAAGATGAAATGTATAAAACTTTCAAAACACTTATAGGAGTTTGCTACTATAAAATTATATTGTTTGGATTAAAGAAAGCCAGAGAAACTTACCAGCATGCAATGATAAAGATTTTTGACAAACTTATCCACCAACAAGTGGAGTGCAATGTCGATGATCTAGTTATTAGAAGTCTTGAAAGAGATGATTATTTATATGACCTGAGAATTATTTTTTCAAAGATTACAACAATATAATTTAAAAATAACCCTTTGAAATTAACATTTTACATTACTTAAAGGGAATTTTTGGGTTCCAAAGCTCAACATTATGGAATCGAAATTGAACCAAATAATATTAAAGCAATATTAGAAATGCCACCACCTAAAAGTCTTACCTAATTGAGATCTTTTCAATATCGAATGGCATCTCTTAAAAGATTCATAACAAATCTTTCAAGCATAACTCAACCATTTTAATCTTTTTGTAAGAAAGATGTTCATTTTTAGTGGGATATAAATTATTATAAAGCATTCGATTGCATAAAGTAGTATATAATAAATCCTCCAATCTTGGATGCTCCTATTCCAAGGAAGCCAATAATTTTGTATATAATGGCATTAAGTGAATCTCTTGGCACTTTGCTACCCCGATTATTAAGGAAGTGAAAGAGGGTAAACATTATTATTTGAGTAAGCATTTACTTCCTTTTTTTTTTTTTTTTTGAGAAGATGCAAAAATTGTAATTAAGAAGAAAAAGAAGTAAACCTAATACAAACTAGGCAAAAGAAGCTAATGATACCTTTTTCAACATGAAAAAGTATCTTATTAAAACTTAAATTTGTTATTTTAAATTTATTATAATTGTAATGAAGTCCACTATAACCTATTTTGAAACTGTTGAGATGCAGGGGATACCAAGTTATAAAACAACTCGAGGGTTGATTAGTATCCCAGAGTTCCCATCCAGTTAGAGAATAAGAAATAGTAAAGACCACATAAACAATTAAGCAAAATTTAAAAGAACAAATTAAAGGAAGGGAAAGAAAATAAAAACTAATAATGAAAATACATTTCAATGAAAAATTCCATAACTTTAGTAAGTCTTTGCCAAACTTGAAGACATTGTGTTCCATCTTCAAAAGCATCTCTCTGTTGTTGCTATCCACTGAAGAATCCTTTTTCATATTAATGGGATATAAAGGAAGAAGAACCTTTAAAAATGTTTGTCTCCTTGTGTTCAGCTAATTTCCTTCTAGGCAATTCTTTTTTTTTTTTTTTGAGAAAATGCAAAAATTTGCATTAGAAAAAAAAGATAACCTAATACAAACTATTTGAAAGAACTAAATGATCATTTTTTTAACAACAAAAGGATCTTATTTAAAATGTAATTTGTTACTTTAAACTTATTATAATTGTAATGAAATCCACTAACTCCTATATATTTTGAAACTGTTGAGATGCAGGGGATACCAAAATATAAGACAACCCGAAGGTTGATTAGTATCCCAGAGTTCCCATCCAGTTAGAGAATAAGAATTAGTATAAATCTCATAAACAATTTGGCAAAGTTTAAAACAACAAATTAAACTAAGAAAAAGGAAATGAAATATAAAATTAAAATTACATTTCAATAATAAATTCCAAAAGTTTGATTTAATTATATCAAACTTTAAGATTAAATTCTCTAACTTCAAAAATAATTCTAGGCAATTCTTTCACCGGACCAAATCCTTGAAGTTCTTTGAATAAAACATGCTTTGCTCCGGGTGTAACATTATTCTTAAAAAAGTTTTTATCTTTCTTAAGAATAGTTTTTTTAAAATTCAAGCTAACAGCTAATGGAGTAGAAGAAGAGTCAATGATACCATTACTATTAACATCTGCCATCAAAGTAGATAATGTATCCAAAGCTGAATTTTTATCTCCAAAAAATTCAGCAATTTTAGGAGTCTCGGTGGCCTTTGTAGGAGTCAATTCTGAACTTTGAATGTTTGCAGCCTTAGAAGTAGCCAAATCCAAAATTTGTTCTTTCTCTATCTTTTCCTTGATTGCCTCCATCTTAAGTGGGTTTTGAATTTTCAAAACCTCAACTAAATTAGGCAAACCCGTCGGACTAACATCATTTAGTCCAATTGAAGTTGATATAAAACAATCTGGAAAAACCTCCTCAATAACCTTAGCTACCTCCTTGATATGTGGGATTTCAAATTCTGAATTTTGAAATCCCGGAATGGAGCAGTTTCCATTCACGGGATGCTCCATATTGTCCTGATTTTCAGCAACAGCTTCAGCTCTAACTTCCACTCTTTCATCCACAGATTCCGGAATTTTGAATTCATAATTTGAATTCAAATTGCTTTTGGGATGGTCTTCATCTTCTACCATGTTTTCAGCAGCCATATGGAATTCCGAAACAGCAGATTTTGGTAATCCTCCATCTTCAACATTTACCATGGAAATAACACCAACAGCTTTTGGTTTGTCCATAGTAGAAGCCTTCTTCAAATCTGAAAAAGCTCTTCTCTTATTTTTGAATTTCACGTGCATCCAAGGTCCCAATGTATTATCATGATGAAATGAATTTTTGAGGACCTCTTTGACAATAGGATTTTGATTTTGAGCTGAATTTGGACACATGGAATCAATATGTCCGATTTTCCCACAATTAAAGCAAATAGAAGATAGATTTTCATACTCAAATTTTTGAAAAAATCTACCATGAACACCTTCTACCCAAGTTCCAGCAGGGAGTTTAGAATCCAAATTGACTCGTATGCAAGCTCTAGCATATTCTTTTTTTCCCCATCTAAACATATTACCATCCAATAAAAGAGGAGTTCCAATCCTAGAAACAATTCTAGTGATATTGGCTTCATCCCACCAAAATTTCAGGAATTTCACTTAATTTAATTTTAATGTGAGGTTTTTTAGTCCACACATTAAAGTTATCAAATTTTGGAGAAGTAATTGGAATAACCATGTCCTTCTTCACAATTTCAGCAAAACTAGCTTTTGAAGAAGATGCTTCCATGACAATTGCTCCACCAATGGAAACCTTCAAAGGTTTAGGATAAAACCGAAATAATTTCCTTCCCTTTGCCTAAAATCGGCAAAGGTTTATCATTAACCTTTAAGCATCCCTCTTTAATGATAAGAGGGGATTCCAAAATATGAAAAGAAGAGATTCGATTTAAGGAGACTCTGCCTTTTGAATCAAACGTGAATTGACTCACGGTAGATAGCAAATTTTTGGTGTTCCGGTCATCATTGGATGACCGGCCACCTTCTTCCATCTCCAATCAATGCCACATGAATTCTTCAAGATCTTCTTCCAAATTCTTCCTAAAATTGTGGAGCTTCTCTCTCTACTTCTCTCGCCTTCTAGCATTTACTTCCTATTAAAGTAAACTATCTATGGCCAGAAAAACATTATTTAGCTCCAATCTTCACTGCTTAGAAGTTAAGGCTCTGTATGTCATCTCATAAAGTAAATTTAATTTTGCGAGTAAATCCACTATAATATTTTAATACTTGTTTGATCTTGTCATGGAAGACAGCTTGATGGTTAATGATTCTTTTATAGTTTGAAATCACATTCATTCTCCTATTTTATATAAAAAAATAGGTTTTTATAAACTTCTATGCATCTAATTCAATGGAAGTTGATTGTATGATAAATAATGAATTTCCAGATAATTAAATTATGAAATTTTAACTATAAGCAAAATCTACTTGAGAATTCTATTTTAATGGTGCTATCTCTTGTCAATAAGTGGCATCTCATGACACTTCATCAGGGAAAGCTGGAATTGGCAAAATATTTTTAACTCTAGATTAAAGCCTAACATATTACACCTTCAACATGTTAGAACACTAAAGAAAAAATGAAGTTGAGTATGAGGCATTTATAATAAGATTGGACTTAACAATCTTAAATGAAAACCAAGAGATTAAAATATTTGGAGATTCAAAGTTGGTGATCAATTAAATAACTAAATCTATAAAGTGTTAAAAGAATATATGATTCCCTATTATCAATATATAATTTATCTTCTCAAAAAATCCTAAATGTAACTTTATATATGTTACCTATCATGGGAAAAACTCCACTGCATATACCTTAGCAAAACTAGTCAAAGCTTTAGCTAGTATTGAAGAAGATTGAATTATAATAAGGTCCTAGAGCATTTTTATCTATAAACATAAAGTATATAACTAAAACAATCCCTTATGAAGCTAATTTTTTTATTTTTACAATGAATAATGAAATGGTATATTAGAGAAAATCATTCATCGAATACTTGAAAGAAAATAAGCCCCCTCATGATAGATCAATAACAACTCAGATAAAAAAGATCACTTTCCTATGCCTTAATCAATGATACTTTATATAGAATTTCATTTGATTAGATGTTGTAGTGTTTAAATAAAGTAAAAATAAATAAAATCATTGAATAAGTACATACTTGATTGTGAGGTGCATATAATTGTGGACCAAAAATGAAAATTAAAATCAAACAAATGGAATATTATTGGTTGACAATGATAGATGACTTTATTAATATTGTGTGAGGTTATCATAATCTCAAATAAAAGGTGTAGTTTTACATCAACAACCTAATATACTACTTATAACAGATTCTTCATGACCTTTTAAAAGTTGGTGTATGGATATCATCAGTCTGATAGTTCCGCCATCTTTCAGAAGTCATAGATTTATATTTGCAACTATAAGTTACTTCTTAAAAGTGGGTAAAGATAGCTCCTTATAGAGAGGTCAAAGCACATCAAGTTTTAAACTTTTTGAAAGACCATGTCTCTATCAAATTGGTATTCTTCATTTGATTATATCAAATAATGGTCCTTCATTTAGGAGTACTAAAATAAATAGTTTTGCAAGACGTCACAATATTAATTGGAGATACTCAATAATATAATGTTCTTTAGATGAGGCTTCAAATAAAACTCTTATTCAAATCCAAAAGAAATATTTAGATGTATGAAAGGTTGTTTGAATCTTTATGGTAAAATCAAACAATGTATAGAACTCCAACTAAATCCACAAATATGATTTAGCCTTTAGTGTAAGTTGTTATTCCCTTAGAGGTACAACAACATTCACTCGGTATTATTGTAAACTACAACATGACATCATAATAGAACATTAAACTAAGATTAGAAGAGCTCAAAAGTTTAGTAGAAGCCACTACAAGCTTAGCAAAGCCTCAAGTTTTATAAAGTTAAAATGATTCGTGCTCATGAAAAATTTTGCCATTCCATGAACTTTCCAATTATGAAACTTCATCTTAGTTATATGAAGGCCATCTTATTATATAAAATGGTAGGTGGCAAATTTGAACCAACCTGGGAAGGTCCATTCATGGTTTAGAAACTCTAGAAAAGATGTTTTTCTAATCAGTTGGTTGATTGAATAATAGTTGATCAGGTAATTATCCTGTTGTAATAATCTAAATCTTCTTATTTAGGACCCACATCCCATTCAAGTACAAATCTTAGTCCCTAGGATTTGTGTAAGCTACCCTAAGTGCCTCCTTTCTTTTTAAATTCTAGTTAATTAAGAAGTTATCCTAAACTAACCATTTAAATATGCTTGTTTGGGACCCACATCCCATTCGTGTCCAAATCTTATTCTCTAGGATTAGTGTAAGCTACCGCAAGGATCCTCCTTTCGTTTTGAATTCTAATTTATCATGCAGTTATCCTAATCTAACCATCTCAATTTATTTTTTGAGGATCCACATCCCATTTAAGTTCAAATCTTATTCTCTAGAATAGGTGTATGCTACCTCAAGAGGCCACCATTCATTTTGAATCCAAGATCTTTGGGTAGTTATAATGATTTAACCATCCAACTTTTCCTTTTTTGGATCAAATCTCATTCAATTTCAAATATTATTCTCTTGGTTGGTATAACATAGCCCAAAGGACCAATTTTCCTTTGTAACTCATTAATCAGGTAGTTATCCTTATCTAACCACCTAAATATGCTTTTTAAGGATTGAAATCCCATCCAAGTTCAAACATTTCATCTTGAAGATTGGTATAAGTTCCCTGATGGCATTCGTTCTTTAGAATTATGGTTTATCGGGATACAATTCCAAGTATCTTTCTAATATAACCACACCAATCTACATGTGTAAGATGATTTCCATCTCAAGTGTCCATCTAAACTCAAACCAAAATAAATCATAAATCATTTTTCATTCAAATTCAAACACCAAATAAATCTTCTTAATTCAATTGATCACCGCATGCAACTCTAACAATTGTAATTTACTTTTCAAAATCATCACTCTTTAAATTATAATAAATTGGCTTAGAGCATTTCCTTATCTAGTGTTTTGATATCCTAACTTCAACCACTCTTTAAATTTCATAATTTTGAGCATAATATATTAAACGGATCAACATTGGTTCTCTAACCCAATGTGAGACCCATTTGGCCCAATTGAACTAACACAAACTAGTCCAATTGCTCAAACCCCTTGATTGAACATTTATAAGCTCCAGTTCACATTAAAACTTCACCAAATTAATTAAAACTTAACTTCTCATGGATTGAGCATATTTGGTAAACCTGTCCCAATCAACAATTGACAAGATTAACTCTACATAAACTAGATAAACTTTATCAATTTTGGCCAAACATTCAAATTCACATGAGTCAAATCCATTAAATCTTCAAATCTAAACCACCTCATGTTTTTGAAAAATCTAGACCATCTGAGACCTCCTTTGACAATGTTGACTTGCTCTACTTTTTAAAATTTGTTAAAATCCATTCAAAATTAGTTTCCAAACTAAAATTAAAAACCCAATGCATCAAACCTCATACACACAATCCAAATATCTTCTAGAGACTCCCAATAGTCTATCCTAGTAATCTTAACCAAATTTGGTCAGTCAAACTGGACAAATTAATTAAAAAGTCCAAAATTACCCAAATGGTCAAAATTGTCAAACCATCTCAAATTTTACCAAAGCTCTCAATAACATCTAGTTTAAACTACTTAAATATATTATAATCTTCCTAATCATTGTTAAATACATCTCAAAACCAATTTTAAAACAAAATTAATTTGAAGTCTTCCCCCCTTTCGAAAATGTAAAAATCCCTTTCGACCTTGGATTATCCTTCCCAAGATAACTCCTTCTCCCATAACCACGTGGGATATATGGAAAACATATGGATATTTTCTCCAATCAATCTTAGCCCTTTATTTTACTCCTAGTATTTGAATCAATCACTTAGGCTCATTTCACTCATGGAAACACATCTCCCCATCTAAAGAATCTCCAAAGCTCCCATTTCCTCCTTTATACACTTGCAAAACACCCTTCTTCACTCCCCATTCTTCTTCTCATACCTTAGAAATGTATTTTTGAGAAGATCTAAGAGTGATCGATTACCTCATCATTGAAGGTTTTAATACTTTCAATCTAGTCAGCCTCAAGCTAAGGGCCCCTCAGAAAAGTTTTTTTTTAAGCTTCAAGGAAGATAAGAAGCCTAAGAACATTTCTATATATATATATATATATATATATACCCACAAAGGGGCCTACGCGTTAATATTAAAAAAGCAATTACAAAGTCCTTACAGGAGACAATCGGCTCACTAATGCTCTTACGAGCAACAAATAAAGCAAAAGAAAACCTACGAGCCAATTGTCTCCACTAGTCAAAAATATAATGCATCCTAGTAACATTCTAAAGATGTTATAGACAAGCATCCAAAAAGAAAAGATAATATTAATGTAGCAAAGCCCAATCTTTCTACAAAAAAGAAGTTGAAGTCAGCCAAAAGCAGCTCCACCTTCAAAGGAAAGCTATTGCAAAAGAAAAAGCTGCACCACCATAAATTATAGGTTAAATAATAATAATAATAGAAATAGCAGCTATCAAAAAGGAGACAAAGAAAAATCTGGTCTAAATAAATCCAATCCTAGAATTTAGACTTAAAGAGCTCATAATACAATTAATATAATAAGCCTCATTAGGAAAATCCACAAGCCACTTAATCCTACCTTCAGGGTCACCCAAAACCACCTTGGATAAACCCATCCAACAAAAGAGAATATCTCCAAACAAATAGCACAGGTTATCCAGAATCCCAACACTAATATCCACTCCAGACCACCAAAACCAGATTACTAGAAGGCAATACAACATCCAAGTGATAAACAACCACCTGCAGGCAACAACGAAACCAACAACAGCACCAATATATCAAGAAAGCCGATCCAGTACCTCACAGTTACCCCCAAAACGCCAAAAATTGAAGGTAGGAGAGCAACAATTGGACAGACCATCAGCATTATAACTAGTGAAATCATAGTTCAAGTCTAAATTCACCAAGAAAATAGCTAAATATGAAAACAAAGATTTATACCAGTAGTAAAAAATAAGTAACCAAGAGAAGGAATACTAGGTATAAATGAAAGGATTGATACAACAGACATAACCTAGAGAATGGAGAATAACTCAACCAAAAATTGAAAAATACCAATCGAGATGTCCATCCAAACAATAATATGGTCAAAATACCACTAGCAAGAAACACAAAAGAGCAGCTAGAAACCAAATGCAAGATGAAGAGTATCCTCCACACCCCAGATAGCCCAGCCATCATAATAATTGAACCAGGTAGTACAAGAAAAAACCACAACACCCCATTAATTCAGCAGGTGAAACCAAGAAGCCTAAAAAACCAAAATAACCCAGTGAACCAACAGCCAAAGAAAATAAACTAAACAGAATAACAACCAAGAATAAAGAATATTAAGATATAATATAAGGAAGACCACACGCATAAAGATTAAGCAAACCACGAAGGGGAACAGAAATAGTGGACCAAATAACATCAGAGAATTAGTTAAGACTAAAACCCCACATATAAAGCCAAAAAGCACAGGCATTACCTTCTTTGCTAACATGGTGATATGCAGAGTTCAAAAAAGATAGGAGCTTTTTAATTTCCCTAACATGATAGAAGAGATTCGGGGTGCAACACATATCCTCATCATTTTAAAAAAGTTGAAAATTAAAATCAAAATTAACTTCATTATACATGTTAGTTAAGTTAAGAGGGATGCACAACTGAATACCATAGATAATGGCCATAGTGATAGTAGTAAAATAGTTACCATTATGAATCAGAACTGCAAAAGCTATAATAAGGCAGCCATTACTATTCCTAGTAACACCACCACAACCAACAGATAAATCTGAACTAGCACCATCCACATTCAATTTTCAAAAAAATTAATGGGGGGTTTGTTCCAATATATAATATTAGAAGTAGACGTAACACCCACCAAGTTAAACCCTAAAGCCGTACAAACAAAGTAACAGTTTTTAAAATTCTTAACAAAAAGTATATTAATAGCCATAAGAGCTAAAACCTTATCCTTCACCTTATGAATAACATTTTGATGGTTCATCCTCACATCATTGAAAAGTGAGTTATTCCTTTCCAACCAAAGAAACCAAATAATGAGGGAAATAATAACATTGCGTATGTGGCCTTTCGAGTTAATAAACCAAGACTTGAGCAAAGATTCAAGGGAAAGATGGGAATTAAAACAATTTAACTAAAATAAATCATCAAAATAAACCCAAGTTCTAACAACAACATGACCAGATATAAAAACATGATGCATATTCTCCATGTGAAAATAACATTGACACTTGGAAGCCTTGATGATATTGTCATCCATAGGAATAAATTTATGCAAGACTCTCCAAACAAAATATAAATAGTAGAAGGAATGCTCTTATGCCAAAAATTAGTGAAAATATTATCAATATTTCTTTTATCTCTAAACGTATGCCAAGCACTCTTTAAGTAAAAAACCACCATCCTTGGATAAATCACATAAATAATATCTTTAGAAGTTGTATTGATAGGCAAGTTTAAAATGCGATTGAGGATGCAATTAGGAATCAAATTAGAAGCTTATCATAGTTCCAATAATTATCATTAAAGAAAGAATTAACCTTGACCGAAGCAGTAGATGTAGAATTCACGATGGAGTCAATAGAATTTTTACCTAACAATCTATCTTGATAGAAGAAGATATTACCTTCACTAAGGCCCCAACAAATAAAGGGCTCCACCTCTCATTTAACCTTGCAAAACCTTTTCCAAACTTTACAGTCACCAAGCTTAGGAAAAATAATAGTAGGATGTTTGCCAAAAACAATACTTGGAGATTATTAAACTAATCCAAAGATTCTCTTTAGTGTGTAAGTTATACCAAAGTTTAAAAGAAAAAGCCTTAGTAAGAACATTTAAATTCTTGCAGCCAAGACCACTTTTAGCCAAAACACCACAACACTTCTCCCAAGAAGCCCAAGTAATTTTAGAGCTAGAAGAAGTGCCTTTCCAAAAGAATTTGTTAATAAGCTTGTGGACCCTATTGAAAATGGCATGAGTCAGAAAAATTCTTTAAAAACTATAAATTGGTAAAGCAAAAAAGAATAATTTTCATCAGAGTAACTCTACCACCAATGCTAAGAAAATTGGAGTCCCAAGATAAGAGTTATTCTGGACATAAACAATAAGATTATCAAACAAAGAAGCCTTCCTCCTACCCTTAAAAAGAGGAACACCAAGATATTTGGCAGTTAAATTTTTATAGCTAAAATACAATCACTGAAAATCCTCTTATAAGCAATTAAGCAACATTTATTTTTACTAAAAGATAAACCACTAACCATCTCAAATTGATGAAAGAACTCTATAATTTTATGGACTCTATTAATAGCTGCATTAGTAAAAATAATAAAGTCATCCACAAAGCATAAATGAGATATAGGGAAACCTCCCAAAGTTCTAAAATAAAGACTAGGATTATTCTCAAATAAAATGGAAAGATCCCTATAAAGAAATTCAGCATCAATAATAAAAAGGGTGGGAGAAATAGGATCACCTTGCCTTAAGCCATGAGAAGACTTGAAAAAACCATGATTAGAACTATTGAAAATTATTGAGAAATAGACATCTTCAATACAATTCTTAATAAGTTTAATAAAAATAGAATTAAAACCAAAAAGCTCAAGGGTAAGGTAAATAAAGTTCCAATAAATATTTTCATAAGCCTTGGCAATATCATGTTTCAAAATCAAATTTCCCCATCTCACCCTAACATCCAAATCTTGACAGAATTCTTGAGACAATATAATATTATCCGTGATAGCCCTACCTTTCAAAAAACCCATTTGAGACAAGGAAATAATTTTAGGTAAAATAACAATAAGATGGTTCATAAAAATTTTATAGTTCACTTTGTTAAAGAAGGTACAAAGACTGATAGGTCTAAAATAATTGTTCTTGGAGTAAGCACTAATGAAGTAGAAGTAAAAAACTTAGGGATAAGGTTACCAGCAAAGAAATCCAAAATAGCAGCAAAAATATGATTATGAATAATGTGTTAAGACTTTTGAAAGAAAAGAGTGGTAAAACCATCAGGCCCCGCCATAGAATCACTATTCATATCAATCAGAGTCTCTTTAACCTCCTCAAAAGGAGGCCTAGAGAGAGACATTATCCTCAAGGGATATAAGGTTAGGAATAAAAGAGTGATCCATAACCTGAATAGGATTTAAAACTTTATTGAAATGGCTATGAAAATGATGAACAACTAAATTAGCAATCACCACAGTGTTATCAGAAAAAGAACCATCCTCCCTTTGGATTTTATTTATACTTTTTAAACCTTTTTTCTCTTAACCAACACATGGAAGTACTTAGTATTGTTATCACCTTCAACCAAGTGCTTTGAAGTAGCTTTTTACTTCCAAAAGACCTCTTCCTGAGCTTCAAAATTAAAAAGATCCTCTTTAGATTTCTTTAAAAGAGTAAAATTAGTATCAGTAGGGTCATTTTGAAACAACAACTCAGTAGAATTCACAAGTTGTTCAGCTTGTAAAATGTTTGAAAAATATTTCTGAAAACATTATGATTCCACTAATTAAGAACTTGTTTCAACCTTTTAAGCTTAAACCAAAGTCTTCTCATGCCAAAACTAGAATTATCCGGGCTTATAGGAGCTTGCCAATTATTTTGAACAACATCGAAAAAGGAGTCATGAAGTAACCACATGTTTTGGAATCTTAATTGAGAAGGAGAATTAAAATGTCTAAAATTAATGGTAATAAGTAGAGGTGAATGATCAGAAAAAGTTCTTCTAAAATGTTGCACATCTGTGGAGGCAATGGAATTAAGCCAAGAGTCATTAAAGAGCACACTATCAAGCCTTTGCATAAGTGACCTTTATTCAAAGTAAAGTTATTACCAATAAAACCAATATCAATCAAATTACAAGACAGAATCATATTATTAAAATCTTTTATAGAGTGATAAGAAAGAGTAGAACCACCAATCCTTTCAAAAGAATTCGTGATGGAATTAAAATCACCACCAACAAACCAAGGCAAATTACAAATACTATGAAAATTAATAAGTTGATCCCAAATTAGTTTTCTAATGTAGAGGGAAGAGGCAGCCTACACAAAAGATTCATAAAAATGAAAATTAAGAGCCTCAACTTTATAATACAAGACTTAAGTAAAATCACCAATAACATCAACTTAACCCGATATTTCCAAAAGACCCAAATTTTGTTGGCCACATTCAAAATAGCATAGTTGAACCCAAAATCTGAGAGGTGCTTAACAACCTATAAGAGGAAATAAGAGGCTCAAGTAGAATAAGAATATAAACATTTTGCACATGACATAAATTCTTAACATGAATTTTAAAAGAAGGGAAAACAATGCCCCTCACATTCCAAATAATAGTACTAAACATAAAGAAAGGCTTAATGAGAAGTATGCGAGCGAGTGTTTCTAAGAGGTTCCAAAGAAATATGCTTTGGCTTCCTCCCTCTTTTACTATGAACTTTAGTAAAACTAGTATCATTATCATCCATGGAAAAATATTTAGCAACAATATGCATATCTTCAGTATCAGTAAAAGCATCACTATTATAATTAGAGGTTGAAGGAGTCTTATTATTAATTTTCTATTTTCTTAGAGTATTAGGGCATTCATCCTCCATAAACATACCATCATCCTCCAGATTATCACTAGCCCTCACAACAAAATCTTTAATGCATTTAGAAAGAGGGTAACAATGATCCATAGAAACAAATTCACCTTCCTCTAAGGGAATGTCATTCATTTTAGCTTCTTTGAAAGGCCTTTGAATATCATCATTTGCTCCAATCACACATTCCTGTTCATCTCAAGGATTAGAAGGATTATGATAAAGCATAATATCATTAGAATCAGACACATTTTGATTAATAATGCAAGAGAGGGAAGTTCCATCAACATTATTCTCACAATCAATAGTAGGAACATTAAGATTGTTAATAATAACTCCCTAATCATTAGTCAAAGTAACAGTATTGGTAACAACATTGATAATAGCTTAAAAAGGGTTCCTCCATAATAAACACTGATAGCTCCTCAATATGTTGTGAGGGGTTAGAGGTATTACCCTCTAAAGGAACTGGAACAAGATTAGTAACTTCCTTATCCAACACCCCATTCATTTGTTTCAAAAAGTTTTTAGCTTTACGAAGGTGATGGTGCTTCTTAAAACAATCATTCATATCATACCCATGCATTTTATAAAAATAACAAAATATAGGTAAATTATCAAACTCATTTTTTTTTTGGAAATACCCCTTGACTTTGTATCCAATCCATATTTCACTAGGTTGTTTCTTAGAAACATCCAATTCAACCAACACCCTAGCAACAGACAGCCTTAATATCGAAGCAGTGGCTTGGTTAGTTTTTAATGAACGCCCAAAGGTAGAAGCCATACAAAAAAGAATTTGATGGTTAGAAAAATGTAGTCTCAAATTAGGAAACAAAATCCAAAATCGGAGCAATAGAAGATTCCTCCCTAACATCAAAATCTGGAGTCCATTTTTGAAGATGCATTTGACATGCTTGAATATAATATAAACTTCTAACAAATATGCGGCTATAGTCAAGAACATTAGAAAGTTAGATATCAACATGTCTTTGATCAAGTATGAAAGTTCGTTAGAGATGTTAGGACTTTATGAACTAGCCCAAGGCTAAATAAGAGAGAGGTGAATTGGTATTTTAAAAAATATTTCGCAATAAAAAAGCCAACCCAAAATCCACCACAAAGGAAACACAATGCGAAAATTAAATGCGGAAATAATAAAGGAAAGAACACATCAGTTTATAGTGGTTCGGTCAAACCTTGACCTACGTCCACTCCTTGGAGGCACCATCCGAGTATTGCACTAAACTCAGTGTCTCTCCTTTAGCCGCCATAGCTACAAGAAGAAGCCCTTACAAAATCACTTCCACCTTCCCCGGTGCTGCGGAGTAGCCGAGTCTTTTGAAACCAAAGAGATCTTCTTCTTCCTAGAACTTCCCTCAAGACAAGCTTTAAATCTGATGGTACTAAGGTGCAAGCTTGCCGGAGCAACCGTGTGGAATCCCCCTCCACACTCCCTTGAAACCCCCTCCATAAATCTTCTCCCTCTCTCAAACTCCACCCTTTCCTCTCTCCCTTTCAAGCTCTCTTTTCAAGTTCCCTCCAAAACAATGAAGCTATAATGGCTGCCAAAGCCACTGTTCATGAGAAAGCAAGAGGTCTTTAAATAGAATTGCAAAATTGATATTATCATTCAGGACGATCGCCATATTGTGCTGTACGATATGCATAATAAGATAGCTTCCAAAAACCATAAAAACTCAAGTTTGGAGCCAAACATCGTCCAGGATGATTGCAAGATTGTCCCGTATGATGCGCTTAAAAAGAGGGCTTCAAAAAACACTAAAAACTCAATTGTGGTGCCCAGAATCATCTTGGATGATCGTAGGATCATCCAGTAAGATGTGTAGAATTTGACCTGATAGTCCTGGATGATATTAGGATAGTCTAGGACGATTAGTAAAAAAAAATGTGCAAATCATCCAGGATGATGTTGTGGATCATCCAAGATGATTAGTAGAAAAATTATGGTATTTCAGCTAGGAAAATTTAGAAAAATCAAGTATGTCAGCAAACATCATCCTGTACGATATACAAATCATCTAGGACAATCGAATTGAAAAATTTAACCATAATTAGTCCCCTAATCACAGGATCAATCTAGGCATAATTTGTATTCATCGTCAGAAACAATCTGATCATTCGGGACAATTTGAACAAAAATTTAAACTTAAATCCTTGCCTAAATTATTATTGGCGGCTCTTTTCCAAGATCATAAAGGATCGTCCTTAACGATCCAATATTGTCCGATACAATTAGTTCAAAACTTAATCTTCTGGATTTGACTAGATCTCACTCCCATGAGTGTGTGTGTGCATGGTCACTAAGTAAGCATATACCCTTACAAGACTTGACTCAAGAAATAAAAAATTACATCAATGAATATTACAAACCCTTTTACAACATAACATTATTCAACCCAATCTTGAGCTCTGATTCTTTGTTTGATGTTGCATGGTATTCTTCAAATGTTAGTATACACACAGACAAATATATATTACAAATACAAGTAGACAACAAAAAGTGAGCCATAATATTTGTTACCATAAAAAACATAAACTCATAAGCTTGAGTTGTAATAATCTCCCCCTTTTTGATGATGACAAATAGTACTGGTTGAATTTGCAAAATTGAAAATATTTTCTCCTAATCTCCCCCTCACAAGAATAAAAACTTAAAAATAGGGGAAGACAAAATTTTTGTAGTTTTTATTTTTATATTTTTTTAAAAATAGAAAATAGATACAAATACAACAGTACGTTCTCCCTCTTTGATATTATCAAAAAGTGGAGGGGCACAAAATAATCAGAATAACAAATAAAAACCAAAACAATATCTGATCTAGTGAAAAGAAAAAATCAAATATTCTTAAAATGAGAAAGTTACCTCTTGATTTTATTCAAAAACTTAGTAAAGAATGGATTGACAATGCATAAAAAGGTTAGAAATTCAGAAATTGTTAATCCAAGCTCAAGTTCTTTTAAAGGCTCAAAAACTTTTTAATCCAATATCTAAATTAAGGAATAAATTTGAAGAAGAGATACTAATTTTTCAAAATTCTTTCATAAAACATATCTAATAGAAGATTAATGCAAAAATTGGTGAATCAAGAATCATGATTTTCAAGATCAAGTATAAAAAATATTAAGGGTTTTCTTAAGCTTTAAGTAATACAAAAAAAGTAAGCATACTCTTTGTGGGCTCATTTTATGCCTCTTGTCAGTTTTTGGTGCACTTGACGCATCTTTTACTTTTTGATACACTTTGTGTATCTTTCTCAATTTGGCGCCATTGTGCATCTTTTTATTTGGCATCATTGGCCACCTTTTTTATTTGACATCATTGGCCATTTTTTTAAATTAAATATGCTACCTTTCTGAAATTTTTAAAAATAAAAGTGAACTCATTCTATTGATAAAGCCAACTACTTGATTAAGAAAATTATGAGGTAGATTCAATAACTTGCAAAGGATCTCTATGCGATAAACAAAATGCAGGGATATAAAAAAGATCAGTTTCAAAATCCAATTTATATTATGATGAAGATTTTGAATCAAAAGTAAAATAACATTTTTAAGAAAACAGATAGAGAGACAAAATCATGAGTTTCCTTCCTTTGACTGTTTTTAGGGAAGTCAACCACAACTTACATAAGAATTCAAGAAAAACAGGAGGTATGTTTTTCATTTTTAGAAAGGTGAACATATGTGTTGATCAGAGATAACTTCACAAAAAAAAGAGAAGACAAATTAAAAAAAAAATTAATGGAAAAGAGAAGAAAATAAAAAAGAAATAAAAATAAATCCAAAGAAAAAAACACATAAAAAAACACAAAAATAAACAAAACATGCAAACACAAAAAAATAAACACACAAACAGTGGTTTAAACATCATCTTGCTCCTAGTCTAATGATTCAGAAGCTAGGTCTGCCCAGGAGATTTTTTTGCTTTTCATTATTTGTCATTTTTACAATTTACTTAGTTTTGCCCTTTTCTTTTACAGAAAGAGTTATCAAATTATGGCACTGATTTTTTATGTGTCTAGGCTTCCTACATCCCAAGCAAACAACGTCAGAAGAAATCTTAACAATCTTACCATTTTAACCTTTGTTCCACTTTGTTGATGCTTATACTTTGGTGGGCTTTTTAATTTTATTGATAAGTCTTCATTTTCATCACCAACTAAATCACTTTTCTCCGAGTCTTCAGTGTTTAGCACTATCATCTCACATGCATCCAAAAGTCTTTGGTCCAAATTTTGCTCGTAGGCAATGAGTGAGCCAATTAAATTATCAATAGAATATTCATTCAATTTTTTTGATTCATAAATATCAACAACTTTGGCATCAAATTTGTCAAGTAAACAATATAGAATTTTATTGACTTTTTCAAAGTTTGAAAATTCTTTACCTAAAGCATGCAATGATGTCACAATTTGAATAAACCTAGTATACATGTCTAAGATCAACTCATAAGATTTCATGCAAAATAATTCATAATCATGCATTAAAATATTTAATCTAGATTGCTTGATTTCACTAGTGCCTTCGTATATAGTGTGTAATTTAACCCAAATTTTCTTGCTAGTAGTGCATATGGAAACAAATATAAAATCTTTAGAATTTAAAGCACAGAAAAATAGTTCAATGATTTAGTATTTAATTGAGCATTGATTTATTCTTCTATGTTCCATTGATTAAAAGGAATATCAGTTTTAATTCCATCTATAATACGTGATAATACATAATAACTAGTTAAAATCATTTGCCACATTCGAAAATCAATAGACTGCAAGAAAGTCATGCAAATTTTCTAAAAATCAAATGGAATATTTTCAAATAAAGGTGGTGGTGATTGAATAACCTTCCGCAATATTACGATCACCAAAATTAATCATGGATCAAAATTAAAAGCTTTCAAAAACTTATTTTATGGATCCCGCTGTAATACTACTTGAAAGTTTATTAACAATATTAGGACCTTATGAACTAGCCCAAGGCTAAATAAGAGAGAGGTGAATTGATATTTCAAAAAATCTTTCACAATAAAAAAACCAACTCAAAATCCACCACAAAGAAAACACTGCGGAAATAATAAAGGAAAGAACACACTAGATTTATAGTGGTTCGGTCGAACCCTTACCTACGTCCACTCCTCGGAGGCACCCTCCTAGTATTGTACTAAACTCAGTGTCCTCCTTTAGCCCCCACAACTAGGTAGAGAAGCCCTTACAAAATCACTTCCACCATCCCTGATGTGGCGGAGTAGCCGGATCTTTTGACACCAAAGAGATCTTTTTCTTCCTAGAACTTCCCTCAAGACAAGCCTTGAATCTGATGGTACTAAGGTGCAATCTTGCTAGAGCAACCGTGTGGAATCCCCCTTCACACTCCCTTGAAACCCCCTCCAAAGATCTTTTCCCTCTCTCAAACTCCACCCTTTCCTCTCTCCCTTTCAAGATCTCTCTTCAAGTTTCCTCCAAAAGTATAAAGCTACAATGGCTGCCAAAGACACTCTTTATGAGAAAGGAAGAGGTCTTTAAATATATTTGCAAAACTAAAATTATCTTCCAGGATGATCGTCATATTGTCCCTTATGATATGCATAAAAAGAGTGCTTCAAAAAACCCTAAAAACTCAATTTCGGGGCAAAAAATCATCCAGGATGATTGCAAGATCATTTCGTACGATGTACTTAAAAAGAGTGCTTCCAAAAACCCTAAAAACTCAATTTTTGTGCCCAGAATGATCATCCAGTACGATGTGCAGAATTTGACCTGATAATCCTGGATGATATTAGGATAGTCCAGGATGATTAGTACAAAAAATGTTCAAATTGTTCAAGCCGATGTTGTGGATCATCTAGGATGATTAGAAGAAAAATTATGGAATTTTGGCTAAGACAATTTAAGAAAATCAAGAATGTCGGTAAACATCATCCTGTAGTATAAACAGATCGTCTAGGACGATCGAATTAAAAAATTTAACCATAACCCTAATCACAGGATCAATGTAGGCATGATTTGTATTGATCGTTCGGGACGTTCTGATCGTTCGAGATGATTTGAACAAAAATTTAAACTTAAATCCTTGCCTAAATTGTCATTGGCGGCTCTTTTCCAAGATCATAAAGGATCATCCTGGATGATCCAATATCGTCCGGTACGATTATTTCAAAACTTAATCTTCTGGATTTGACTAGATCTCACTCCCTTGAGTGTGTGTGTGCATGGTCACCAAGCAAGCATACACCCTTACAAGACTTGACTCAAGAAATAAAAAATTACATCAATGAATATTACAAACCCTTTTACAACATAACATTATTCAACCCAATCTTGAGCTCTGATTCTTTGTTTGATGTTGCATGGTATTCCTGAAATATTAGTATAAACACAAACAAACATATATTACAAATACAAGTAGACAATAGAAAGTGATCCATAATGTTTGTTATCATCAAAAACATAAACTCATAAGCTCAAGTTGCAACAAAGAAAACTAATGTGAAACGATCCAGAGAGCTTTAGGTAAAATTTATGTATAACATCAATATTTGGTCTCCTCAACACAGATTTACTAACCAAAGTCAAAGCATAAGAAGTGGCTAAAAGATCAACAACCGAGTCCTCAAAAAGAAGTGTTGGGCTGCCCTTGAAGGACGAATGAACAAAATTAAATTTTGGAGAAGAAGATGAAGAACCAGTGAGAACATCTTTGAAAGATTGTGTTTTCCCCTCAAAAAGAGAGGAAGAAGATGGGTTCGATGGCCCAGCACAAAAAACTAAAGATACCACAAAATCATCAAACAAAATAGAAAAGAATGAGAAAAACAGCTGAGATCAATCAGAAAAAGTGGAGAAACCAAGCCAGGAGGGTCAGAATCCAACGCACAAAGAAGAACCCTAGAATCGCCAAAGAATCGCCTTAGAGCAAAACACAGAGAGATGTTGTTAAAGCTACATCCAAAATGACAGTGGATATAATTATATTTGAAACCTTAATCCCAAACGTAGGGCTTCTAATAACTTTCAAAATAAGCCATATGAAGCCCCCAAAATTCATGTATAGTGGCATCATATATGCATAAACATTCCCAAAAAAATTCATTAAGTTTGGTTTAGTAAATAATCCACATCAATCAAAATAAAATTCCTTTTAATTGTTATTTAAACATAAAATAAATAAAAATTGGATTATCCAAATTCTATGAATGGTCTAGATCTCAACAGATAGATTATTTGATCTGTCAAGTTTAAACCACCCATCATTTTACTAGATCAGAGTTGTCTATTCCTAACCATGCATATCATACAACTTGAATTCAAACTTTCATGGATAAGTGAATAAAAATTAAGGGTTTTGGATTCTGTCACTTATAGAGAAAATGTAAAATGGTAAATGAGATACCAAATATTAAAAAATCTTTGGAAAAGCCTCAAGTTATATAAAGCTAAATTGATTCAAGCTCATAAAAAATTAGTGTGTCCAAGAACTTTCATGTAGCATACTTGGTCTTAGTTCTAGGAAGGCCTATCTTAACATATGAAAAGGTTGTTGGCAAATTTTACCACAAAAAAGGGAAGGTCCATTCATTGTGTGTGTGTGTGGGGGGGGGGGGGGGGAGGGGTGGGGCGAGTCTACCCAAAAGGTTTATAATATTTTGTTAATTAAATTTTAGTTAATGAGAAAGTTGTCCTTGAAAGTTCATCGAAGATGTTAAGCTCTTATGAATTAGTCTCGAGGCTAACCAAGAGGGAGGGTGAATTAGCATTTAAAATTTTCTCTAAACAAAAACACAATCTTAAATCAAAGAAAGATTTACCACAAGAGAAATGAAGTGCAAAAATTAAATGCAAAAGAATAATAAGAAAGAACACACCATATCTTATAGTGGTTCGGTCAACTTGACCTACGTCCACTCCTCGGAGCCTCACCTCTGGGTATTACACTAATCCTAGTGACTCTCCTTTTGCCCCCACAGCTAGGTGGAGAAGCCCATACAAAAATTTCTTTCCACTAACCCCGATGAGGCAAAGAACCCAACTCATTTTGCTTCCTCCAAAAGAAGGAAGAGAACCTTGATCAATTACTAAAGTAGACCTCTCTCGAACCTACAATGAACCAGGGATGATGACCTTTGTGAAACCCCTCATAAACTTCCTCTCATAAGATCCTCTCTCTCTCTCCCTTGCTCTCCCTCTCCTCTTGGCTCTCTCAGTTCAGGATAATAGCAAAAGATACACTCTTGGGTAAAACAAAAGGACTTATATAGAAGAGCTTCGGATTTTCTCTTAATTTCAACAAACCGACATTATGGTCTAGGACGATTGACTGATCATCCCGAACGATCAGTTTAAATTTTGCTCAATCACCTAGGATGATTTGGAAGAGTCTGGATGATTAGAAGGTTACTTTGTTCAGATCATCCAGGATGATAGGATATCATCCTATACGATAGGATATCATCCTATACAATTTTTTCAAGGCATCAAATATTGTCAAGACCATTACCCCTAGATGGATATTTAGATGGTGGAAAAATAACTAGATCGCCCGGGCCGATTATTGCAAAAATGACAAAAATGGTGTAAATGACTTTATTGCAACCAAAGGATTTGGATTCTAGAGTTTGCACATCTAGCTTAACATCTTCATGGGCTAAAATCATTTCCTTAAATAAAAATTTTATTCAACAATTACAATTAGATAGGAAAACTTAAACTTTTTAGATTGCTAGCATGAAATATAGAGTATAGAATATTACTATAAAAGTGATGAATGAAGAACCATGATTTTCCAAAATTAAGTATAAAACAATATTATGAAATATAGGAATTTTCTCAGATTTAATATTTACTAGAAATAAAAGCTAATTTAAGTTGAGCTCATTTTATGCTTCTTTTATTAGCTTTCAATGTACATTCTGCATCTTTTATTTTTGATACACTTAGTGTATCTTTTACTTTTAGCGCCATTGAGTAACTTTTGATTTTGGGCAAATTTTGTGCCTCTTTTGATTTTTTTGCAAATTGTTTACTTTCTAAATCTTTAAGAATCTCAATTGTTAAGACTATCTTCAAAATAGAAGATAAGAGTAACTCACTCTCTTATATAGGGACGAATAATCTACAAAGTAAACAATAATATTTCTAATAGAAAAAAAATTGCCTAATTTTTAAGAAAATAATTAATCTCATTTATCAAATTGTAGAATATAATCATGAAAAAAAATGTAGTAGAATGAAAATGTTTTCATTTCAACATTCTCAACTCCATTTTGATTTTGATTTTCAAGTTCACATAAGGAATTACCATGTAAAAGAAATAAGAAGGGATATGTAGATTCGTGAATTTGTATGCTTTAGTTTTAAACAAGTCAACAACTCTTATCTAACTTTTTAAGTAAGAATAAAAGTAATTTTATTAAAAATAGAAAAGAGATATGTAGTAAGAGTTCATTCATATAGTACAATTTAATTCGTACAGTACTAGTACAAGTCATACAGTATGATCAACAGATAGAATATGTTACATGACTTAGAATTTCTCATGCAAAGAGATACTATTATATAATAAATTAATTTTAAAAGGATAATAACATAAGAGGTGCTGGAAAGAAAAATGTGATACATAAACAAAATAATTAAAATAAAAAAAACCAAATAATAACATGTAAAATAAAATCATGAAAATACAAGACAATAAAAATAAAAGCATAAAACTCGTAAACATAAAGAGGTATAATAAAAATAATAAGAACATAAATAGAAAGTGTCAATTTCAAGCATGAATATTGATCACACCTAATCTGATTCTTAAGGTACTAAAGGTTTCAAAAACCAGTGGTTTTGTAAAGATATCAGTAAGTTGAATTTTAGTGGCTACATGGTGTTGCTCTATATCTCCTTTGGTAACATGGTCCTTAATAAAATGGTGCATTATGTCTAAATGCTTAGTCCTGGTGTGTTGGATTTCATTCTTTGAAATGCATATGACACTAGTGTTATAACATAGGATAGGAATTGTGCCAATAGGTAGTCCAACATCATGAATTTGCTCATGAGGGTTGGTAATATTATGTAGCTCTAATACCACTTGAAAGTTTGTGAGGGTTGGTAAACCTTTATGAACTAGCCCGAGGCTAACCAAGAGGGGGGTATATTGGTTATTTTAAAAAATTTCTTAAGGAGAAAGAAAATATTGTTGAAATCTTTTTTGAATATTTTAAAAGAAATAATTTTATTCCACAATGCGGAAGCAAAACCGCTTCCATAATAACAAAAATTAGAGATTATAAGCATAGAACAAATTATAGAAAAATGCTAAAACTAAATGCATAAAAGTAAATAAAAAGAACACACTAAGACTATAGTGGTTCAATCAACTTAACCTATATTCACTCCCTGGAAACCTCCTTTATAGGTATTTCCCTAAAATTATAGTGTTTCTCTTTTTTTCCCCCATGGTAAGGCGGATAAGCCCTTACAAAATCTTTCCACCACCCGATGAGATAGAGTACCTTGAATCCTTTTACTCCCTTCTAGAGTAGGTAAAGAACTTTGGACCTGATGCCGATGAAAGTCTCCCTAAAGCCTCCAAGGAACTAAGGAAGAAGCTCAAAGAAGATGGTGGAAATCTTGCTTGGAGCAATTGCTGTGAATCCCTCATAACTCCTCCTCATAAGGATCTCTCTCTCTCTCTCAAAGCTCTCATATCTACCTTCTCTAAGCTCTCTCTCAAGTTAACCCAGCATAAAAGGATTTTCTAATAGAAGTATTAAAAACCCTTAAGTATTGGGCTTCAAGAAATCCTAATCTTCAAGAGGTCCGTCTTCTATTCTACAGTATGATACACGTATCGTACAGTACGATCAATGTAATTCATACTCATCCAAAAAGATCAATCACATGAACTGTTCAACCTTTATAATAATTTATACAATATGATCAAAACATCATATGGTATGAACTATATAATTCCTTATGTTTGTTTGGGGTGATCCTTAGGATGGACAAATTCATACACTATCAATCATCCAAAACTGTGGACATCATATAATATAATCAGTATAAAAATCATGGATTTTGTTTGGTATGATATTTGGTATGACCAATTTAGTACATTGGTAATCATATAGTATAAACTACATTGTACAATATGATCAGTTATAATAATTATCCATGATTTTATTGCCTAATATCACGGGATTAATTAAAAAATATTTTAATTATGGCATACAGTATGAACTAAATTGTATTGCATGATCAGTACATAATTAGTATCTTACTTAACCTTTGATAGCTAGGTTTTTGATAGAGCACAACATGTTGTACACTACGAATTAAGATCGTACAATATGAATTAAAATTGTACGGTACGAAACATGGTCATAAATTATGAAGAAAAAATCATATAGTATGAAATTCTTAAAAATAATACTCTCAAAAATATTTTTATCCTCCCCCTATATGTGTGCTAGGTGACTCAGTAATGATATCCACCCAATTACATGATACGACTCAAGAAAGAAAAATTTATAAAAAAAATGAAAACCGACTGTAACCCTAGTCTACTAAGCCTTGAGCTGATCAGAATTACAAGTGAACGGTGGAATGATTTCTTGAAATCTTAATACACACAAAATAAACCAAAATATCATAGAAATAGAAGAAAGCAGTAACATACACTATAATATTTGTTATCATCAAAATCATATATCTTGAATTAGGTTTGCAACAAACTACACATGGCCATAAATGCACCAAAATAAGAATGGGAGAAATTGAAAACATCCATAATTTTATTCAAGGTACAAGAGTTGAACATTAGTACTTGCATTATGTTTACATCACTAGTCCAAAAATTAGAACTTAGCTAGGCATAAATAAAATAGAAAGCAAGCACATTTTTATTTCAATCATAAAAGAATAGATACAAGAGAAATAATTAGGAAATGTTTTACCAGGTTAGTATAAATGAACTTCTCCACACTCCATCCTCCTATAATGATAGAATTACTTATACAAGATAGGCTAAGATCTTTAATGAAAGTATCTTGCACTTTTTTAACCTCCCTTAGACTTTACTCTAAGGGGGGACTAAAGAACTACACTAAAAGTTATAGGACTCTTCTGAAAGTGACTTAAATCTGAAATAAAAGAATTGAAAAAATAATTATAATACGTATAGAAATGGCCTCAGGTGCCACAGTGCTTGAAATGGAGGAATCACAACATTATATAATGAACTAACACCAATGAACTATTAAACCTGCTCCATTGTAGAGCTGCACTTACTCAGTGCATCTAAACTCAGTGCATCTAATGGATGAATTGGTGAATTGCTCATTTGACTGAAGACGGCTTCATCTTTTGTCAGCCGCTCTACTATAGTGCTATAAAAGTTGAGTGTTGCATTGCTTAAATGTGTAATTTAGTTCTACGACATTGTAATGCTTGGCACTTTAGCTCCTAAATTCTTGAGACTTAGGTGTCACGACATGGGTTTCTGTTGCTAAAGCATTGACCTTCACTACATAGAGGTACTAAATTATTTTCAAATGTATACACCAAAGTAAGAATGGGAGAAATTATAAACATCCATAATTTTATTCAAGGCACAATAGTTTACATTAGTACTTGTATTGGGTTTAAATCATTAGTCTAAAACTTGGAAGTTAGCTAGACTTAGATAAAATAGAAAGCAAACACATATTTATTTCAATCATAGAAGAAAAGATACAAGAAAAATAATAAGGAAAGGTTTTGCCAGGATAGTATAAATGAACTTCTTAACACTCCATACTTCTCTAATGATAGGATTTCTTACAAAAGATAGGTTAAGATCTTTAATGAAAGTATCTTGCACTTCCTTTACCTCCCTTAGACTTTAATATAAGGGGTCACTAAAGAACTACACTAAATATTATAAGACTCTCCTGAAAGTGACATAAGTCCTAAATAAAATAACTAAAAAATTATTTATAGAAGATACAAATATGGACTCAAGTGCCATAGTACTTGAAATAATGGCACCATGACTTTGTATAATTAACTAACACCTTTGCACTATTGAGCCTTCTCCGCTGTAAAGCTGCAACGAATCGACATGTCTATTGACTGAATTGGTGCATTGCTCAGTTGAATCAATATGGCTTCATCTTTCGTCAACCACTCCACTCTGGTGCTATGAAAGTTAAGCGTTATAGTGCTTGAAAGTGCAATTTTGTGTTGCGGTGTTATAATATTTGGTGCTATAGCTCTTAAATTCCTAAAACTAAGGTGTTACATCATGGATTTATGATGCTGGAGCACTACCCTTGACTCAACAGGGGAACTAAATTATTTTTCATCTGTCCTTAGGCTATAGAGTTTCCATTCCTTGATTAGATGTCGAAGTGTTATAAATGTTACAATGCTCGTTGTTGGAGTGCTATGATGCTAGTTTAACACTTATAAATTTTTTTCTCTTTTTTTCTTAAAACTTCTTGCCTAACGTAAACTATGATAACATATTTTAAATAACTTGATGGTAAGAAATATTATAAAATTTACACTTAATAAATTCCTCCCAACTTAAGCTCCTTTTTATCCTAAGCAATAGTGTAATCACCTATTGATTTGCTTAATATCCCAAATAAAAATTGGTAATTTAAAAGTACTAAAGTGTAAGTTAATACATCATAATTTAAAAGAAATTTGAAATGACCAATGTTGTAATGCTAATTTGAAAAATCATAAAAAATAATCCTTGTTATTGCTTGAATTTAGCTTATTCAATATAAGTGTATGTATGAGTTTTAACTTTTGAATTTAGAAATGAATAATAAATTATTTAGATATTAGTTATGCTTTTAGTTAAATTAGATGTTTATTAGTGCACCATCATATGTATTAGTTCACTTATCTTATCATATTTGTCTTAAGTATTAGGATAGTTTTTGGACTTGAGCTTTAATAGATACAAATTTTTTAATGTACTCATTTTTTTCCTTCTTTAAATTTCTCTTTTAATTTTTCATATTTTTACTTTTTCATATTTGGAATACATATTAATGATTTTGAGCATTAATTGCGCCTTTTTCTCTCTAGCAATCCTAAATAAATTTTACGTAAGCATTTACTAAGATTGATAATTCCATAGTAAGGTTTAGAATGATCTTCATAATTTAAGTTGCACACTTCTTATCACTAAACTCAACTATTCATTATTTAATTCAATAGTCCGTACAAGAGTGTATATCTTCTAAGTTCAAGATAAGTTAATGACTTAAATGATCTTCCTTAGTTAATTACTAAGGTTTTCAAATTATGAATTTCTATGCTTTGTTTAGTCAAATTATCATCTATGATTTTATTATTAATCTTAATTTTAGATAATTTTTAATTACTATTTTATTTTATTAAATAAATAATCAAAGTACAAGCACTATTTAGATGATAATTTTCAATAGTTAAGCATACATGAGAATTTTAATTAGAGTAAATTACACCACAAAAATAAAATAATTTAAACTAAAGTAAATAAAAACTATCAGGAAATAAAGAATATACGACATAAGGTAACAGAAAAAAAATTCAAATACAAAACACAATTGGGTTGCCTTCCATCAGTGTTATGTTTATAGTCATCAACCAAACTATACCAATTATTCTTTTTCATGATGAACCAAATTAGTAATATTTCTCAGGTGATCTATGCTCCCACCTAAATAAGGCTTCAATTCATGGTCATTTACTTTAAAAATGTGCAAGCTTTTCTTATCCTAAATTTTAATAGCTTTGTAGGGAAATACTTTCAAAACAATATATTGCCCTAACTACCTTGATTTTAGTTTTTTTAGAAATATTTTTAATCCTGAATTAAGGAGTAAAACCTCTAATTCTTTCATAAAAAGATTACAATCATGCCATTTTTTTTATTTTATCTTTATAAATCATAACATTTTCATAAGCTTTATTTCTATATTCTTCTAATTCATTCAACTATATTAATCTTTTTCTTTCACTCCCTTAAGATTGAAATTTAATTATTTCACTGCCCAAATTGCCTTATATTTTAATTCTACACGAAGGTTGCAAGCTTTTCTAAAGATTAACCTATAGGAAGACATTATAATTGAGATTTTAAAAGTAGTTCTATTGGCCTATAATGTATTAACTAGTTTAATAACCCAGTCTTTCCTATTAGAACTAACAAAATTTCCAAATTCTTTTAACCTCCCTATTACTTATCACTAATTAATACTTTAGGTATTTTGAATTTAAAAAAAAAATAAATTAAGAACAACTTAGGCATCAGTTCTAAATATTGTCACTCCTTTAATCCATTTTGATACATAGTTAACATCATTAAAAATATACTGGCATCCATGAAATTGCACAAATGGTCCCATAAAATATAATCCACAAACATCAAAAACCTAAATTTTCAAAACATAATTTAAGGGTATTTTATTTCTTCTTGAAATATTGTCTATTATTTGAAATTGATCATACTTCTTAACATATTCATTAATATGTTTTAATAACATAGGCCAATAAATCCTGATTGGAGAATCTTTGAAGTAATTCTAAATCCTCCAAAATGCCCTCCATATTGAGAGTCATGATATTCTCTAATTATAGGTTCTACTTCTTTCTCAGTGACACATCTCCTAATGATCTGGTCATTACAAGCTTTAAAAAAATATGATTCATCCCAAAAATAATTTTTAGCACCATGAAACTTTTTTCTAAGTAAAGGATAAATTAAATGGAATCACACCACTAACAATAAAATTAATAATATTAGCATACCATGTTAATCTTCTTTGAGGCTAAGCAAATAGCTGCTCATAAAAAAAAAAACCTTAATTTTAAGTCCATTAGATGCATGTTCTTTAATTGCAAGTCTTAAATGGTGATCATCAATTAATTTTCAATTCCTTTTTTATCTAAAATTTCAAAATTAAATTCTTGCAACAAAATAATCCACCTTAGAAATTTTGGTTCTTGTATTTTTTATCATAAGAAATTTGATTGCAGAATGATCAATGCATACAATTTTTTTTCCCCAATCAAATAAAGCTAAAATTTATTAAAAGTAAAGACAATGTCTAATAGTTCTTTTTTAGTGGTGGTGTAATTACATTGTGCCACATTCAAAGTTCTACCAATATTAAAAATGACATGAAATTTTTTATCTTGCTTTTATCCATGAATATCACCTACAACAAAATTACTTGCATCACACATAACTATAAAATGCAAGGACCAATCAAGAGCAATAATAATAGGAACAATAATCAAATGCTATTTTAAAGTTTTAAAAGCTTCAAGACATATAATATAAAAAATAAAAGGAAAATCTTTTTCCAATAAATGACTTAATAGTTTTGGTATTTTGAAAAAGTTCTTTATAATTCTCTTATAAAATCTTGCATGTCCAAGGAAGCTCCTAATTCCCTTAACTAAAGAGGGGGTGATAATTTTTCTATTATTTGAACCTTAGCTTTGTCTACCTCTAGTCCTTCCTTAGAGATTTTCTACCCCAAAATAATGCCCTCAATCACCATAATTTATATTTTTTTCTAATTTAGTACTAAATATATTTCCACACATCTTTTAAGTATTATGGTTAAATGATCAAGATAGGAATCGAAAGTAGTAACTAACATAGAAAAATCATCCATAAAATTTTAATGCCAGCACAATTTAAATCTGAAAAGATAGATAGTATACATCTCTAAAAAGTAGCAAGGGTTTTGCAAAGACTAAATGGAATTCTTCTAAAGGAAAAAGTCTCATAAGGACTAGTAAAGGAAGTTTTATTCTAATCCTCAAGTGCTATAGGAATCTGGTGGTACCTTGAGTATCCATCTAGAAAATAATAAAAAGAATGTCCCGCCAACCAATCCAATATTTGATCAAGGAAAGGTATGAAAAAATGATATTTCCTAGAAACTTTGTTTAGCTTCCTAGTCTATAGAAATTCTCCAACTAGTAACTGTCTTAGTGGGGATGAATTCATTATGCTCATTGGTCACTACATCCAAACGAACTTCTTAGGAACACAATTAATAAGACTCACCCAATTATCTAAAATAGGATAAACTATTCCTGCATCTATCCATTTAAGTATCTCCTTTTTTACAACAACTTTTATAGATATGTTTACTCTTCTTTGAGGATCATCTTTTGGTATATAATTTTTCTCCATTATCCTATGCATATAGAGCATGCGGCTAATTCCTTTGATATTCGATATAGTCCATCCAAAAGCTTTCTTATAATCTTCTAAAACCCTAATCAACTTGTCTTCTTTTTCTTTTTCCAAGCTTGTAGAAATTATCATAGGTAAAGTTATATCTCTTAATAAAAAGGCATACTTAATATGATTAGGTAAAACTTTAAGCTCTAAAATAAAGGCTTTCTCTAAAGATGGTCTTAAATTTCTATCAACATATAAAGTATCTAAAATCTCAAATTTCCCCTTAAATATTTCAGTAGTATCTCTAATAAATTGAATAGATTCTCCTATATCCTCACATTTTCTTTCCAATTCCTTCTCCTAAGATTTTTCTTCCATTAATTCTTCTTCAAAACCCTGCACCAAAATTTCTTCTAATTGCACTCTAAGATAGTCTCTACTCCTTTCATTAGGGATTTTTATAGATTTCAGAACATCAATAGTCAGTTCTTAAGCTTTTAGTCTCATTGTCAATTCCCCTTTCAAACATTAATCATATTCTTACTAGTTGCTAAGGAAGGTCTTCCTAAGATAGTAGGTAAATCCTATCCTCTTTTATGTTTATGATAAGAAAATAATCAGGATAGATAATCTTATCCACCTTAACAAGAAGATCTTATACCACCCTCTTAGGATAAGTAAATGATCTATCATCTAGCTAAAGGGTGATAAAGTTAGGTTGAACATCTCATACATCTAATTTTTGAAAATGGATAATGGAATAAAATTGATGCTAGATCCTAAATCACACAAAGCTCTACCACAAAATTTATCTCCTATCATTATAGGAATAAAAAAGCTACTAGGATCATTTAACGTTTTAGGGAGTTTCTTTTGAATGATAGCACTACACTTTTCAGCTAAGGCTATAGTTTTAAACTCTCCTAGATTTCTTTTCTTATTCAAAATATCCATTATGAACTTAGCATAGGTGGGCATTTGCTCTAAGGATTTAGTAAAGGGTATGTTGATGGTAACTTTTAAAACACATCTAAGAACATAGAGAATTGCTTATCTAAATTTTCTTTGGTCTGCCTCTAAGAAAAAGATGGTAGTGGTCTCTCTACAACCTTCTTAATAGGTCTCTCAATTTCTTTAATAGATTCATGTTGTTGTGTAGGAGGTTAAACTTCTACAAGTTCTTCCACACCACTATCCTTTTGAGGTTAATTTTTATCCTTACTCTTCCAAATATTTTCCACTCCTAAGATAGATATTATTACATTACTTCTCCAATTTCTAATTGTTAATCAAATTAGCAAGTTACCCTATCAAGCTCTCTATTTTTCTAAGGGATGTAGATTGATCCTGTAATTGAATTCCAATTTACATTACTACCTCTTCTAAAGATGTCTTCCTATTCCTAAGCTGATAACTTTGATCAAAACTTAAGGGATAACGCTGCTATGCTAAGATGTTGGGCACCACAGTGCTGACACGTCTAAAATATATTGCAAGATTAGTGGAAATATTATGTTTATGTGTTCCAGTTCTATCTCCAAAGTTGTTTAACTGTTTAGAAATTACATATATATGAGTAGTAAGAATAAATAATACATCTTATTCATAAACTCCAACTACTCTCTTAGGATTCACCCTATTAGAAGGCCATTGAAAATTATTTATAGCCATTTCCTCAATTAATTCATAAGCTTACTCAAATTCCTTAGACATTAAAAATCCTCCAGCTATTATATCTATGATTGACCTAACGTGTCCTACCAGGTATTATAAAAAGTCTTAAAAACCAACCAATTGGGTAAAGCATAGTGAGGGCATTTCTTATGCATTTTCTTAAATCTCTCACAACTTTAATAAATTTATTCTCCTTCAAACTAGGCAAAAGATGTGATATCATTCCTAAACTTGATGGTTTTGGAAGGTGGGAAATACATAGCTAGGAATTTGTGTGCCAACTCATTCCAAGTGGTTATAGAGTATGGGGGCCACAAATTCAATCGCATCTTAGCTTTATCCTTTAGCAAAAATGGAAATAGATGAAGCCTAATACCATTATCATTGAAATAACTATACTTAAATGTTGTGAAAATTTCTAAGAAACGAGCTAAATGTAGGTTGGGATCCTCAATAGGAGTTCTCCCAAATTGGAAATTTTGACCATCTGAATTATGACAGGTTTTAGTTTAAACTTAATATCTTTAAATGAATATCTATTTATGCTTAGGTGGATTGTATCTACTATAGGATTGACTTACTCCCCAAGAGATATTCGATGATCCTGATCATATACTTGTTCATATGTCTCTAAAGATTTTTTTTTTTGTGGTTTCAAATTATTATAAGGGTTCTTTTAATTTCAAATGAAACAAGGACACTTTACTATATCTATAACACATGCAAAAACATGCACTAAAAAGTAAAGAATAATGTCCAAATAAACACTAATTTTTCTTTTTTAATAATTTTAACAAAAATTATAAAATAAAGATACATTATACAAGTAGGTCTAAATATACAACTAGTTTAACAATATTATTTAAAATTATAACACACATGTTACTTGTCTAACAAACATGCTAAAAACTTGATGCGTGGGCATGTGAATCACTAAATGTGTGTATGAAATAAATTATGCCTTAGAGTCAATTAATGCTTAGGTTTTATTTGATATAGATTGTTCACTAGATACACAAGTATATATGTCGATCCAAAAATAAAGTGAGTGAGAGATTGTCATCATGAGGAAGTGTTCAGCTAGATTGCAATCAAACTAGTACTTTTAACTATAAATATAAGGTTTATCATACTGAACAAAAATTAAGAGTTTTGAGTTTATGCCAATTACAAAGAATGTAAAAGATAATGAGATACCACTATATAAAATATGTCTGAGACTAATGCCTATAAAATAATAAGGTTTTTCTAATGAGACTCTTTAATTAGAAATATGTATTAAAGTATATGCATCCCTAGTTCTTAGGGTAAAAAGGGAGGTTTATGTCCATCTTATAGTTCTTATGTCTCCATAAAAACTAGTAGATTTAACATCCTATATCTAGGTATGCTAACATTCCATTATAATACATATATTTATTCTAATTTCCTTTATCGATATAATTACACTAAATATTAACTACACATATGACCATTATATACATTAAAGTAAGAATGATAGATATCAGAAATATCTAAAATTTCATTCAAGGCATAAGAGTCTATATTAGTACTTGCATTGTGTTTACATTATTAGGCCAAAATATAGAAATTAGCCAAACATAGATAAAATAAAAAGCAAACACATTATTCATTATAATCATAGAAGAATAGAGAGGAGAAAAGAAAAACTTTTACGAGGATAGTACAAATGAACTTTAAACACACCTTGCTCCTCCAATGGTAGGATTACTTACAAAAGATAGGCTAAGATCTTTAATGAAAGTATCATGCAATTCTTTAGCCTACCTTAAACTTAAGAGGGTACTAAAGAACTATACTAAACATTACAAGACTCTCCTAAAAGTGATAGAATTCCTAAACAAAAGAATGAAAAATTATTTATAGTAAGTGTAGAAATAACCTCAAGCACCATGACACTTTAAATGGTGGAGCCATGATATTATATGATAAACTAACACCTCGGTGTTGCTAGGCTTGTTCCACTATGACGCTGCACTGACTTGACTTGTTTATTGGCCGAACTTCTGTGTCACTTAGTTGATTCAATGCGACTCCATCTTTCAACAACTCAACTGTGGTGCTGTAAACGTTGTGCATTGCAGTGCTTACATGTGTAATCTTGCACTATGACTTTGTAATGCTTAGCACTTAGACCCTCAAATTTTTTAGACTTAGCTGCCGGAGAGCAAATTTGTGATGCAATGATGATGTGTACTGCGTCGCTGACCTGCAATATTTTTTCAGATACATTTTCTCAAAAAGTTTTTTTGATATACCAAAAATGAAATGCTTACAAAAAAAAAAAAAAAAAGCTTGAATCATCAAAACTACATAAGTTGCATAAATATAACTCATTCAAATAGCAACTATTCAAACACTTACAAAATCAGCTAAAGAAGATAAAATTGAGAAAGATACAAAGAGAACTAAAAAGAAGCCAAAAACACAAGGACTCAGGTTATATGGAACCCGCCAAGGACAAGCTAACACATCAATGCCTGAAGCTCAAATGTCCATCAGTAGCTGCAATAAAAGAGAATGAAGTCACCCCGGTTGCAAAAATACCACAGCTCGAGCAGAAAAAATAGGGTACAGGAGAGACGTGCTAGGCCAGAATGTAAAACCGTAAGAGCTGGAATAGATGGCCATCCATAGGGCAACAGGCAGGTTCCAATCATCATCGTCCCAAAAAATCTGGCAAATCTCCTCCACGGAAAAATCATGTAGGAAACGCAGCATGGAGCACGTCATACAATTTCCACTTAGAAACTTCGTAAGAAATAGCTGAAACAATCTTCTTACAGAATTCATAATGAGACAAATCTTCGTTCATTTCATTCCCTCCATAAGAAGTAGATAACATAGCAAATAACAAAATAATAAAAGTTCTTCTCAGCAGAATTGAAAATGCTAATATCCTCCAGAAATTCAAAAAGTTGTAGTAAAAAGGGTCTCAACCAAAAAACTATTCAAGACTGGAAGGTAGGAGATAACTGCAAATGAAAAATCACAAGAGAAGAAAATATGAGCACAGCTTTCCTCTTCCCGTAGACAAAGAGGGCAAATAGGGTGTATTAAAATATTCCTCTTGGCTAAAACATCAGCCATTTTTAACCCATTCTGAAGCAAAAGCCAAACATAAGAAGAGTATCTTAGTGCAGTCTGTTTATGCAAAACATATTTAGACCCCTTCACCTTTTTCAATCCATCAAAATAATGCAACCTAAAGGTCTTAAATGAAGGTTTATCCTTGTTTCTCCAAACTAAAGGAGTAGAGGAGGAGCCCAAAAGAGGGATAGCATAAATAAATTGTTTCACCCAACCAGGAAGACAATCTGATAACCACAAGGAATCCCCATTAACATAAAATCGAACGCAATCATGTAACCCCGGGAGATGGGATATAAAATCAGCCAACATCTTCCCGTCTACCCAAGGGTCAAAAAAAAAAAAAAGATAATAAGCAACTGTCAGCATTAACAGTAAATTTAATATCATCTTTGATTTTGCCAGCAACATTATGAATGAATTTCCAGAATTTAGAAGTTTATTGAGGAGTGGGCTTCCATGATGAAGTGTATGTAAAACCTAAACCAATCAAAAACCAGTGAATTAGTGGTATAAATTCTCTAAATAAAGGAGCAGCCAAACCCGTGAGAGAGTGATTTAATATATGAGATCCTAAGACCACCATAACAAGTAGGCAGGCAAGTGTTGTGCCAAGCAATCAGATGTAACTTCCTACCCTCAGAAGAGCCATGATATAGGAATCTAGAACATAATCTATCAATGAATTTAATACAGGATTTAGGTAAAATTACCCCCCTAATCCAATAAGCAAGAGTATTGGCAAGGGTAAATCTTAAGAAATTGATGTGACATGCAAAATAAAGAAATTTGACTTTCCAACCAATAAGTAGAGTAGAAATTCTACTCATTAGTGGTTTGAAGTGAGAAGAATTAAGCTTTTTGGTGGAGATGGGAAGACCCAAATATTTAAATGAGTGTTCAGTGGGATTAAAGTAATGAATATTTGAGATATCATTACCCAAAGGAGTGTTCTTAGAGAATAAAATGAAACACTTGGCATTTATTAATGTAGAGGTCTGAACCGATAGCAAACTCCTTTAAGAACTTAGATAACTCCAAGGCATTGGAAGTAGAGGCAGCTCCAAAAACCAACACATCATCCGTATATAAAAGGTGGTTAAGGGAAGTAGAGGCAGAAGGAATACCCATAAATGGCCTAGCATCCAAAGACAGGAAAAAGCATCCATGACAATAGCAAATAAAAGAGGGAACAAGGGGCAACCTTGTCTCAAACCGATAGTGGAAGTGAAAAATCCCTCAAGAGCACCATTGATACAAACAGAGAATGGGACATCATAAACTCAACTCTTAATCCATGAAATGAACCTATCCGGGAAGCCTTTCACCCACAATCTGGAGATGAGAAAATCCTAAGAGACAGAGTCAAAAGCTTTGCGAATGTCCAATTTAGCATAGCAGAACTTCATGGAGGAATATCCGTTAAAGTCATTTAAAATCTCATTAGCTAAAATGATGTTGTCCATGGAAATTCTTTTAGGGATGAACCCAGCTTTGCTTTTATGAATAATGTGAGGCATGATGCTTCTCAAATGATTTTCAAGAATCTTTGCAATGATCTTATAAAAGACATTACAAAGCGAAATCATCCGGTAGTCAGAGATGTTGGTAGCATGATGGTACTTGGGAATGAGGGTGATAGTAGTGGCTTTAGCACATATAGGGAAATGACCAACAGAGAAGAAATTTTAACATCATTAATCACGTAGTGTCCAATGACCTCCCAAGATCCCTTGTAGAACTTCAAAGTGAAACAGTCCAACCCTGGAGAAGAAGCAGAGCAAAAACCACTTATTTAATCTCAGTGTCGGTGATAGGGACAACTAAAGGAGCAATAAGATGGGTAGGGATAGAGTCAACATAAGAAAAAGAGAGCTCAGGGATATCAATTTGTTTCAGAGGATTATAAAGTTTTATGAAATGCTCTATAATGGCCTTAGCAATCTCAGGAGGGGAGGAGAAATGACCCTCATTAGTAGAAATTTCTTTGATCTAGAAGAATTGGCTCTAGTTTTAATGTGGGCATACAGAAACCCCAAATCATCATCCCCATTATGTAGCCACTTTGCCTTAGCCCATTGATTGATCCAGGAACTCCAAGCCCCATGCAAAATAGAGATGTTGGCATTAATATCCTTTAGGGATGCATTTAGGTGGTAATCTAGAGGGTTGCATTGAATGAGATCCAAACAATCCTTTTTCTTATGGCAAAGATCCAATAGTCTAGATTTGATGAAGTGATCATGAGCCCAATTCTTCATTTTTAATTGCAACTTGAGAGCCGTAAGCTTGCCATAAAGATTTGAAATAGGACTACCATCATGATGAGCGGCAAAAGCGTAGATAAAGCATCCCAAAATCCATCCATCTTGATCCAAAAATTTGTAAAATGGAATCTGCTAACATATAATGAATTATCATCAGATTTAAGTAGTAAAGGAGAGTGGTCCAAGCAATTAGGAGGGACCACATTGTAGTAGGAAAAAGGAAAGCTATCAAGCCACTTTTGATTTTTTTTGTCCTACTTAATATGGATATGGTCATCCACACGCCCATTGAACCAAGTATATCTCAAACTAGTTGACTTTAAAACACCCAACCATTCGATTCTCCCATTATGCTATAATGCGTCGGGACACTACCCGACTTTTCTTTAGGATCTCAAAAGCAATTGAAATCTCCCATAACAATCCAAGGGGAGGAGATAGAGTCAGCTAGAGCCAATAGATGGTGCCACATAGGGACTCTATCAGTAGGGGAATTTGTAGCATAAACAACAGAAATAAGGATGGGAGGGGAAGCTCCGAAAAGGAGAGTACCATGGATCAATTGGGAATTAGAGAGAATTGGGTTAAAGGTGATAGAAGAGGAGTTCCACTTTAGCTAGATCCTCCCAGGGGAAGAGGAGTTGAAATTGTTACAACTATGCTCATTGGAGAAGATTTGATGGGTATTGATGAACCAAGGGCTAGTGAGGGAGGAAGGAGAAACTTTAGCTTCAAGGATGCAAATCATGTCAAGATGATAAGAGGCAACCAAGTTCTTACTAGCTAGAACTTTTTCAGGTTTATTAAAACCACGAATGTTCTAGAAGCCAATAGAAGGCAGAATCATTTAGACTTTGAGGGGTGGTGTGCTTTCTTGACACCTTTGGCTCTAGTGGACTTAGCAGGTTAGGATTTTTTAGAATGAACCATGTCAGCGATGCCATTAAGTTGAGGCCTAGAAGAGGATCACTCAACCTGTAAACTGTGATCTAACTGATCCTCCAACTGTAGGATAGAGAATTTGTTGGGAGAAGTTAAAACCTTGTTATTCTGCTAGCTTCATTCAAAGGAAGAAATAAAAGCACTTTGAGGGGAGTTAGTGTGGCTATTATCAGCGGAGGTGGCAGAAATTTGATCTGATAATAAGACATCATCAAGAGGAAAATTTAAGTTTGGGATTAGGTCCTCAATATGAGCATCTACCATAGGGATAGAGGGAGGTGGGAGCGGTTGAGGGTTATCTGGGGGAGTGACCTTGGCAGAGGAGGGATCGAGAGTAGGGATGGTGATGGTGGCAATATAGGGGTTGATATTAGGGGTTGGTATATTGGCGTTGGCAAGGATGATAGATGAGGGTAGGAGAGCCGAAGTCTTTGGGGGAAGCTGCGGGTTTGTATAGGCATTCCTGGGGTTTGGGCTCCTCCCCCAGTTTTGAGGCCTAAGCGGGGGTTTGGGCTCAGGGTTTTTGTGGCACAGATTAGAGGGGTAGATAAGGGATCCACATCCAGCACACGGAACGAGTTTCCAGTCGTATAAGTCTTTTATTGACATTTCATCATCATCCATTGAAATAGGAATTTCATCCAGAAAAGAAGATTCATTGCTAACCATAACACAAACACTGGCAAAAGTTAAATGAGTTTTTCACGCCGTCAGAGAATCCACCGCCAGAGGATGATCGACAAAACTGACAATTTTAGAGATGCACAAGGGATTCCACACAGCTAACAGAAGATCAACAATCTTAATCCAAATGGGTATAGAGTTGCATTCATCCTTCTTAGGTTTAAATTTTGGAGTCCACTTTTGTAGAATGAACGGACTCCCGAAGAAGAACTACGGGCCACCTGTCCAAGCTACCTCAAAATCTTCGGGAGAAGAAAATTTAAACAAAAAAGCCATCATTCAGAGATAAGAGTTCAACTGAAACTTTGATGGACCTAACCTTTTTTATCGCATTTTGCAAACTCAAGTATGTCGGACAAGGGCCAACCGAGTATCCAACCAGCGAAAGGCTCCAATTTGGCACGCCAAGGTCCAAGTCTTCAGCAGAGAAGGGCACCCTAGCAGGAGGGTTGATGAAGGAAACAACAAAGTTACTCGTTAACGGGTCATGGTTAGTGAGGTTTGAGATGAAATTGAGAGGAGACGGGCTAGAGGTTGATGGGCCAGTAGCTGAGCGTGCCACCGAACCAGGGAGGGGGTGGGGGGGGGGGGGGGGGTGGGGGGGGGGTGGTGAATCATTTAGGTAAGAGGAGGAGGAAGCCATGTGAAGGAGAGGGACTCCTCCCCACCAAGGAGGAGGAGCGAAAACGGAGGGAGGCACAAAAGCTAGGGTTGCGACGAAACCCTAGCAGAGCTCTTTCTTTTACTGCTTGCTTTTTCAAGATAAAAATATATTTACCTCTCCATATTTTTTTCTCAGAAAGTAAAAACAACCCATGTATTTCTTTACTTTCGAATATTTTTAGCCTATAAACACAAATTTAGTGTGGAGCCGCAAAATTGACTCTGAAAACCTAAGCTTCATTTCCAGTCTCTTCAAAGAATCATAGTTGAAAAAATACATATCAACATCCGGATTTTTGGTCGGGAGGGTTTTTCTTTGTTTCGCTTATTCTTATGATCCTGCGGTCCAAGAGAATCGAACTTCGTGCAGGATTTCTTTGCCGGAACTTGGAATCTGAGTTTTTATACGCTTTTTGATAAGCTGTTTCCAACGGTGCAGTCCAACTCAACCGGAGAAGATGGTATGCCGCTTTCCCCTATAACTTTTTTCGCTTAGTGTATTGATTTTAGGTCTATCATCGGTTTTGTGTATTTGCCCGTTTTTTTCTCGTTAATCCAGTATTTTTTTCTACAGCTTCCTCTTTCTCTTTTGAAGACGGCGCTGGGGCATCCTATGGTGAGAACCTCAGGGGTTTCTAGGATCATTGAGGGTTTTCTAGGATCATTGATTTCCACTCTCAGTTTCGTGTTTTAATGTTGTTTTTGTTTGTGTTGCTGATTTCATTCTGGCACAGCTAGTCGAATTGAAGAACGGGGAAACTTATAACGGGCATCTGGTGAATTGTGATACTTGGATGAACATTCACCTCAGGGAGGTCATTTGCACCTCAAAGGTAATCAGTTTGTTTTTAAAGTCATGCAAATCCCCATCATCTTAATTTGATAATTCTTTTTGGTTTTGATGGATTGCAGGATGGAGACAGGTTTTGGAGGATGCCTGAGTGTTACATACGTGGGAACACAATCAAGTACCTTAGGGTTCCTGACGAGGTGTGTAGTGAACCTCAATAAGGACTGTACTTTAGTTTTATATTATCTTCTATTTTTGTTTTTTGCTCTTATAATTGCTGTTGTATTTGAATTGACCCTTTGATGATATCCGACCTTACTAACAAGTAATGTTTAGGTGAGAATTGGGGGTTCTAATGATGTATGAGTGAATTTGGAGAGCGAGGGCTCTATGTTTTTTTTTTTTTAAATAAAAATAAGCTATATGAATTATTGGGAGCTCAAAAGTTGTTGAGAGAGAGAAAAAATTTAGAAAGATCTAAAATCTCCAAAAGATCTAAAGTGTATTTCTTTATCCTTTATTTATAAGGTTTGAAGGGCTATAAAAAAAGATACAGGAAAGCTAAAAAATAGTACAAGGTATAACGTATGATGTGACTTATTATAGGTTATCATAGACACGGGGCCTAATTGATTGGCATTCATGTCAGCCTTTGTATATAATGTGACCCTCAGCCTCGAGGCGAGTCATTTATGTGAGTTTTCATGGGCGAGTCCACAGGGTCCAATGTATAGAGTGAGTCTATGAAAGTGAATCTTTTGGACATAATGGCGAGTCTATGGGGACAAGATTTAAAATCTTGGATGCAAAAGGATGAGTCCTCATGGGTGGAAGTAATTACGATTTGAGGAGTGCTTGAATCAAAGAAATGGTAGTTGAAATGTGTGTGTTTCCTATAACTAGATTTGGGATCGTGGGTGGATGTTCCTATCAAAATTAGCGACATCCAGACTTAGGTGAGTTTGGACAAGTCCTACTAGGAGGCTCAACAAAGATAATGAGGAGTCCGGCTTGCATGAGCGAGTCCTCTCATCATGGCCTCGTTGGTATAGTGGTCTACCTTCTAGTCACTATAATCAATATCTGAATTTGTTCATGGTTGATACTCAACCTTAATAACATGTATTCTCTTTTTAATTTTTGAAAATTATGCAATTAGCTTTAAACAAAGAAGGAAAATATACAAACTACTATGTGATAATTAACCTATGACAATCCTTGCTAATCAAGTCAATAAAACTTGACGGAAGAACATTCTCAATAAAAACATAATGAAATCACCTAAGAGTGCTTAATGAGAAAAGGAATCAACCACTCTATTGTTATTTCTAGAAATAAAATGAAAAATTATTTTTTTAAAAACTTCTAAAAAGAAAAATCCAAACTATGAATACTTTTATTCTGCTCTTTTGTTTTCAAAACTGAATTCCACAATATCTTGATAAAGTTAATATTATCACATTCAACGATGATTCCTTTCTTATCAATCATCTAATCTTGAATAACTTTTTTAAAATAAAAAATAGTAATAAATTCGAGAAGAGAAATATCCCAATGAAATAACTTCTTTCCATATGCTAATAAGAATCTTCCTTTATGGTCACGAAGCACACCTGCTATATTCACCAAGTTAGACTGCATCAGGGAAGCATCAACATTCAACTTGATCCAATATGTAGGAGAATACAAATTTTAGACAACACATAATGTTTGTTAATATCCCAGTTCTGGCAAATTGGAAATAATTGAGGTTAGATTGAATAAGAAAGAATATTATCTGCAATCATAACTGGAGACGGAACACTAGCTCCATGCTTAAAATTATTCCTTGCTTTCCAATTATGATAAATAGAAGATAAATAAATTCTGACAGCTCAAGAGTTTGAAGAAGCAAATTTCTCCAAATTATATACATAATGAGATAAATTGTTAAATTTAGTTAATTGAATTACCCATTGCTTAAACGTATCAAAAATTTCATTTAACTTATTGCAATGAATTGAAATATGATTAACATCTTCAATTTGCATACAAGATCTCATACATAAAACTGTATCCTATAAGTTTATATAATTCAACCAGAGATTAGTAGGAAGGGCATTGTTTTGTAGTCTCCACCAAAATAAAACATCCTTCGGCGTAAACTTTAATTTCATAATTCATTTAACGTTTGTTCCTTCATTATTTTGAATGATTGAAGCCTCAAAAGTCAACACAGTAACAAATTTGCCTGAATTCGAAACTAGAAGTTCTGGTTGATCTCTGTCTGAACCAGAAATAACAGAGATTTCATTGATAAGCTGAATAAAATCATCTAAAAAATAATTTTTTAACAAAGGCAGATTCCATCTACCATTTTTATCAAGAAGAATTGCCACATTTTTATTTTGAAGATCTGTCATATTACAAGAGGTTGGCTATTTATTTAAGCATCTGTCAAGAATCCAAATATCATTTGTGATATTGATACTTACACCATTGGAAACTTGCCATCTAATAATGAGTTATAGAAAACGAGCACCATCTTTTATAATATGCCAATCCGGAGAAGTGCATCTCTTCATTTCTTCTTTCCAGATATCATTGCCATATTTTGCCACAATAACTTTACTAAGAAAAGAATTCTTCTTTTGAATGAAGTTCCAAGCAATATGAGACCTTAACGACCCCAGTCTATCAGCAACACCTTGAATTCCAAGACCACCTTTATTAATAGGAGTACATAGTATATTCCAAGAAATATAATGCATTCCCTGTTTTGCTTGTTCCTTATGCCATAAAAAGTTTCTACAATATCTGTCAATATCATCTAAAATATCCTTTTGGATCAAAGAATGAGTCATAATAAATAAAGGAATTGAAGAAAAAGCAGTTTAATCAACCAAATTTTTCCTGTCAATGAAAGGGATCGAGATCCCCAAGTATTAAGTCTTTCTATTATCTTTTCCAGAACATTTTGATAATCAACATCTTTTAATCTTCTAAGAGCCATCTTAACTCCTAGATAAATAATTTCAGATGCAACACGTTATCCTAGAATTTTATTTAATCTTCTTTACTCATTATTCATAGGGCTCGGAGGGCTATAGGAAATGTTACACTTAAAAAAGGTAAAAAATAGTTCAAAATATAATTATATAACATATAATGTGACCTATTGTAAGATGTAATAAACACATGGTCTAGCTGATTGGTTTCGATATGGGGCTCTATTTAGTGTGGGCCTCGGCCTCAAGGTGAGTCTTTTCTGTAAGTCTTTGTGATCAAATTTTTGGGCGAGTCCTTGGGGTCCAATATATAGAATGAGTTTGTGAAGTCGAATCCTTTGGATGTGGTTGGGAGTTCATTGGGACAAGTGTAACTCTTGAAAACAAAAGGGTGAGTCCTAGGTGGAAGTGATCGCGAGCCGAGAACTACCTAAACCTAGGAAATCGCAACTACAACCTTTGAAGTGTGTGCATTTCTAATGCATGGATTAGGTATGTTAACGATAGTTGAGTGGCCTTGACCATGAATAATGACCATGGGCGAATGGTACTTGTTGAGATGAGTGACATCTAAGGCTCAAGTGAGTCTGGACGAGTCCTTTTGGTTGGCTTGTCAAAGATGAAGACTCCTCTGTCCAGCCTATCCAAGAGAGTCCTCATGTCATAACTTTTTGCTGAGAGAGTTCCTATGATTTTATGTAGTGCTGACCAATTTGTTGGCCGACGACTTTTCCTCATGATGTCTGCTCCTCTGGAAAGATGTGATTGTTCAGGTGGTGTCTCTTAGTGGGAACCTATCGAGTACCTGTGAAATGCCTACATGGGTATTTACAAGTATAAATGTACTTGTTTAATTTAATAGTAATTCTAGTATGACATTTGAAGCATTTTAAAAATATTGTTGATACCCATTTTTTTAGTCATTGACAATCATAATTATTAATGTTTTTTCAATTGAATAAGCATGTTTGATCATGCATTTTATTTGCCTTTGTTGACCTTAGATTGTTTGCTAATTATTATGGAAGTATTAAGATAATAAATTGAGGTGGATAGAAGTTTAACTATAATGAAATAATATGCAAACATTAAAGAAAAGTCATAATGTGTTAAAGGTTTGATTGACATTTGATATCATATTCATTCCTTCTATCTCTCTTTATCTCCATTTCAATATATCATCATTATCATCTGTTGCAATCCAGGATCGCGAGCTTATGATTTTGACGATAACAAACATTATTGGGTTTCTGTTTTGGTACTCCTGATATTATTATTGGATATTTGTTTTGTGCACACTAAACATTTTAGGTATACCGTACACCGTGCAAAAGACTTGACACAAGACTGGGTTGAATATGTTTGATGTTTTTGCAAGAGTCTATATTTTAATTTATTGATTTTTATATTTCTTGAGTCAAAAGTCTTGTAAAAGGTGTATGCTGGCTTAGCAACCGTGCTCACACTCACTGGGAAGGTAAATTAAGTGTTTTAATTTCTGTGAAGATCATCCTGTATGATCTGAGTAAAGTAGGGATTAATTAATTAAAAAATTTAATTAAGATAATCTAAATATATACTAAGCGTACTATACGATTCAAATAGTACATGATGATGAGTGGTTTCACTCTTAGAGATAAAATGTGAGACGAGTATATACGTGAAAGCTTGGAGTAGTCCTAATGGCGGATAAGATTAGAGAGAGTTTCCTTAGATGGTTTGGAAACATAAAATGTTAGCCTTCCAATGACCCTGTTAGAAGAGTAGATGTATTAAATTTTGCCTATGTTAAAAAAATGTTATGGTAGATTTTAAAAGATATGTCTATAAAATATTAGAAATGATATTTTTTTTATTAAATTTATATGAGAATTTGACTCTTAATAGGACATAATGGAGAAAAATGATTTATGTAGCTGACCCCATGTAGTGAGTGTGATAAAGGCTTTATGGTTTTGTTGCTAATTTGTAATATATCACACCCACTAAAATTTCATATGCCATTAGAAATTTTTGTCATGCTACTTTAAGAATATTATTTTATTAAAATTTTCTTCATTGTTCTTATATCCACTTATTTTAGTAGAGGTCAATTCAATTTATGTCATTTGTAAAAAGCATATAAAATATACCTAATTTTTCTTATTCTATATAAGCATTGCCAAAAATAATGTTAAAGGATATGGAGTTAATGTTAATATTTAGTGTAATTGTACTATAACTGAGAACTCATTGGTCACTCTACAATGCTTCTTCTTTGCAATGTTTTTTGATTTCTTGTAATTATTGTATGTAATAGTAATATTTGATTTTATTCATTTCCTTGAAGCACATGCTTTTTTTTTTTAATCTCTTACATCCTTTCACTCCCCATTTTGTTATTTATATATCATCTATTTTCAAACTCTCTTAAATTTTTAGTTGAAATTTTTAATGGAACTAACTAGCCTATCCCCTAACAAGTATGTTCTTGGCTATAAAAATCCATTTTTTCTCCCACAACTACCTATCTTGAAATATTTACTTCTTATCTTTAAAGTTCCTCTATCTTTTCTTATGAAATTTTCGTCCTTTAATTGATTTTTTCCTAAGATATATATCAATGACCATACTCTATGTTGTATCGTCAAACTTTCTCTTATAATCAATTTATAATCTTTGTAAATGATTTTCTTTATTTTTAGTTAAAATATATTGGGATTGGGTCATTCTACCTTTGAAACTAATTAAGTACTTTTATTGTTTTTTAAAGTATTTTCTATCTATTGCAAAGTTACCTTAAACTTCTTTGGAGCCCATGACTTTGATACTTATATGATATATGGTCTATAGCATTTTTATTATGAATGCAGTAACTTGATTGATGTCTCTTTAGAGTGATGATTTTAGAGTTATTTGGGTGTGGTGAACGGGTATTCAGTGTTTAGACAAATATTGTGCTGAATCTTCTAGGCCATCAAAGGTCAGGTTTTCTTCAAATAATGAGGAAGAACTCTTGATTAACGATTTAGGATGCTAGACATTAATGATGATATTTTTATGAATTTTAGATTAGAAATTAACAAGTTACGATAGATTTAATTTGTTGGCTTGCAGTAAGAATTTTTTAATGTATTGGAATTTTAGAATAGTTATTAACAAGTTACGATATTTTTATGAAATTTTTTATTGGGAAGTTGAGGTATTTTGAAGGCCGAGATGTGGGAAAATATTTGAGAAAATTGTAAAAATGTTGGATGTGTTTTGGGGTTAATATAAGCTGGGCTTGAGGCAATGTAAATGAGGTAAAGAGGTAAAATAATTAGCGAAAAGATTGAGGGCTCACCAAATCCTTCGAGGATTAACCACCAAACTTCATTGGAAAGTATAGTAGTCATCAAGCATTTTCACATGAAATTCGTATAAATAAAAATAAATTTTATTCGATGTATAATAGTATAAAATAAGATCTTTTTTATAGGCCATTTTCAAGTCTAAGTAAATTTGAAATGCTCTAGGAGCTAATAAAATTCTATTGCATAAATTGATCATGTCTTTAAAAAAAAAAATAAAAAAGAAAATAAGAAAAATTAAATAAAAATAAAAACCTTCTAAATATATGAAAATTTAGACCGGCTAAATCAAATAATTAGTGGTTATGAAATTAAATAATTTAGGAAATTTTTTACCTATGTGACTTGTATTACCTATCTATTCATCAAGCGACCTTAAATTAATCTTCTTAATTATTTTGCCATGGTTTTAAAGAGATTATAGGTTGTTCCATAGGCTTTTATGAAAAGTTTTGTATGATGAATGACCTAAATTTTGATACAGACTTAATTTGTGATATTGTCCTTGGCCTTTGTCTTGATGCTGCAAGATTCAATTAAATATTTGCTTGACGCTTTTGAATTCCTTAATGAATGTGATGATAGGCCTCGTAGCATATCTGCATTAAGAAACACAAGTGCAAACTGCATACATAATTTCTTTAGTACTATCAAACTTAAAAATACTTAACAATCTCTTTATTTTCTGCAATTACCACCACATTCTTATTATCATTTCTCCAACCATTCAATAAACTTATAAACTTCCCCAATTTCTATGGATTTCTGTATCTATTTAATTTATTGTAAATAGGTAATACGAACTATTTTACTAATCATAGTGTCCATGAATTCGTGTCTTCCCAATTCAAAGTCTACAAATATCATATAACAAAATTGATCCCATGTTTAGCCCATTGCTAAAATAATTAGTTCAAGATTTAACACACCACCTATAGGTGTTTTTTTACCTAAAACTTATATTCTTAAAACCGTACCCAAGTTAAACTATGGCATGTTACTTATGGATGTCATCTTAGTGAACTTTTACCTCCTTATCATTATAATTAGGTTTGATCATGACAAGCTAGGAATTCTATAGCATTTGGAAAATTCAAAGTTGAAATTTTGGTATATGTTTTATAATTGGCTATTGAACTATCTTTTATTCTCAAACCTTGTCTATATGTCATTTGAAAGTGACTTTGGCATAATCAAGAGGGGATGAAGTTATTTTAAAAGTTTATTATCAGCCAACAATGTTGCAGCGAAAGTAGTTTTAAAAATGCCAATAAAATTTCAAAACAAAAAGTAATTATAATATGTTTTTTTATTTTATTTTCAAGAGCAAGGGAAACTAATTTTAAGAGATCAAAGTAAATTTTTTTAATAAAAAAATTATGAAATATTTTTTTGAAAAATTTTCTTGATTGTAACCACAACAATTTTTGAAAGCACATATCTATGTAATGAAATATGCAATAAATAAAAAACTATAGAAATGAAAAGAAACATAAACTAGAATTTTTATCATGGTTCACTCAACTTATGTCCACTCCCCGAATTCCTCCCTGAGATTTAACACTAAACGTACTACTATACTCAGTAAGGCGGAAAAAGCACTTCTTTGTTTTCAGGCGGAGAATGACCTTTACATAGCTTCTCTCTCCTGAAAAGCCTCCCTCTTGCACCCGGCACGACGGAGATGCCATTACCTTTCTTTTGTTCGCAATGGTAGAGATACCACTCCCTTAGTCTCCTCGGCTAGTAAAAAATCTTTCACCCAAATATTGGAGAATAAAGGTGCAAACTGATGAAAACAACCATATGATTTCCCTCACACAACCGTTGAACACCTCAAGGAATTTTTCCTCAACCTCACCCTCTCTTCACAATATATTAGTATGAGCTATCACAGAAAAAGAACAATCTCCTTTTCTCCAAGGACCCTTCTAAAGAAAAAAAACATCTCCGTTGAATATCTTGCTTCACATGTGTCTGGTTAAAATGAGTAGACTTATTTATTTTAAAAAATAAATAAATTTTATTTATAATATTTTGGTCGTATAATACGAATAGAGGTTCATAATGTTTGATTAGTTCATTATGAGAGAATTCCCATAATGTGAGTTCTGTTTGATTGGACTGTACGATATTGATCGTTTAATACAATTAGTTTAAAGTAATCGAATCAGTTCAAGGATCATCCCTGCCAAACCATTGTTGGTCCTACAAAAGTTTTGTTTGTACGTATTATATGATTGAGATCGGACAGTACAAAATTTAAACATGATTTGATCCTAATTTGATTACTTAATTTCAGTCAAAAATAGACAAATTATATTAATATTCGGACTATACGTTTAGTTTAATTTTCAATACTATTTTTAGAAATTTAGAATCACGGGCAGATATTCTCAAAATATCTTATTGTCCGGTACGATCAAGATCACTAGATAAATTAAGTGGTCAAATTTTGATCTCCACTGTGAGTGTGTTTGGTTGTCTTGTCAACATACACCTAGACATATAGCGACTCAACAAAAAAAAAAAAAAAAAAAAAAAAAAAAAAAAAAAAAAAAAAAAAAGACACCTTTCATAAATCTGATAATTCTTATTTAAGCAATTATTAAGTTCATTTTTTCTTCCTGATTTAGCTTCTTGCATGTTGTATCTACCATAACTGAAATGTTAGCATAACAAAATAATCCAATAATGTTTGAAATCATTAAAATCTCAGGAATAGACTGGGCTCGGTTTCAACAACCTTTTCATTTTTTATGATGACAAATGTTATTGGTTTGAATTTTATATTTATTAGGAATTTAGATTTATAATTTAATATTGATTCATTGCATAGTTCTACCCATCTATACCTTTATTTACTCTTCCATGAAGTAGTATGGGATAACAGCTGAGATTTTAAATTAACTTTTAATTTTTAAATTTTTTTAAATATTTACACATAATAGGAATAACAACACCAGAACAAGAACACACAAAAAAGAACATAAAATTAACTTAGGATTAGAAAACAAAAACAAATAAAAAACAAACATACGAAAAATACAAGAACAACCAACACTATTTCCCTTTTGACATCTCAAAAAGGAAGGACAAATCATAAAGAAAAGTATAATACAACGTAAAAAAAATATACTTTATGATAGTTTCTGATCAGGTGGTGGCTGAAAAAAGTGATGGGTGGAGAACTGTTCCTGAAATCAGGCCTGGTCCTCATCGTGTTGTTGTTGTAATGCCTGCCACCTTTGTGTGGACTGCTCGATGTGGGTGTTTATTTTAATTTCTAGTCAAGTGAAGTGCCTTGTACAAGCTTCCTGGGAGTACCCATAAGCATAAAGAGGGGATTGCGTTGGTGTTGCCCTTTCTTCTACTTCTTCCTTTAAATAATTAACAACTCCACTAGGTTTTTCTCTACCTTTATCATTATAGATAATATGAAAAGAGTGGTCTATCAGATAGGAGGGCTGATTGTTTGGTTGTGTAGGATAAATGAGGTTATATTTGACTTCTAAAACATAGATAATGATGTTTTTATGCTAGGTTCTGCTTCCGACGGGTTTGAAGGTTTTTGCCAATGGTGAGATTTTCTATGTACTTAATCAGCATATTTGCTGTATTGAACTGTGTGCCAGTCATGTAATAGTATGTGATAATAAAAAGTAAGGGAGTGATGTTAATTCGATCATCGACTTTGGGAATCACATTTTGTCGAAGAGCGTATCAGATACACATGTATTTAATACCATGTTGCTGACTAGGGGTTGGTGTTGGTTTACTGAGGAGTTTCTAAGTGTGGTATTTATTGTGGTCCAGTTATAATTTAAGGCCATTTCAAGGTTGTGTGGTGCTTCGCTGACATTTACAAGATGAAGATGGTCATGCAAATCTATCTCTGTAATGGTCATTTGGTGTTGACAGACATAAGTCTGTATGGTGTAGTCTTATCAGTGGTGATCCTAAGGTTTGAGAAAAATTTAAGGAGCAACTCGTTTTGTTAAGGGCAGGCAAGAGAAATAAGGAATTGTATGGTGGTGTATACAAAGAGGTCTAGTACATGATATGATAGAATTTATTGATCTGCTATTAGGAGTTGATGTTGGAAGCATTTCGATATTTCTGATAGGTTGCTTCATTCTCTTCGCATTGAAATTTGTCATCTACTCATGGCCCTGAAGCTCCTAGTCTATCTCTTTTGTTAGCTGTGAGAATGAGGGGAAAATAATAACACTAGAAGTATCAGTGTTAGAATTAGAAGTGTGAGGTGAACTGCAACCAACGCCTATTTTCCTATAACCTTGAGTTGATCATACAATATGATGGGAGATTGTACTCAATGATTGAATAAGTCCAATTCATCCTATTGAAAACTGTATAGTTAAGGATCAAATCATACATTATGATAGGATGTCGTACATTATGATATTCTATTTTGATCGTCGTGAGGAGTCTCCATGTGACGGATAAAAAAGAATCGTATAATACGATGAAATAATTCGTATAGTATGATAGGTAATAATGTTCATGCCAAACAATTAAAATAGCAATTCTGTATTTATAAACTGGGCTATCTTATGTGTATCATACAATATAAATTGAGTTTTATGCAGTATGATGTAAAATGTTTGGTATTTTTGTCATGATCGGAAACACTTATATTGTAAACAAGCACACAACTTGTAGCACAAAATATAAAAGTAACAGTACAACATAAAGAAATGAATAGAATCATATATCACAAATAAAAACACACAACATATACAATACATAGATAAAAACACATACATACCTTAATGATCTACGCACTTAAATCTATAGTTCTTAGTCTGGTCATAAGTGACTTAAATCTCACATAGCTCAATTATTTTGTTAAGATGTCTGCCAATTGATTGTCCTTGTCAATAAATTGTATACTTAGATCTCTCGTAGACGTGGTCTCTAATGAAATGGAGTTTGATGTCAATGTTCTTAATGTGTGAGTATTAAATTGAATTCTTTCTAATACTTATCGCAGTCGTATTATCACACATAATGGGAATGGTGCTCACTTTCAATCCAAATCAAGAAGTTGTTGCTCCAACTAAATAATTTGTGCAACACAACTTTCTGTAACTATGTATTCTGCCTCTATTGTGAATAGAGCTTTTGAATTTTTTTACTTAATCAAGAAACTAAGGATTGACCAATGAACTAACATGTTCTTGAGATGTTTTCCCTTTCTATCTTGCGGTCCGTAAAATCTAAATTTGAGTTTTCAACTAATTCAAAAGATGCATTATTCCTAGGATACCAAATGTCCAAACTTAATATTTCTATGAGGTATCTAAAAATTCTCTTAATTGCAATCAAATGTAATTCCATAGGTCAGCTTGAAACTGTGCACATAAACCTATATGAAATATTATATCAGGCCTACTCGTAGTTAAGTACAGTAAGGATGCTATCATCCCTCTATATATTTTATTAATTAACCGATTTGTCCTTTGGTTCTTTCTTTATCTAATTGTGTATTAGGGCTTATGGGGGTGTTTGTACTTTTACAACATTTCTTGTCAAAATTTTTAATATGTTCTTTTAGATATTTGGTTTGGCTAAGGAAGTTTCCATCTATCATTTACTTAATATTGAACCCTAAAAAATATGTTAGCTCTCTCATCATATTCTTTTCAAATTCATGGCTCATAGTAGATGAGAATTCTTCACATAACTTTTTATTTGTGGATCCAAAAAGAAATATCATCTAGATAGATTTGAACAATCGATATGTTTGTTCATAGCTTCTTAACAAACAGGATCATGTATATAGTGTTTTTAACAAAAGAATTATTTATTAAAAGATTGTTTAGTTTATCATACTATGCCCTATGTGCTTGTTTTTTTCGGATAGTATTTTCATAAGCTTATACATATGATTTCGAAATGATGAATTCTCAAACTCAAATGGTTGCTCAACATATAAGCTATGATGCATGGACACGGACACGGCGACACGGACACGACACGACACGAACACGGCTTTTTTTTAAAATATAGGACACGGGTACGGCGCGGACATGGCAATACATTTTTTTATATAGTGTATATATATTAATGTAATATCATATTAAAAATGACAAACAATAATAAATGAATGACATGATAACTTGTCTAGCTTATAATATAAAATATTTAGTATAAAATATCTAATACAACCGCAAAAATATAAGCAAATAATCACTTACTACAACATCAAGCATTCAAGCTTAAACTACTAGGATTAGCTTTAGTTGTTTGTTTTTGGCCTTCAATATCATCATCATTGAATATCAATGCTTTCAACTCTGATTCAACAAGAGAAATATTTGTAATTGTACAAAAAGAGAGGAGATGAAAATACCTTCACTGCCAAAGAAATGAAAATGAAAATATTCGATGAATGGGTATTAAATGCAGACGTTGATTTGGTGTTGTGGATAGGAAATAAGAAATTTAGTTTAAATCTCGCCAAACATAAGAAATTATATTTTTTAAAAAATTATAAAATATTTAAGATACGTGTGTCGGACATGCGTGTCCAATTAGTTTTTAATATTTTTTTAATCAGACACGTTTTCGGCGTGTCCGACACGTGTCGGAGGAGTGTCGGACGAGTGTCGTGTCGGACACGGTGTCAAACACTGCATGCCTCTTTGAGGAGAAGTGTCGGTGCATCATAGCATATAAGTTTTCTCTTATCACTCCATTTAGAAATGCACCTTTTAGATCCATTTGATATAATTTAAATTTAAATTATCTAAAGCATGAGAATGCTAGTAAGACTAATGGCCTCTAATAATATTATAGGTGCAATTGTTTCTTTAAAGTCAAACTTTCTTGAATTTGATTATACCCTTTTGTAACTAGTTTAACTTTATTTCTTACAAGTTATTTAGTGTCATTTAATTTATTCTTAAAAATTCATTTAGTTCCTATCGCATACTGATCAAAAGATCTTTGTAATAACTCCTAAGCATTAATTCTTATAAATTGATTCAATCCCTCTTACATAGCCATACTCCAAAACTTATTTGTCAGTGCATTGTCCACACTACTGGGCTCTAAAAAAAATGAATTTGGCGTGACTAATCTTCTTTCTAATACCGTGTCTGGTTCTAACTCCCGATGAAGGTTCTCCTATGATGAGATCTCCAGAATGACTACTGACATATCTCCAATCCTTAGGTAATAGTTCTTATCTTTTAGTCCTATAATTTAGTTCGATATTCTCAATACTATGAGTGATATTCTCATCTTCTTCATCATCATTTTCTCTAGTTTCGACATCCCTATGAGATTCATCAAAGGTAATATGAGTTGTCTCCTCAACAATCAAGATTTTCTTGTTAAAGATCCTATACGCCTTTCCCATTGAGTAATATCTTAGAAATACTGCTACATTTGCTTTTGCCTCAAATTTATTCATATGTATTTTTCTATTGTTCAAAACAAAATATTTACATCAAAACACATGCAAATTAGAGAGATTTACAATTTTATCCTTGAGTAACTCATATGGTGTCTTTTTTAACTTTGCCTTTATATTTATTATGTTCAAAATATAATAAGCAGTGCTCACTACTTCAGACTAAAAATATTTTGGAATTTTATTCTCACAAAACATAATAGCCCTAACAACGTCTACCAATGTCCTATTCCTTCTTTCAACTATGTCATTTTGTTGTGGGTTTTAGGGGCTGGCTGAAAATTTGTGCTTGATACCTAAAACTTGGCAAAATACTTTAAATTTCACATTTTTAAATTATCTGCTATGAATACTATGAATTGTAAAAATAATACACCCTTTCTTATGCTGAATCCAAACTGAAAAAGTCCTATACTTCTCAAATGACTTAGTTTTATTTGCTAAAAACTTAACCTAGGTAAATCTTAAAAATTATCAACTATCACAAAACCAAAAGACTTTTTTCCTAGACTCATTATATTAATAGGTCCAAAATAAATTCATATGCAGTACCTCTAATGTTTAAGTGATTGTTATATCCTTAATAGTTTGAAATGATGATTTGACTTGTTTTCCTTTCTAACACGTGTCACGCAGATGTTCTTTTATAAATTCTAATTTGGGAACACCTCTTATAAGTTCAAAATTGGTGATTTTTTTCAGAGTCATGATTGCATGACATAATCTCTTATGTCATAAACGTGATTCATCTATCGTGGCACTCAAACAACAGGTCTCATGATTTTTATCAACACAATTTAAATAAATCATACATATATTATTTATTTTTAAACCTTTTAGCACAATTTTATAATTTAATATTAAAAGAAATTTAGTAGAATAAACTTATTATCAAATTTTTTATCACAAAACTGACTTTTACTTAACAAGTTGTGTTCCAAGTCTTTCATAATTAAAACATTTTTAATAGTAAAATCAATTTATGATACATGTCCCCACTATTTTTCTGGTAGTGTTATATTTAAATGTTACTTTGCCTTCACTTCTGATCTCCAGTGAGATGAACATGCTTATATCTCCAGTTTATGTATTGAGCATTCGCTATTCAGATATCACTTGCCTTTATTGGACGCTTTGTTAAGGCACACCTACGAAGTACATCAAGGTGAGCATTTTGGAATCCAAATAAGCTTGGGACCCAGAGCGTGAGTTAATGCAGTCATGCTATGTTGTGCTAATTAGGCCTTAGGCCTGCAAATATACCATGTTTTATGTTGGACTCTAAAGTCGGCAGACTTACCGGATTTTTCCTTATATTTCACAAGAAAAACACCTCACACCTGTGAATAAATGAGCAAAACTATATAATGATTGGTCTTTCTTATGTGACGAGTATGTATATGGTGCTCCTGGGTTATGTGTGAACAGATCTTGATGCATTATTTTTTAGTTTTATTATTTTCTTAAACTTTCATTTATACTTTTATAAATGCCGAATTTTACATATGCTTCATGCTCGTTATCTTATAAATACAGGATCTTGTCTTTTAGTATTTTATATGCAAGTTCTAAATCAATATGCATTTGTGCTTTCTCTTCCAAGTTATTTTTCAGCACTCTTGATTTTTTTTTTTCCAGACTTGAATGTAACTCAACTGATACAGTATGCATATAGTTTTTAGACTTGTAAAAATTTCAATCAGATGTGAGTGTTCATCTACTAATATATTATATTCATGCTTTAAACAAGAGAATTGCCTTTTTATTTACTTTTATAGCTTGTTTGCTATTGTTCTGAAAATGAAAGTAGTTCATCATATGAGAAGTCGTATACCTGTTCTTTGTCAGAGATGTTTCTGTTATCTTTTTCCGTGAGACATAGATTTGCGATTTTTCCTTGGCTCCAATTTTTGTGATCTAAAGGCAGAGTTGACCTAGAAGAATTTTTGTGCTCTCCTTTGTTTATCCCCAGCTTTTTCTTTCATAGGTTGGCTCATTAGATTTGGGCAGTCTAACTTGATAGGCTTGTTTTTTTGCATTCATATCACACAATGTCATTCAAAATCTTATTTAGTTTGTTGCTTTTATCTCTTCATTTTTTATTGTAACGTCTTTGGTTGCTCTTTAGGAATTTTTTGAATTGTCATTAATGTTATATCTTCATTTTCATTTCCTTCAGAGTTGCTATTTTCTGAATCGTTGGCTTTCAATGCAATTTTCTTCTCTCCTCTTTTGTCACTAACAGGCATTGCTTTGATTAACTTTTTAACCAAGAGGGTTATCAACATAATAGGCTTTTGAATTTTTAGATTCATATATTGCTGTCATCTTTGCATCCTAAGACTCAGGCAAACAACTTGATATCTTATTAACTTTTTCAACATTAGAAATTTCTCTACTTAAGGTATGTAATGATGTGATGATTTTTTTGCAAAAAAGTTGGTCTTCATGTAATAGGATTGTTGCGGACTAGAATATACACGATAGTAGAGTAAAAGATATAATGTCTTAGCAATGTACGTATTTCCAACACACCAATAGATAGTTGAGAGAGAGAGAAACACCTGAAATTTTTTTACATGAAAAACTAAAAAAAGGAAAAACCACGGGACCTAGCCCAGATAAGAAAATTCCACTAAGTTTGGGTTGATAACAAAGTTTGATTTGCTCATTTACTTGGAGACACTGGAATTCCAGTAGGTTGAATAATTAGATAGAAATCTGGTAATGATTGATGAACCGATGGAAGTAAGGTTATGGTTGAAAAGAGCTTCAACGACAGTCAGGAAGAAACTTAGACAGTGGTTGGGAAGAAAATTCAAATGTTGGTTGGGAGGAACTTCGGCGGTGGTCGACAAGAAAACTCCAACGATGGTTGGGAGGAACTTTGGCGGTGGTCGAGAGGAATTCTAGTGGTGGTCAGCAATAAAACTCCAGCGATGGTTGGGAGGAACTCCGGTGGTTGTCTGGAGGAATTCTGGCGGCGGTCGGCAATAAACTTTGACGGTGGTCGGCAAGAGAGCCGGAGATGATCGGTGGCAAGAGAGCTCCCAAACTCCTCCCTTCTTTTCCTTCTTCTCGTCCCCTCTCATGAGAAGAGTGGGGGCAATTTATAGTTTTTGTTTGTGGCATGACTTGTAAATATGTGAAGGATCAAGGTTAAAATGGGAGTGGTTTGAATGGATGGCCGATATTAATCCCCTTGATCGTGGGTCATTTAATGATCTTTTGAATGTCTTAATGATATCGGAATTCAATGATCATGGGCTCGTTGGATTCGTCTCGTCGAGCCGCTCTATTTGACTATAAACATGTCACGTTTGGAAACCATTTGGTAATTCAAATTAAGGTTTGAACCTTCCGAATGTGCTTTGGGTCTTTTGATTTGGACTTATTTGGGCTCGGAGTGAGTCGAATTTGGTGTTAGATTTTCTCCCGGTTTCTATCATTTTCCTGAATATTTTTACTGTGTTGGCTGTTTTCTCCTGAAAACAATAGTTTTTCTGCTTGTGGATGCTTATTTCTTATCAAATTGGTATTAGAGCTGTCGATCTCAACGTTTAACATTGTGTAAACAAGTATTGAGATATTTTTCGTTCGTGAGGTGAGGGGTAAGCCTCAAAATCAAAAGATTGCGTAAACATAAAATGATAAGTTTTGTATATACTAATGAGTAAATAATATATAAAACATAAAAATACACAAGATATGAAGTGAAATCAAAATATCCGAATAATAAGACAACATGAAATATAGTTCAACTCAAACTCCATCTTTCCTAAATCACAGTATTTTTTTCATTAACATATAATTCCAAAAATAAATAGCAATGACATATCATATAAGAACCCATAAGTCATTAGCAATGTCATCACTAAGGGGGTCCTCATTTGAATCTTCATTATGATGAACTTGCTCTCACCCCTTCCTCCTCTCCTACAAAGTCTGTCTCCCAATCAGCTCCTTCCTGTTCCCTAAATATTTTTGAACAATATCAAAATGAATAATAGTGTAATACATTAATAAAAGTCTAAGAAAACTATATTATTTATATACCTTTTTTGATTTGTTCTTGAGTTGTGGTAGATGTTGATGCTTTAAGACTATCAAAGAAATCGACATATAAATCTTCATCTTGTAATTCAGACGGCATCACTTAAACTTTATCATCTACAAACCACTCATCATCAGATGGCACATCCTCGCAAAGCAAATGATTTTCATCATCCATTAATCATTTTTTCTTCAAATTCCTATATTTAAGTCTCTTATTGTACAAATATACACCAGTGAATTCATCCTCAATGTCGACAAGCGATTTCTCCTCTTTGTATATACTTGGTTGTAGGTACTTCAATTTCTTTTACAGCCAAATGAAGAGCATGTCAAACCCAAAACTTTCAGAGCAAAATGCTGCAATTCTGGAGCCCATCACCAAATTGAATTCACCACTTAACTATTATTTATATAAGAAAGTTTAATTAGTGCGAAAAAAATAATTTTTAAATAAATGTTTAAAATTTTAAATAAAATTACCTGGAGATCGTTTGACAATTGTATCATTTACTTGTTGTAATCCAAAAAAGCCTTCTTTATTCCTAAAAGATACAAATTATATGTCAGCATTTGATCTTTCTGTTGCATCACTTATTAGTCGATCCATGCCATGATACAATCCTAATTTTATTTCAGGGTTTGTAGACTTGTTCTCTGCATATTGATATTGAGGGTTTAGATAATAGCCAGCTGCATGCAAGTGCTGGTAAAGCTGTAGCTCTCACCTATCATCAATAATATTCCAAATTTCCCTAAAGCTATTATCTTCGCCTCCTAAGTTGGAGGCAATCATTTCTTTGGCGTCATCCATGACATTATAGATGAAACCCATTACAGGCTTCTTCTTAGTATCCACCAATCTTAAAACTTGAACCAAAGGTCTAGTGGTTGTAATAACATATAAGATACTTTCATAAAATATGTAATTTAAAACAATCTTTCTAATCTCTTTTCCCTCAACCTTTTTTGCCCAAGCACAACTTAACCACTGTGTAGATGTGAACATAGCCTTTAAAGCTTATTTAGCATCTAACATGCTCTCAAAGGGCAAGTAAGCGGTGACAAATCTTGTTGCTGCTGGCCTTAGAATTTCTTTCTTTGAAAATTTTCTCATAAGAGCTAGAACCCAAGAGTGGTTGTAAATAAATTTGATTTTTTTTTGCTTTAGTAAGTGCATTCTTATATTGCTGTAGCTTTCCAAGCTTCTCAAGAATCAGATCTATGCAATGTGCAACACAGCACAAGGAGTCCAGTACAGATGTTTCCTCTTCTCCATAAGTTTTTACCCGCAGCCTTGTAAGCACTTGCATTATCTATAACAACTTGTACAACCAAATGTTCTCTAACCTCCTTAACAATGCTATTTAATAATCCAAATATGAACTCAATATTTTTGACCTGGTCAAATGCTTCAACTGGCCTTAAAAATACAGTACTGTAAGGATTATTAATGAGGATATTAATCAGACTTCTATGTTTGATATCAAACTTCATTTAACATAATTGTTACTCCTATTTGGGCCCAAATCCTCTTAATTTCTTCAATGCTTTTATCAGTGCTTTCCAACTCCTTCAGAATTCATGTTCTCAAATCATAAATGGTTGGAGGTTTGAACCCTCTCCCAAATGCTCCAACTGAATGAATCATGTTATAATATGCAGGTGATGTTGCAACATTAAATGGAATTGCATTTTCGTAGAAGTATATGCCTATATCCTTACACAGTCTTTTCTGTGCCTCTCTTGCATTTTCTGGGGCCATCTTCTATGTAGGAGGCCTATCTTCTAATGTGTTCACCATATATTGATCTATAGGCCCTCTAACACCCCAAGATGAAATAGACTTCATCGAAGAAGATGAATGTCTAACACTGCGCTCACTCCCATAGTAAGAGCCAATATCAAGTCTGTCATCAAATTGCTTATGTGCAAAATGTTTTGATGTGATAAACTTATTAATGTATTACTTTTTCTCTTCCTTTAAAGTATTAGGAATTTTTGAGCATGGAGCAACATTCTTATAAGATCCTGAAAGGTGATCCTTCATCCTAGTCACACTACCCTTCACAACTTTGTCACAGTAATTGCATTTTAGATAAATATATATTTTATCACTTCCTCCTACATCCAACTGAGTGCTATATTTTCATGCTGGATCTTTTCTATGACCTGATGCAGCTTTATTCTTACTTCTGACCATCTTTTAAGAGAAGAATATATTAAAGGCAATATATCAAACCTTTGAACATAATGCTTCACTTATTTATTTAACATTAAGAAAACTTATACAAAGCATGCACTCATAGAAAAATAGATTAATACTGACAATTATTACTAAAGATGACGAATACAATAGTATGCCGGGTAGCTGCGGGTCCAAGGAGGCGCTTGCCCCCTGACGGGGTTCGACCTAGAGGTACTGAGCATGTACCTAGTGGTACCGAGCATGTACCGAGCGGTACCGAGCATGTACCTAGTGGTATCAAGCATTGTTGTACTGAGTGGTATCGAGCAATATCGAGCATGTACCTAGCGATACCAAGCGGTACCGAGCAGACAGACCGATTGTGTAATCTTACTCAGCCGAATATGGAGGTCCTTTTGGCAGATTGGACCGATCTTGTATTTCATAATAAGGTGATAGATGGAACCATGAAGAAGATGAGCTTTCAATAGCGGTTAAAGGAGAGTCCAACCCAACTCGCAGTAGAAGAGAACTCCAAGCAATAGGCGAAGAGCAACTCATGGTGGAAGGAAGCTGACGTTGGTCGAATGGAAGGAACTCTGGAAGAGGGGAAAATGTCACTCGAAGAAGGGAGAAGAAACCTAGTTTCGGTTCGGAATGACCAAAGATGCACGGGGTGGGGGGCCAAACCGAATAGATATATATTAGGTTAGGTTTTGTTTTTTTAATTTTAAGAGGCAGATGCCTTTAAACCATGAGGCGAGGTGCGCCTCAGTGAACTTGAGGCATACACCTCAATGCCAGCTCTCATTGCGTAGGCTTTGAGGCTTAAAACTTTCAAAATTGCGCTGAGGCATGCCTTGAGATGCGCCTCTTATTGCACAATTTTAAACCATGGTCGATCTATAGGATATCAATGGCCGGAAGGAAAGTTGAAGTATTGGATGGAGAAATTGGTCAACTAAAGATAAATTTTGAGGAAAAAACCTCTGATTTTCAGAATTAGTTTGCTTCCATCCATGAAAAGATGGATGGAAGGTTCGCCGCCTTAGAGGGCATGATGAAGAAGATGCTTGAAGACACAAAATCTGGCGACATTGGAAGCAATGGAGACCACCGGCGGCCGTGCAAGAGGAGGAAATTTGATCCTGTTGAGGGGGAGGGAGAATCCGGAAGTGGAGATCCTCGAGGGAGATGACAGAATGCCTTCTCTAGAACCATTTTCTATGGAGGAGATGAGTATGGGTTACAAAAGGCGGGGTGTTGAATTTGTTGGGAGAATGAGAGATTTTTACTGCCGAGGTGTTGATTTTGAAAGAACAAGAGGAAAATTTGATGAAGAGGTTGGTTATGATCACTAGAGAGAAGATCGTGACAACTGGGGAGCACCTCCTTTTCGAGGCATGGAAGTTTATGGAGGATTCAGGGGAATAAAGGTGAGAAAACTAAAGATGCCCATCTTTGAGGGTGAGGATGGTCATGGCTAGATCTACAAGATTGAGCGATACTTTGCAGCCAATGGGTTGACTTAGGAGGAGAAATTGATAGCCGAATGACTATGTTTAGAAGGGAAGGCACTGACATGGTACCAATGGCGGGACATGAGGCGACCCATTTGAAGTTGGAGGGAGTTTAAGGACTGTTTACTAGAACATTTCTGAACCAGTAGGGGAGGGGACTTCTATGAGCAGTTCTTTGTCCTGACACAGGAGGGGGCAGTGGCAGAGTACCGTAATTGGTTTGAGTACCTAACTAGCAGGATGGATCAGCTATATGCTCTTCTAGAAATTCAATAACCTAAAATAATGCTATCATCAGATTTGTTATCAAAATTTTCCAGAAGTTCTTTTTCATTATTTAGAATGAAATACATACATCCAAAAATATAAAGATGATCAATCTTAGATTTTTGGGGGAAAAAATATAAGGGGTTTTATTTAAAATTGTTCTAAAATAGATCTTATTCATCATATAATTTGCAGTATTCATAGCCTTTGTTTAAAAATATTTTGATAATTTTTATTTATCCAACAAATTTCTAATCAGTTTAATGAAAATTCTATTTTTCCTTTTAATAACTTTATTCTACTAGAGAGTTTAGGTGATAAAAAATTATGTCTTATTTCATTTTCATCACAAAAAATCTCAAATAATTTTTTTTTAAATTTACCATAATGATCTGATTAAATTCTATTAATCTAATATCCTTGTACTCTTTGAATATATTTTGCAAAATTTTAAAATTCTCAGAAGCATCAAATATATTTGCGAAAAATATCACTCAAATATGTCTTGAATAATAATCTATAATTACAAAAACACTATTTTTCCCACTTAAACTACTGGTACTAATGGTACCAAATAAATCTAAATGTAATAACTCTAGTAGTTTAGAATTATAAATAATAGTTTTATTCTTAAACGAATATCTAAATTGCTTACTATGAATGCATCTATTATAAATATAATGAGAATGAAATGCAAATTTGGCAAATCATCTAATACGTCAAGATATGTAATTTTATTTAGTGATTGCATGTTAATATGATATAGTCTCCTATGTCATAACTAAATATTATTATTTGTATTTTATTGTTTTTAAAACAAAGTTCTTTAAATTTACATCACTTTATTATTATAAATCAATCAAATAGATATTCTTATGTCTATGTCTAATCAATAAAATATTTTCTTTATTTTTAATTGCACAATATGATGCATGACATAAAATATTTAGCCCTATATCATATAATTGACTTTTAGAAATTAGATTGTGCTTTAAGATATATACTAGAAATATTTTATCTAAAGTAATAAAATTCCTTTCAACAGATCTCATGCCGATTATTTATCCTTCAGCATTTTCTCTATATACCACAAAATCTTTCATTAGGTTCTAGCTTTGGGAATTTATTTTTTCTTCTTTCATATTCCTTGAACATCCACTATCAAATATCACATGCTTTCGCTAATTTTATTTTGAAGGCACTTCTGCAAAAATAAATTCACGTGTCAATTTTTTGGAACCAAAAAAATGTTTGGGTCCACATTCTACATAAGAAGTAAATGATTTATGTTGTGTTGTGTGAGTAGTGTTGAAATCTCTTGGTACCCAAATAAATATTGATTTTATATGTAATTGTGATATTCGTGAACAAATGAAATGTGAGCTTTCTTGCCATTAAAATTGCACCATACATTTGTATTAGTATATAGTTTAAATTTATGTGCATGAGCTTGAGATGAATGAACAAAAGGTTCATTTTTTTTAATGAGCTATATCAAATAAAGTAAAAGCATGTGATTTTAAATACAGTCCCAATCTATAGCTTTTAACAAAGCATTTTCTTTTTCTAATTTCTTAAAATCCTTATATATCAAATAAATATATATTTTTTACTTTTCAATTTATTTTTTAAAGTGAAAAAATGCATATCTAAATTTTTATGCTCTTTTTCGCTTTATATATATAAAACCTTTTATATTCACATACTGATGCTTTATATATATAAAACCTTTTATATTCACATACTAATTCATTAAAAGTATTATCTAATTCTTCATATGCAATTCATTACATACGTCAGGGGAGTTAGAAGTGAAATCTCTATTTTCCATATGGCATAAGCTTATCTTCTCATCTAAAGCATTATCACTTGATTCTTCTAATTCTTAATTTATCCATAATGCCTTCTTTTTCTTTTGAAATAGTTTTTCTTTCTTATTATTTTCATTTATGAGATCTGAATATTCTCCTCATATATATAAAGGTTTTTTACAGTGGTAGTGCAATACTTCTACTTGCAGAATATTTTTTAGTATGAAAGTTATGAATCTTACATTTTCAATACCTTTAATTTTTCTTTCTAAGCATATTTTCAAGTCTTTTAGAAAGCATACCAAATTTATCATTATCAGCTTAAGAATTTGAAGTAGTATCATGATTATCCTTATCTACATGTAATGTTATAGTTTTCCTTTTGAATGCCATTTGTTAGATCCCTTTGAGTATGCATATGTTTATTTGCCATCAAGGAACCTAAAAGCTGATTAAGTAGATACGAACTAAAATCTTTAGTTTCACTAGCAGCGGTTACTTTTGCATCCCATTCTTTTGGAAGACATTTTGAAATTTTATAAAAGAAATTTGGATTTTTATATATCCTTTCTAGATAATGCAATATATTAATTTTTTCATGGAAAATTTACATATATATACCACTTTATTTCATGCTATTTACATATCTAACACCCAAAACATTAATATTACATGCATACTACCCATATACAATTTTAATATCAAATATACTAATCCTATAATTCATTTCTACCATTCATACCATCTTATAAACTTTAATATTTCATTCAATGTACCCAAATTTGTTCTATGGGTGGTAGGCATGTAATATTAATATTTTGAATATTAGATATGTAAATAGCATAAAATAAAATAGTAGGTATGTAAATCTCCCTTTTTTCATATATCTTATATACGTATCAGGAAATAGATTCATTTAGTTATATGCAAAATAGTTTATATTTATGTACTAATATATTTGTATGGGCATCTTTTATCTCGTTTGCACATTCTTAGGTGACAATTAATTTGTCCCATATCTCTTTTGCTGTTCTAAACATAGAAATCCTTATAAACTCTTTAGGTAATAAATCACAATGCAAAGTATTATAGGCTTTTGCATTAAGTTCATCAAGCTCTCTTGCAATAGATAGGAATTTGTCCTCCACACAACCAAAATAGCAAGAACAAGATAAAACACAACAAAAATCAGCAAGAAAGATGTTTATTTTAGCACAACAAACTAAGATATAAGTTGATATACTATTTGAGAGGTATATCGACTCTCCACAAACCCTTGGCACCGCTAGGAACAACTCTAACAAAAACTATAGCAAACACACATAACTTGACCAAATAAAACAATAATCCTATTAACCTTCATATAAACTTTCCCACTTTTCTCCTTATTTTGAATTCAAATCAGCCCAAATCCCTTAATAAATGCTCCTTACATCTTTCCCAAAGAGCTCCCCCCAAAGCCTCTTCTCCCATATGTGATTGAGGTCTTGGGCCCCACAGGATAGCCGAAAGGTTCTTGATCTGTTGAAAAGTTTTTGGGCCCCACATCAATATTCCCCTCTCAAAAAGTCACATTGTCCTCAAGGTGGAAAGAGGGAAATTTCTTCTGAATGGTATTGTAGGGCTCCCATGTTGCATCATATTATGGTAAATCCTTCCACTTGATCAGCACCTCCTTAATCCCTTGTTTTCTTAGAGCACCCCTTTCACCTCTAGTGGTTCTAATATCAGCTCCATATTCTTTGACCGTGTGGTCAGTAGTGTGGGCGAGGGTTTATGGGCTCCAATGGCTCGTCTCAGTTATGATACATGAAATACTGGATGGATGACAGATGTTGGTGGAAACCATAGGCGATATTCTAATGCGCTCCTCTACATCATTGGGCTCAAAGTAGCGCAGGGAGAGCTTCTCAGTCCTTCATCGAGCCAAAGTGCTTTGTCTATAAGGTCGGATCTTCAGATAGATTATACCCCCAACCTCAAAGTGGATGTCTCACCTATGTCCATCCACCTGCTTCTTTATGATTTGTTGTGCTCTTCATCGATGTTCCTTTAATTTTGCGAAAATCCAGTCTCTTTCTCCTAAGTACTGCTCCACTAATGACACTAGTGTGTTGCCATGCCCATTATATATCAGATGGTGGATCTCTCCCATATAAGATTTTAAATGGCTATGGGCCGCTGTATGATATGAAGTGTTTACTAAGATTCCACTCAGGCTAACTACTTGTCCCACATCTTTAGTGTATCTAATACAAAGTAACCAAGATAAGTATCCACACTGCGATTGACCACCTTCGTCTGACCATTTTTCTGGGGATGGTAAGCTATACTTCACTTCAGGATATTCCCCTGCATCTTGAACAACTCCCTCCAAAAGTGGCTCAGAAAAATCCTTTCTTGCTAATACACTATTGCCTCAAGTACGCCATGCAAACGAACCACCTCTTTAATGAATGCAACTGCTATTGACACCACGATGTATGGGTGGCGTAAGGGAATGAAATAAGCATATTTGCTTAGTCTTTCCACCACAATTAGAATGACAGTGAACCCTTCTGATCTAGGTAATCCTTCGATGAAGTACATAGTTACATCTTCCCACACCTACTTGGGTAATGCTAAAGGCTATAAAATACCATCTGGAGCCATTGCTAGGTATTTGTGTCTCTGGAACACATCACAATTGGCCACCAACTCCTTTACATTCTTTCACATGCCCACCCAATATAGCTTCAATACCAGTCTATGATATATTTTCCAATGTTTAAAATTGCGTAATCGGGTATTGAGGTGTTTTTCGTTTGTGAGGCAAGGTGTAAGCCTCAAGGCGTTTTGAGGCGTAAGCCTCAAAATCAAAAAATTGCATAAACATAAAATGATAAATTTTGTATATACTAATGAGTAAATAATATATAAAACATAAAAATGCACAAGATATGAAGTGAAATCAAAATATCCCAATAATAAAACAACATGAAATATAGTTCAACTCAAACTCCATCATTCACAAATCATAGTATTCTTATCATTAACATATAAATCCAAAAAAAATAGCAATGACATATCACATAAGAACTCATAAGTTATCAGCACTGTCATCACTCAGGGGGTCTTCATTTGAATCATCAGTATGATGAACTGCTCTCTCCCCTCCCTCCTCTCCTATAGAGTCCAATGTCTCCCAATCAGGTCCTTCCTCAATATCAGTTATCTTCCTCTTCCCTAAATATTTTTGAACAATATCAAAATAAATAATAGTGTAATATATTAATAAAAGTCTAAGAAAATTATATTACTTATATACCTTTTTTGATTTGTTCTTGAGTTGTGATGAATGTAGATGCTTTAAGACCATCAAAGAAATCAATATTTAAATCTTCACCTTGTAATTCAGACGACATCACTTCAACTTTATTATCTACAAACCACTCATCATCAGATGCCACATCCTCGCAAAGCAAAGTATTTTCATCATCCATTAATCCTTTTTTTTTTCAAATTCCTATCTCTGAGTCTCCTATTAACACTAACAATTACTACTAAAAATGATGAATACAACAATATACCGGTCTGCCGGGGGTCCAAGGGGGCGCTGCCCCTTGGCGGGGTTCGACCTGAGCGGTACTGGCTCGATACCGAGCATGTACTACTTAGTACCGAGCATGTACTGCTTAGTACCGAGCATATACCTGCTCGGTACCGAGTGGTACTGGCTCTGTACTGAGCATGTACCTAGTGGTACCGAGCATGTACAACTCAGTACCGAGTATATACCTGCTCGATACCGAGTGGTACTAGCTCGGTACCGAGCATGTACCTGCTCGGTACTTAGCGGTTCCGAGTGGTACCGAGCATGTACCTAGTGGTACCAAACATTGTTGTACCGAGTGGTACCGAGCATATACCTAGAGGTCTCAATTTGGAAGGAAGCGAACGCCGAACGAAGAGGGAAAAAGGTCGCGGTAGAAGATAGCTCCAACCCAACTCAAGGTAGAAGATAACTCCAAGCAATAGGCGAAGAGCGACTCAATGTGGAAGGACGCCAATGCCGAATGAAGAGGGAAAAAGGTCGCTCGAAGAACAAGGGAGAAAACCTGTTTTCGGGAAATGACGGAAGACCGCGCAGGGGGTTGGGTGGTCCGAACCGAACAAATATATATTAGGTTAGCTTTTTTTTTTTAATTTTTAGAGGCGGACGCCTCTCAACCATGAGGCGAGGCACGCCTCAGTAAACTTGAGGCGTACGCCTCAAATTTTGAACTCATTGCATAATCTTTGAGGCTTAAATAGACGAAATTGGGCTGAGGCGTGCCTCTTATTGCGCCATTTTAAACCTTTAATGTCCCCCAATAGCTGTGCCATGAAACTCCTGCAACAAGTGAGGGATGTGTGATGATGTCCTTGACAGTACAAACTGTCCACGGTATAGCAACTTTTGGCCCATCAAGGAGTAACCAGTATGGCTATCCTTGTCCTGCAATAAGTCTCCTCTGATTTTACTCAGCTCCTCATCCTGCTCGTTCTTATGCTTCAAGGCCTCCCAGTCTAGCACCATTGGAACAAATAGAGCCATAACCTGAGGGTCTTCACCACATATGGAGAGAGCATATGATGTTTTATTGTCAAGCCTGGGCTTGTACTGGATCTCGAAGTCAAAACCCAACAACTTGGAAAGCCACCATTGATGCACCTTTGTTCAAACATGAACTTCAAACTCCTCTAGTCGGTCTTGACTATGAAGTGCCACCCCAACAAGGTCTCCACTTATGTATTGCCATCAGCTCCCTTTCATACATTGATTTCAGCATTGCCCTCGTGGTCAACACCTTGTTGAAATAAGCTATGGTTCTTTGACTCTGCATGAGAACTGCTTCCAACTCATAGCCTGATGCATTAGTCTCCACTACAAATGGTTGGCTGAAATCTGGAGTGCTAACATAGGGACACTCGTCATGGCTTTCTTCAGTTGCTCAAATGCGTGGGTGGAGACCTCCCCCATTTGAAATTATCATTCTTCAATTGCTCTATCAACAACCAATCTATAGAGCTATATCCCCTCGCAAACTTCCTGTAATACCCGGTGAGTCCCAAGAACCTCCTCAACTCCTTCAGGTTTTTGGTAAGCGCCATTCCAACATAACCTCTATCTTTGAAAGATTTGCTGCTACTCCTAATTTAGGCATCACATATCCCAAATACTCCACCTTTTGTTTTGCAAAAGAACACTTCTTCAAATGGGCATACAATTGATGTCCTTCAATGTTACTAACACGACCCTCAATTGCTTCACATGCTTTGGCTCAGACTGACTATACACCGAAATGTCATCGAAGAAAATCAATACAAACTTGTGGAGGTAGCGTTGAAATACCTTGTTCATAAGCGACGGGAAGGTAGCTGGGGCGTTGGTAAGCCCAAAAGGCATCACTAAAAACTCATAGTTACCTTCATGAGTCCTTAAAGTAGTCTTGTCGATGTCATCTGGCTATATTATGATATGATAGCATCTTGATTTAAGATCCATGTTGGAGAATATCACCTCTCCATATAATGCATCCATCAACTCATCAATGACTGGTATAAGAAACTAATCCAATGCCATTTTCTTATTTAGAGCCCAATAATCTATGCAAAATCTCCAGCTACCATCCTTTTTCACCATCAACACATAATTGGAGTAGGTACTAACACTGGGACGATTGATCTGAGCCTCCATCATCTCCTTGATTAGTCTCTCAATTTCATTCTTCTGAACCTGTGGGTATCGGTAGGGTCTAACACTGATAGGGGATGCCCCATCCTTTAAGATGATGGCATGCTCTTGCTCCATTGGTGGAGATATACCCTGAGGTAGCTAAAACACCTCACTAAATTATTGCAAGATTGGCTGGACTATCTCTAGACCTCCCTCCTTTCTCTCCATGCTTCCCCCTCCCTCTAGGCTCTAGAGCTCCACCACGAATCCTATCCTTGCTCCCTAGATTTCCCTCAGCATGGTCTTAAGAGAAACTGTGATTTTGGACAGACTAGGATCCCCCCTGATCCTCACCTTCCTCCCTACCATCATGAATTCCATAGTCAATGTTTTCCAGTTCACCTTGGTTTTTCCTAATGTTTTCAACCACTTTATGCCCAAAATTACATTAGGCTCCCTTACTTCAATGGAAGAAAATCCTCATTCACTTGGATCTCCTATAGTGTCACTATCAACCCTAGGCAAATGCCTCTATACTTCTCCATCTTCCCCATTCCCATCAACACCCCAAAATAACCCGTGTCGACTAGCCTTAGCCCCAATTGATCCACAACCTGGTTGGAGATGAAGTTGTGGGTTGCTAGACTGTCTATCAGAACTACTATTGATTCTCCTCCTATATGTCCCCTCACCTTCATATTATGATTTGAGGCAATGCCTACCACTAAGTTTAGGAAGACATCCTGATGCAATAAAAAAATTGGAAATCTAGGATTGCAAAACAAACAAGCGTCTTCCTTTTAAAATAAGAAATACATATGACACCTAAAGAAGCTTATAAAAATAAACCATTTCAATACCATACAATTCTCATAACAAACATAAACACCTAAAACTGCTTTTCTTTGCTTGAGACGAAAGATACAAATGGGGTGGTCACTTGTGGAGAGAAGAATGAGACAAAAAGCCCGAGACGAATTCATAGAAGAAGGGGAAGACAAAGAGGCATAGCTCGCAAGCTATCCAAAAAACTCTCAGATTTTGCTGTCCAAAAATCACTCCATAATCTCCTTTTTCCTACTTCAAAACATCCCATATGTGTAGGTAAAAAGAGGAAAACAAACAACACACAAAACTTCCAGTCGAACCAACCAAAAAAAGGGGAGCCAAAAGACCAATAGGAGGCTCCAGGAGCAGCACCCAAAGGGACCACACGGGGGAGAGGAACTAACAGTCACGGGGAACAGGAACAAGCAACCATGGGACAGGAGCCAGGCGGAGAAACCGAAAGCCAAAGAGAGGGGGGGGGGAGAGGGGATGAGTCTGGACCACCCATTTATGAGCTGAAAAGGGGCGTTTAAACATCATAATGAGCTGAGTTTAGAAGAAGAAAACAACAGCACACCAAAAGGGGCAACATAACCCAAGACAACCAAGCCCAAACAATGAACCAAATCAGCCCAAAACCAAGGCAAATCAATTGCCCCCCCCGCCCCCCTTTTCCTACATCAATTTCTTCCCTGGTTGAAAGGGCTCATCTCCTGATAAGAGTGTTTTAGAATTTTTCTAAAGAGACGAAGGCACCGCATCCAAATCTTGAATCAAGGCTGCATATTTCCTCTGGATCATTTCTCTTTCTTGCTTGAATTTGGCCTGGAGAAATTGCTTTTTCTTCTCGTATTTTTTCGTACACAAGTGCATCTTCATCTGAAGCTTGTATAATTGATTTTGAATCGGATCGGTATAATCTCCTTGCGGTGGAATCCATCTGCTCATAGGAATATCTTTTTCAAGAATATTTGGCTTACTTTCTCCAATCTCAGGCTCAATTTCATCATATTTTTTCATTTTGCTAAATACTTAAAAAAAACACGAACAACCTAGGAATATGCTAATCTAGGCTTTGATACCAAATTGATGAAATAAAAAATTTGAAAATCTAGGATTGCAAAACAAACAAACGTCTTCCTTTTAAAATAAGAAATTCATATGACACCTAAAGAAGCTTATAAAAATAAAATATTTCAACACCATATAGTTCTCATGACAAATATAAAACACATAAAGCTATTTTTCTTTGCTTGAGATGAAAGATACAAATGGGGTGGTCACTTGCGGAGAGAAGAATGGAATAAGAAGCCCGAGACAAAGTCATAGAAGAAGAGGAAGACAAAGAGGCATAGCTCGCAAGCTATCGAAAAAACCCTCAGGTTTTGCTGTCCAAAAATCACTCCATAATCTCCTTTTTTCTAATTCAAAACATCCCATATATATAGGTAAAAGAGGAAGCCAAATAGCCCACAAAACTCCCAGTTGAACCAACCCAATAAAGGAGAGCCAAAAGACCAACAGGCGGCTCCAGGAGCAGCACCCGAAGGGACCACACGGGGGAGAGGAACGGGCAGCCACGATGAATAAGAACAACTAGCCATGGGATAGGAGCCAAGCGGAGAAATCGAAAGCCAAAGAGAGCGCGGGTGGGGGGTGCAAATGCTCGTCCTTTTTAACCACCTCCTCCTCTAGAGTCTCCTTGTCATAACATATTATAAGTACCTGCAGTGAACAGTTCATGCAACTATGGCCCAGTGCAAACTTCTCATCACAACGGAAACACAATCCCTTAACCCGCTTCTCTTGATCCTCTTCCTCAGTCAGCCGCTTGAAATTTCCCCCTGGTTGTGCTCTCAATCCCCTATCCTTGAGTACTTTTCCCTGAATGGGCACAGGTTGTTCCTTTGGTGACAAAAAAATTGTCGCAGTATGGTATGAAGCTCTCAAATTGTTGCCCTTGTTACTTCTTTTGAGTGAATTTTTGTCCTCCACCAACTGAGTAGCTCTATAGGCTCCCTCAACCCTTGTGGCCTCAATAATCGAACAATATCCCTGATCTATGACTTTAGTCCCTTCATGAAATTCCTCTCCTAAACTTTCTCAGATAGCCTCCCCAATCGGCTAGAAAGGTACTTAAACCTCTCATGATAATCCATCACTATCCCTTTCTAAAGCAGAGCAGAAAACTACTCGTAGAAGTCTTCTTTCTGACTGATTCAGACATGTTCTAATAAACTATCTTTGAACTCCCTCCACGATCAGGTTGGATCTCTAATGTCTTCCATTGATACCAAGACAAGGGCTTCCCCTCCAAGCAAAAAATCTCCACCGTGAGTTTCTCCTCCTCAGTCAGCCCATTCACTGCAAAGTATCTCTCCACCCTATAGACCGACCCATGAGCATCTTCCCCTTAAAAATGGGCATATTCAACTTTATCACTCTCGAATGCCCTCATCCCCAACTTCCTCTTCCACCTCCGGCTCCTCCTATATAGCGATTGTTGTGATCTCTCCATTGCTCTCTCTTACCCCTCCTTTCATAGATATCCTCTTCCTCAAAATTAGTCCTTGCTTCTTCCTCCCAGTTTCTCCTCATGTTATATCCTTCACCAATTTTCCTCCTGGGTATCGGTTCATGAGGTGGCAAATTTTTCCCGTCGCCCAAGATTTCTACCTCTCGATCATCCCTCCTTATGCTGATATTGGGGTGCTTCCCATATCCTTGGCCACCTGCTGATGCCCTTGCCTCTAATGTTGCCGGTTGGGTGTGAAGCTCCAATATTTTCTTCATCATGTCCTCTAGGTTAGTAAACCTTCCTTCAGTTGATGAAATCCTTTCCTCAACTTCAGATTTGAATTGACCAACTTCTCCTTCTAGTTTATCTTCCAAAGTATCCACTTTCTTGGGCGCTATAGGTCACGAATCATGCTTTGATACCAATTTGATAGGAATTTGTCCTCCACATAGCAAAAATAACAATAAGATAAAACACATAAAAAATAAGTGAGAAAGATGTTTAAGTCAGTACAACAAACCAAGATACAAGTTGATTTACCATTCAAGAGGTAGATCGGCTCTCCCCAAACCCTAGGCGCTGCTAGGAACAACTCCAACGAAAACTACATCAATCACACATAACATGATAAGATAAGACAACCCTATTAAGCCTCATATAGACCTTCTTACTTCCCTCTTTATTTTGTATTCAAATCAGCCCAAATTACTTAATAAATTCCCCTTTCATCTTTCCCCAAAGAGCTCCCCCAATGCTTATTCTTCTATAGGTGATAAAGGAGGTCCTGGATCTCACTGGAGAGTTGAAAGGTTCTTGATCTACTAAAGAGTTTTTTGGCCCCACATAAGCAGTCTAATGTTTAAAAGGCTTGTCAACAATTTTACCATTAACTTTTGTAGTATGTGTGATATTGGTGAGTTAGCATTTGCCACATACGAGAATCTTGATCATGTAAAAACGTATTAATATGATTCTTTCAATAATCAAAATGAATATTATTAAATAGTGGTGGTCTATGAGTATAGATTTCCTTCAGGTAGTAAACTCTTAAGAAAACCTTGTGCCATATTGCAAAAAAGCAAGGTTTAAAATTGCGTAACTGCGCCTCGAGGCGGTTTTCGTCCGTGAGGCGAGGCGTAAGCCTCGAGGCGGTCTGAGGCGTAAGCCTCACGAACGCAGAATTGCGTAAATGAAAAATTAAGGATTTTAACAGGAAAATAATAGCAATAGTGGAAAATAAGAAAGTAGATGCAATAAAATTATGTTCCAAAGTACAAAATCACAAAATATTAGTTTAACAAAACTCCCAAAATACAAAAAACATATAAAATGAAATCATATCCCATCACTAAATGGGTCTTCAAGTGAATCTTCTTCTCCAATTGTATCTATGAATGCCATGTCATCTTCATCTTCAACATGACTCACTTTTCTCTTCCCTGTTCATTAAGATAAAAGATCATTATCATGTATTCATGTTCATTGCTTACTTGACATAAATGTAATGTAATAGCATATAAGAAGTTGTGGAATACTTTTACTTGATTGTTGTGCTGCAGAGCTAGTGGATGTGCCAACTGCAGTACTAGTGGATGTGCCAACTTGATCTGCTTCGCCCCTTAAGACATCCACACTTAGATCTTCTAACTGTAAGTCTGATAATGGTAAATCTGTCTCATCATCTATGAACCACTCATTATTAGACGACACATCATCACACACTAATGGGTCCTCATCATCCTTCAACCCCTTATTCCTCAACCTCCTCTCTCTCAACCTCTTGTTGTGCATAATATATACGAGAGAGTTCATTCTGAGTGTTGATAGCCGATTTCTTCTCTTTGTTTGCACATCAAGCTCCCGCTCTTCATGTCAGGCCATCCATCTGACATAATAGTCACACCAGTCTCAATCCATGTCCTTTTAATCTCTTGAATGCTCCGCTCTGTGTTCTGCAACTCCTCTTTTAAAATCCATGTTCGCAACTCATACATAGAAGGTGCCTTCAACCCTCTTCCATACAATCCTACAGACCGCAACATACTGAAGTAGGCAGGCGATGTAGCAACATTAAATGGTATTGCATTCTAAAAAAAAAACCTCCCAATGTCCATGCAAACCTGTCGCCGACCCTCTCTAGTACCAGCTGCAGGCATCATCTCTGCTTCTCCTCTATCCACTCCTGGAGTAGTCATATACTGATCCATAGGACCCCGTGCACCTCTACTATGTATAGTGGAGGAAGAGCCCTTTCCACTCTCGCTCCCAAAATATACACCATGCTCGACCCTTTCATCAAATTGCTCCTGTTGTAAGTGTTTAGCAGTGGTAGTTTTCTTCATGTAAGCACTTATTTCTTCCTTCACATTGTCCGGCACTTTTGCACAGGGTGCTACATTTTTGTGCGAGCATGATAGATGTTCCTTCATGCGGGTAACACCTCCCTTCACCACTTTATCGCAAAAATTACATTTCAAATATACATAGCTCTTCTCTCCACCGCCAATGTCAACTTGTACACTATACTTCCAAGAAGGGTCCCTCCGCAATGACGTATTCGTCTTTTCTTTACCTCTAACCATGTCTCCTAAAGCAAAAATCAAATACACTAAAAAAAAATAAAAAAAAACTAAACCCTAGTTTCTCTTAAACTTGCAAAATATATTCCTAAACTTAATAAAAATACCTAAAATCTAATGTGGAGTACTCCTTGAGGGTGGCCGGAAGTTCCCACTTCGCCGCAGAGAGGCGGCGCCGGCGGGAAGAGCGGCGGGAAGCAAGGCCGACCGCATGAGGTAGCTCGGAATCGCGACCTGGAGCTTGCGGGAGGGAGAAAGGTCGGGTAATGCTGAAGTTCACAGGGTTAGAGGAGAGAAAAAGACCTCATTTTAAGTGAGTGGACCCTACCCAGAATTGCGTACGCCTCACCATGAGTTGCGCAATTGCGCCTCTGAGGCACGCCTCAGCCCCAGTGAGGCGTACGCCTCTTGAAAGCCCAAAATTGCGTAGGCTATGAGGCGTTTTTGGGCAGAATTGCGCAAAGGCGCGCCTCTAATTGCGCAATTTTAAATAGAGCAAAAAAGGATTTCTTCTTACATGTTATGCCAACAAATGAAGCTGGCTGTAATACCAACTAAGAGTAATTATAGCTCCCTATTGGTTTCCATAGTAACTATCAATACAAAGCGGCAATGTTGTTAATTGAAGCGTTCATTACTTGCTTATCCTATGCACATAAACATATTTATATAATCCCATATTTGCCAAAACTTGAAATAGGTCAACAACTTTCAACAAATAAAATAAAAAATGCCATATCACTAATGTAGCATTAATACGCTTAAAATTTCTATTAAAAATGGATTGATCTTAATAAAAATTAACTGAAAAATTCATATTTATGAGGTAATGTAGTCGATGGACACATTGTGGAAGTCTTTAAACTAAATGTAGTATATAGCAATTGAAGGGGAAGAGTTCACTTTTCCATGGATCAAAGGGAGAGTTATATTTCAAAGTGGAGTCATCTTCAATTTTAATAGATTTTTTAATAACTTTAGGAAGAAAGAAAATATCTTCAAACTCATTGGGGTGTGGTTGTGTTCGGAAACTTGCTTTGCTTTGCAGTTGAGCGGAACATTGTGATGTTGCAATGTATCACTTTGCTCGTGTGCTTCTAATTCATCAAATGGTTACATTTTTTATTTCTACAAGGTTAAATCCTATATATTTTAATTTGCTTGACAATCCAATAACCACATGCGCACGCGCGCGCACACACAAAAATCGCATTTAGTAGGTTTTCCTACCTTTATGAGCCTTAACTGGTGTGAAGGCTTGTGGAACTAACATGATGTATCTAGGGCAGAGGAATTAGGTTTTATTTGGAATATCTTCATGTATATTATGGATTAATAAAATAAGTAACTTTTGATTTTTATAACAAAAGAATGAGCAAACAACAGTTGTACATGTGCTAAAATATTGGTTTCAAGTGGCTGGGTAGGCAATGGATTGACCCTTCGGCCACAAAAGGAGAAGTCAGCACTTGCAAGGGGAGTTGTGGTTGCTGCATATTGAAATCTTGCGTTTATAATGGTTGAAGAAGGCTGCCGTAGTATTGGGACAGTTGTAACAGAAAACAAATGGAGAGAGATATTTTGTGTGAAGGAGAGGGAGAGGGAAATTAAAGAGTAATTTCTAATAACTTCAGTTCTATCTTGAAATCTTACATCATATAGGTCCCCTATTTATAAAAAAATAAGACCAAATCCATCTGCATCCATAATCAAATTAAATGCACTGGTTTTGTAATCTTATCCAAAATTTCCTATATCCATCAAATTATGGATTACCATATTGTTTAAATAAAGGGAACATTTTGTTAGACCGGTCCAGAGAGGACCGGTCCAGCCGGTCCAGAGAGGACGACTCTATTCGTTTACGGGAGATGTGGTAGAAGTCTCTCTCAACTCTGTAGTGGGATTCACTCCGAGTCACACTATGAAGGTGAAGGGAGAGATAGCTGACCGTGGAGTCGTGGTGTTGATTGATAGTGGGGCAACCCACAATTTCATTTCCACCCAGATTGTGGAGTTGCTGGGGATGAAGTTAGTGGATACTGGAGGCTATGAGGTGATGATGGGCACTGGGAAGGTAGAAATGGGAAGAGGAATCTGCAAATGAGTGGTGCTGAAAATCCAAGGCATACAAGTGAAGGAACACTTCCTTCCCCTGGAACTGGGGAGTACGGATGTCATCCTAGGGATGAAGTGGTTGCAGACTTTGGGGGAAACCAAAATCAATTGGGGCACACTCCATATGGAATTGGTGAAGGGTGGAAGGAAAATGGTGATTCAAGGGGATGCAGGACTGACCAAGGCAGGGGTTTCTCTTAAATCCCTAATCAAATCAATTCAGGAGGAGGGGGAAGGCTACTTGGTGGAATTACACAGACTAGAGGGAGTGAGTGTGGAGGATGGGGGAGACATACCCATCTCTGTGCAGCCCTTGATCCAAGAGTTCGAGGAGGTTTTTCAACCCCCTCTAGGGTTGCCACCACCCAGGGAGCAGGAGCACGCCATCACATTAAGAGAGAGAGTGTCGCCGGTGAGCGTGTGACCTTACCATTACCCTCAGTTTCAGAAGGATGAAATAGAAAAGTTGATTAGAGAAATGCTGGAAGCAGGGATCATCAGGCCCAGCACCAGCCCGTTCTCTAGTCCTGTTCTATTGGTAAAGAAGGATGGCAGTTGGCGATTTTGTGTAGACTACCGCGCACTCAACAAGGAAACAGTACCTGATAAGTTTCCCATACCAGTGATCAATGAATTGTTGGATGAATTGAGTGGAACGGTGATTTTCAGCAAGTTCGACTTGAAATCTGGATACCATCAAATTCGAATGAAGAAAGAAGATGTGCCCAAGCCCGCTTTTAGAACTCATGAGGGCCACTATGAGTTCCTGGTGATGCCCTTTGGCCTCACCAATGCTCCAGCCACTTTTCAGGCACTCATGAATACGATTTTCAAACAGTATATGAGGCGATTTGTTTTGGCATTCTTCGATGACATATTAGTGTATAGCAGAACAGAGGAAGAGCACTGGGGCACTTGAAGAAGGTGTTAGAGGTTCTCCAGGAGCACCAGCTGAGGGCTAACTTGAAGAAGTGCTGCTTCGCACAAGCCAGTGTGGAGTACTTGGGTCATGTGGTATCTAAGGAAGGGGTAGCAGCAGATCAATCCAAGATTGAGGCCATGCTTAAGTGGCCACTGCCCAAAAATCTAAAGGAGCTGAGGGGATTCCTAGGGCTTATGGGGTACTACAAAAGATTTGTGAAGTGATACAACACTATAGCTTGGCCACTCACTGAGCAGTTGAAGAAAGATGGATTCTTATGGGGGGAGGCAACAACGACAGCATTTGAGCAGTTGAAGAAAGCTATGACCACAGTTCCGGTTTTTGCTTTACCGGATTTTACTCAAGTCTTTATAGTGGAGACAGATGCATCAGGATACGGGATGGAAGCAGTGTTGATGCAGAGTCACAAGCCCATTGCATATTTCAGCCAGGTGTTGACTGCCAGAGCCCGGCTAAAATCTGTCTATGAGAGGGAGTTGATGGCAATTGTTTTGGCCATCCAGAAGTGGCGTCCCTACTTATTTGGAAGACATTTCATCGTCCAAACCGACCAACGGAGCCTGAAATATTTGCTGGAGCAACGCATGGTGACAGAGGAGCATTAGAGGTGGCTATCTAAACTACTCGGATATGATTTTGATATCCAGTACAGGCCAGGGGTAGAAAATAAGGCAGCAGATGCCTTGTCCAGATGCATGGGGGAGCTGCAGACAGTGGTTGTATCAGTCCCAATGATGCTCGATTGGGAAGCCATAAAGGAGGAGAGTGCCAAGGATGAGGCACTAAGGAAGATCAGAGCTGACTTATTGAAGGAAGAGGGCATCCATTCAGGATACACGTTGGAGGGGGAGAGATTGTTGTACCATGGGAGATTTGTGTTACCCAGAACGTCAGTACACATCCCACAACTGCTCCAGGAGTTCCATGGAATAACAGTGGGAGGACATTCAGGAGTACTAAAGACCTACAGGAGACTAGCTGCGGAGCTGTACTGCAGCCATTGGCATTACCAGGACGAGTCTGGGAGGAGATATCTATGGACTTCATTGATGGGCTACCCCGCTCGGAAGGATTCACTGTGATTTTGGTGGTAGTGGATAGATTGAGCAATATGCTCACTTTATTCCTTTACGCCATCCATACACGGTGGTGACAGTAGCGTCAGTCTTTGTCAGGGAGATAGTCAGACTACATGGAGTGCCAGAGGCGATAGTATCAGACAGAGATAAAGTGTTTCTCAGCCATTTCTAGAAAGAATTGTTCAGACTGCAGAGGACGGTGCTAAAAAGGAGTACAGCTTACTACCCACAGACGGATGGCCAAACAAAAGTAGTCAATCGGAGCTTGGAAATGTATCTGAGATGCTTTGCATTAGAAACACCTAAGCTATGGGCTAAATGGCTATCATGGGCCGAGTACTGGTACAACACCTCTTTTCATTCAGCCTCTCAGATGACCCCATTTAAGGTGTTGTACAGAAGGGATCCGCCCCACTTGGTGCATTTTGGGAGTAGCAGCACACCCGTGTCTTCAGTAGAAGAGTATTTGGAGGAGAGGGACAAGACACTGGAAGAGTTAAAAAGACATCTGTTGAGGGCTCAACAGATTATGAAGAAACAAGCTGATGGGCATCAGAAGGATATTTAGTTTGAGGTGGGCGAGAAGGTATTTTGAAACTCCGCCCATATCGACAGAAATCGATCGCCAACCGGAGGAATGAGAAACTTACTCCAAGGTACTTCGGTCCTTATGAAGTACTGGAGAAAATTGGAGGCGTGGCATATCGTCTGAAGTTACCACCGACAGCGATGATCCATCCGGTTTTTCATGTATCACAGCTAAGGAGAGCCATTGGAGATTATGCTACCAGTTCTGAGTTACCTGGGACATTAGCAGATGAAATGGAAATTGTCTTGGAACCTTTAGAGCTCATGGAGGTTCGTCAGAAAGCAGATGGAGCCACAGAAGTCCTGATCAAATGGAAGAACCTCCTTGACTACGAGGCCACGTGGGAGCCATACGTGCGGATGAAGCGACAGTTTCCTGACTTCCACCTTGAGGACAAGGTGGTTCTTTGGGAGGGCGGTAATGTTAGACCGGTCCAGCCGGTCCTCTCTCGGTCCAGAGAGGACCGGCTCTATTCGTTTACGGGAGAAGAAAACAGGCGGAACTGGCCAGGGAGCTGGCGGAAACAGCAGGGAAGGAATAGGTGGGGTCCACTTGTTTTTCAAATTGAATCTTGGAGCCAAAAGGAGTGGAAGCAAGGGCAATTAAGTCCTTTTATGTTATTTTTGAATTGTATGCATTAAGTAGGGAGAAAAGTATAGATTAGGATTATGGGATTTTTGCTTTTGAAATTTCTGGTTCTTCTTTGTTGGTCCGGGCTCTAGATCGAATTCTAGAGATTGGGAGAGTGCGATCCTCCTCTCGATTAGAGGATCCTTGTATCTTTGCTATTTTCCTTGCATCTACTAGTAAAATACAAGTCTTTTCTCCTATTTTCTCTCAGTTTTTCCCTGTTTTTCCCACTGTTTTGGCTGTTTGTCTGCTGTGGACAGCAGTTTGCGTGGAGAGTTATTGTGAAAGTGAATAGGAAATACTTGAAATCAAGTATTTCCTATCACATTTCCTTGGACATCAACTTAAAAGGTGCCCAATCATATTTACAAATAGGTGAAGAAATTTTGGGAGAGAATATTGGGTACTTTCATTGATTCTCTCTAAATAAATCTTGCTCTTATCCTAACTTGATCACCCACTTCCTAATTTTGAAATTACAAATTTGCAATTCATTTTTTTTCTCATTTTTATTGCAAATTATCTTTTCAAGTTTAAAATTGCAATTGTTTTTCTTGAGAGCCTCCTAAAGTACAGCTCCACTTTAGGTGTCATTTGCTCTTGCAAATGCGATCATTTACATTGTAAATCTGATCAATGCTTGGCTATAGAAGTTGATCTTAATTACGTTAAAATTAGACTGTTTGTTAGATCTTGAGATATGATCAACACATGACTAATAAAGTCATCTTTATTACATTAGATATACAATAATTTTTTTATCTAAGCTTACTAATTTTTTCATTAGATTTGAAAATTCAATATAATTTCCTGTGTGTCCATTTATTGAGGTTCATATTTTAATTGATCATAGATTGGGTAATTCTGAATAAAGCTGACGCTGATGTACTATTCTCAATAGTGAATTTTACATGAATAACAAGGATTGATACAAACAAAACTCCTTTTTTTCCTCCTTTGAAGCATGTTCATAAATGCTAGTTACCTCGTTTGAATTCGACAAACTTATCCCAACATCATGATTATCAATAGGTAGATCAAAAAGTGGTTGTTAGTTCATTTTCTCTTCATCTCTTTATTAGATTGACTTTTATTTACATCATGATGTGTTGGAAGTATCATCTTAGTAGCAAGCTTTTCAAAAGAAGCCAATTTGTTTCTTCTAATTGTTTTCAAAGCTATCGTAGTTATTTTTTCACTTGAGTGATGCTTTTTTGTTTTCATTGTATTTCTTATTTATCTCTAAATCTTGTATAAAATAAAATAAAATTTCTACAAGTTTTAAAAATGCCTTGATGTCAAAATATGATCCAAAATTGTTGTGCGGAAGAATTATTGAATCAACAGGAAGTAATAAGTGAATTAGGTTTTCTCTGCAGTACCTTAAGGCTTAAATGGAATTTGTATTTTTTAGTCGAATTTGAAATTTTACATCCTGTTGGCCTTCCATTTATTGGAAAATAGGATCCATCTAAATTTATCATCAATCTAGCTAATTACAGCAACCTAGGAATCCTTATTCAAAATTTCTTGGATCCATCCGAATGATAGATAATATAATTTAAGTCATGTCTATATTCCTTTATATCTCTCAATTCTTGGCCAATCATGAAGTAATATGTGGAGAAAACTTGACAGAATATTAGGTTGTTTCCTTCATTCCTAAAAAAAATTCTTTTCAAGCTAATTTGTATGTTACTCCTAATTTTAAAATTGCTTTGGTAGTTTAGCTGCCCATTTTTTTATTTGTACATTCATCCTTTAAATGCTAAACTTGCAAAAAAGCCTCTTGGATCATTAAGTGTTCAAGCACTGCCTTTGAGGAGTGAGTTATCCCGCATTTTTATGTCTGACATTTTCATGGTAAATCATCTACCTCAGAAGAACGGTGAAAAATACCTGTCTAAGAGAAAAGGTTTAAGCTTGCTTGTTGGTCTTTTTATATTGCGTGATATGTTTTGATGATAGTAGGCTTAGGAGAACCTAAGTACCATTAATATCATCATCATCTAGCCAGTAAATACTGAAGTGATAAATAAACAAAGAAGAAATATAAAATATTGAAAAATGATGAAGAGATGGAGAAAAGGAAGTTATGGAAGCCCTGTGATAGCTATCACGGACTTTGTTAAACACCTCCCATTTTCAAAAAGCAAACATGCTGTAAAAACCATCAATATTTCTGTAGTCTACAATCAACAGCTAGTGTGATTGTTAAAAACTTGTTTTCCTCAGTCTTTCTAATAACGTAATACAATATGCATCCTATGTCATTTACTCTTAACGTGGTTGCAACACTTTAAATGCAACATTTCTGTCATTTATTACCTAGTTGCCTCGCACAAAAATATTTTTGTTTTCCGAGTCTGCTGATATGCATTCTTTGACATGGACTTTTCAGGTTATTGACAAGGTTCAAGAAGAAACTAACAAAAGCCGCTCTGGTAATACCCTCTCCCCATAAGTTTTGTGCAGTTTAAAATAGAAGTTACCTGTATCCTTACAAATCTAAAATATATGAACCAAGATCATCTAACACTAAGTACCCAAGTGTTCCACTGTATTTCACAAGTACTTGTAAAATTTGATAGTGTTTTAGAAGTATTATTATCCATTAAGCTGCCAAAATTTTTGAAGTTGGTTTATGATTTCAAGTGAAATTTATAGTGCTCGCTTGCTTTTAAATACAGACAGAAAACCCCCTGGGGTAGGCCGGGGAAGAGGAAGAGGTAGAGAGGATGGCAGCAATACACAATCTAAAGGAATTGGAAGAGGTTCTAATGACAACAAAGTTTCGGGTGGTGGCCGTGGCAGGGGCGGACATGGTGGTAGAGGAGGTGGTAGAGGTATGAAATATTCCCTCTCGATCAAAATCTTGGTGTACTGGGTTTTTTACTTATTTCTCTATTTTCTCCTTACTAGATAAATTATAGTATTATGATAATCATTTACATGAAACTTAACATGATTTCTTGAATTACTCAAAAAATCAAATATATATATATTTTCATATGTTTACCTTGTAATTCTTTCACCAGGGATACTTTATACAACTTGCCGAAGATTTAATCATCATTTTGTTAATTATACAAATATGATATTTTATCCACACAACAACAACAACAACAACAAAAACAACAACAACATCAAGCTTTTGTCCCACTACGTGGGGTTGGCTACATGAATCATTTTTCTCTATAGTGTCCTGTTAAAAGTCAAATTCTCGTTTAAATCTAATAAAGAAAGAACATTTTTAATATTTTTAAACCAAATCTTTTTAAGGTCTACCTCTATTTTTATTAACATAAGTCAAATCTAATACCTCTTCTTTCCTAACATGGTCATCGGAAGACCGCTATTTTATGTGACCAAATCATCTTAGGAGACTCTAAATTCTTGGCCAACATTTGGCACCATAAAACATGGCATATCTCACCACCATCTTATAGAAATTTGCCTTTAGTTTGAGGGGAACATTTCATCCACAAAGAATAAAAAAAATAAATCATATGTTCTATCCGAACTGCAATTGAAATTGATTTGTGGTGACAATGTGGAGAGATTGCAAAAGAAATTGCAAACTATGACTAAGATGCATTGGGGCTATTATAATATTCTTTTGAGAACATTAAGTGAATTAGGGTGGTATATTTATATAATATTTGGAGAATTTAATGTTTAATGTATTTTCCAATAACTTGATAAACGTAATTGTTTAAATTCTTTTCATTATATGTTAAAAAGGCTTTCATTTAACCATAACCAATAATACTATGTCCTCTTTCAACTGTTAGTGATAACGACTTATCCACGTGTTTTTTTCCTCCGACAATTTAATAGGTGGAGGGCGTGGGCGTGGCGCATGAAACGTCCCACAAAGAGAGAATGGTTATATTTATTTGAACAAGTCTCTTTTTTATCTCTGCAGCGTAATTTGTTCAATGTGAAGTTCTTATGTTTTATGAATGTTAGGGTGTTGTAACTCTTGCCTTCTATGATCTCGAAAAAATACAGAAAGTTGGCATATTTTAATCGATATCGAAGGATGTATGGAAGAAATGGATGGTGCTTTCTCGTGTTCTTCTCGATGTTTGTTGCTACAACTAAATGCTCTGCTGCAACTACGGTTTCAGCGCTCAGATGCTTGACCTTTGCTTGAACAAGGTCAGGCTTTTTTTTTTTATTCGAAAACTCCAGTCAAACTATATAACGAAGTTTATTTTTCTTTTAATTTGTATCCTGGTGACAATAATTTTTCATGATTATATAACTATTTTTTATTTGGAAATCCATATAAACATGTTGACTCTAAAGTTCTGATAATTTCTCGAGTAACTTTATTGTCTTTAAACTAGTATATGTTATTGGCGATTGTATTTTGTTAAAGTTTGCAAAATTATTTGGAAATCTATTTCACCATCACTCTGAACAATAGATCCAAGATATTTAAAATATGTACTCTTATTAATGACTTGGTCGCCCAAAGTCACAATCCCCTCATTAGGTCTATTACTACTAAAATTACACTCCATATATTCCGTTTTAGATCTACTCAAGCGAAAACCTTTTGACTCTAAGGTTGACCTCCATAATTCAAGTTTACCTTCAACTCTCTCTCTAGTCTTATCAACAAGAAGAATATCATCAGCAAAAAGCATACACCAAGGTACATCCTCTGCAAATGTCTAGTGAGAATAGATGGACGATAGTGATAAAAAATAATGAAATAGTTGTCCTAGATAAATTTTTAGGTTTTCCATTCATTTATAATAATAATAATAATAATAATAATAATAACAACAACAACAACAAGCCTATTATTTTAAATCTGAGAGTCCGATCTAATGTTTTGATGATTATAAATATTATTGATATGACATTTATTAGTTCTTGCTTTATATTTATTGCATATTTTGTTTGTGAGCTATTAACCATTTCCAATATTACATACACGAGTTTGATTAAAAAAGTGGACTTAAGATAGTTCAGCTTTAATGTCTAGTCAATTATAATAAAAGTGTATGTACATTTTTTCTTTTCTTGGGTCATTTATGAAGCAATCTATATTTTGGCAAGACTATTAAACACACACTAATAATGAGGGATGAAAATGAATATTGGAATTTTCTATTAAACCGTAATATATGATTTCAATTGTATTGTTTAATCTATTAATCAAGAAATTAATTTATGTATTTAATTAAATTATAATTAATTTAAAATTTGAAATTTAACTAATCGTACTATATAAAAGATTTTGTACTACATGATTATTAATAAATGTTGTTTGATTTTGTCTCATAAATTAAGGAATTGAGTCTGCATCAAATCATAATTAATTTTTCTATTGTAAGATCCAAAGCATATAGTCCGATTTATCTATGAAATCATTGGTTGAACCATAATTTGTCCTGAACGATGCTTGATTTGATATAATTGATCATACTATATGACTGAATATCTAGTAGGAAGATCTATAATGAGAATTGAAATAATTAGATAGTATTATCTTAGTATCATACTATATGATTATAAACTTTAAATTGAAAAGTAAGATTTTATCTAAATGGCCCACTTTAATTATTTCACATAAGATATAGGGTTATTTTGATTAGTTAAAGTAGTTTTTTTAAGGCTTGCAAATAGCATTAAACAAAGAAGAAAAGATACAGCCTACTAAGTGATAGTCCACCTATCACAGTCATTCCTAATCAAGTAAAAAAAGCTTGGAGGAAGGACATTCTCAACAAAAAAACATCCTAAGAGAAATCACCTAAGAGTGCTTGATGAGAATAAAATCAGTCACTATTTTGCTAGTTCTAGAAATAAAATGAAATTTTACACTTTTAAAAACATCAAGAAAAGAAGTCCATCTTCTTGGCTCCCACCCACAATAAACTCTGTAGTCTTGAAAACATAATTTCGCAAGCAGTTGATCATGTTATGATTATCTCCTTCGATGATGAGTCCTTTCTAGTCAATCATCCAATGTTGTATACAATGTTTGAAGCGAAGTAGCAAAATAAGCTCCAGAAGAGAGATATTCCAATGGCACAATTTTTTTTCCCATAAGCTAGTAAGAATTTTCCCTTGTGGTCACATAAAAACACTTGTAATACCAGTCGAATAGTTATGCATTAAAGTAGCATCAACATTTAACTTAATCCAATCTGTAAGAGGGGGATACAAAATTTTAGACAACACATAATGTCAGTTAATATCATAGTTTTGGAAAATTGGAAAAACTTGTGGATGGATTGAAAATGACAAAATGTTAGATGCAATGATACCTACCGATGGGACCTTGGCTCCATGCTACAAATTGTTTCTAGCTTTCCAATTCTATTACACAAAAGACATAAATTTTAACCAATCTGGATTTCACAGAAGAAATTTTCTCCAGATCATATAAACAATGAGATAAACAGTTAAATCTAGGAGATTGAATTCTCCATTGTTTAAACAAATGAAGAATATAAATTAATTTAGAACAGTGACAAGAAATGTAATCTCTATCTTTAGTTTGCATGCAAGATCTCGGACACAAGCTAGATTCACACAATTTTCTACAATTCAACATAGATCGGTCAGAAGTGCATTATTTATCAGTCTCCACCAAAATAAACATTCCATAGGAGTTAATTTTAAATTCCTAATCCACTTAAAGTTAACTCCTTCATATTAGTAAGAAAAGGTAGATTCAAAAGAAAGTGTTGTAACAGATATCCCTGAATTCAAAAGAATTAGTTTTGGCTGATGTTCTTCCAGATTGAACATTATAGGAGTATCTTTGATAATTTGTGTAAGTTCTTGTGGAAAAAACTTTTTTAACAAAGGTAAATTCCATATACCATTGAAATCAAGAAGGAAATTCACATTCTTATTTTGAAGTTCAGCAACATTACACAACGTTGGCCACTTATTTAGGCATCTATCAAGTATCCAAATATCATTTAAGATATTAATACTTACCCTATTGTTGAATTTACACCTTATGATTGGTTTTAAATAATGGCAACCATCCTTTATAATAAGCCAAGCAAGAGAAGAGATTCTTTTACTTCATTATATTTCTTTTCCATTTTTTGCCACGATCATATTGCTAAGAAAAGAATTTTGATTTTGAATGATATTCAATGCAATTCAAGCTCTTAAATGACCCTATATGTCAGCCGCACCTTGAATACCAAGTCCTAATTAATAGGAGTACTAAGAATTTTCCAGAAAATATAATGCATTACCTATTTGCCATGTTACTTATGCTATAAAAATTTCCTACAAAATTGTCATTATCATCTATGATACTCTTTGGGATCAAGGAATGGATGAAAAAGTTGATTTATTAAAAAAAATTTTCCTTGCTAATAAAAGAATCTAGCCCCCTAGGAATTAAGCCACTCCATCGTCTTATCTAGAACATTACCAAAATTTGCATCTTTCAACCTTCTGAGAGCCATCTTAATTCACATATAAGTGAATTCATCCACCACATGATAGTTCAAAATTTTACTTGTTTTTCTTTTCCTTCTCCTTGACGTATACTTACCAAATAGCAACATGGATTTGCTATTGTTTATTTTTTTTGACTTGTCCAGCCACAATACTCCTCAACCAATACATTTATCAACATCGCATTATACCGAGTGGCCTCCGCAACAATAATGATATAATCAACATAATGAATATTAGAAACCTTAGCAATATTAGGAGCAGTCCAAATACCAAGATTTTGGCCTTTTATAAGAATCAATTTAGACAATAATTAAGAACATAAAATAAAAAGACATGAAGACAACGTGCAAACATTGACTAAATCCACATTCAACTTTAGTCCATTTGCTTTTATTTCCATTGATAGTGATTGAGATTTAGGATAGCTAATGCAATTGATAATAAGATTAATCATCCTCTCAGGGAAGCCCATAATATTTAATACTTGGTTCAATGCTTCCAAACTCATGTTTTCATAAGCTTGCTCAATGTCAAGCTTTACAAGTATAAAACTCGATTTTGCTTTTGAGAATATGAACTTATTTAAGATCTCATGAGCCATAAATGATCAGAAGCAACCCTTAGTAAATGTTTAATAACCGTAGATGAGATAATAAATAAAGCTTTAGCTTTAAGTCAAATATGTCTAAACTTTCCCAATTATGAGCTACACCATCTTTATTATCACACCATGTAAAATTTGGACCAATAGAGCCAATATCATGATAGTAATTCCTGGATAAAAAATCATTCATTTCTTGAGGTCCTTGAGAAAACATAAATATCTTACCACCTTTTTTTTTTTTTTTTTTCAATTTTGCATAAAATGTAATTAAAGTCTCCTCCGATGATACATGGATTTTCAATATGCACATGTTCATCAATCAGTTTCCACAATTTTCTTCTTTCATGAAGATCTTTATTGTCATAAACAATAGATAAAGTCCAATTAATTCCATTCAGATCCTTAAGAGTACAAATAATACATTGGTTAGAAGAACTTAAAATAGTAAATGTAGCAATAATGTTCTTCTAAAGAGTAAGTATACCTCCAATAGTTCCATTAGCAACAAAATGGAAATATTCCCATGCATTGCCAATTAACCTTCTTACTTCATTATTATCCATAGAACTCAATTTGGTTTCCATTAAACCAATGAGAAAAACCCAATTATCCACAACCAAACTTTTCAAGTAAAGGGATGCTTCTTTTTTCTTAGCTCCCCTACAATTCTAAAAATAAAATGGAAGACATTTTAAGAATATAATGTGGATAAGGCCCCCACACCCTCCTTGCTATCACCACCTCTTCTCCCTCTACTATATTCCTTAGTGAGACCAAGAAATCTCAATTACTAACTTTCAATTCCATACATTTTTCTTCTACTTTCTCATCTTCAATACCTCCAGATGGCTTAAGAAGAAAGGTTAGATTTGTAGGGTTCCTAGCTGGTGGTATCAACATCTTCTACGACAATTTCACCCATAGACCCATCATAAATAGCTTCTTCAGTATTATCTAATTAAAGCTTATGCATTAATATGATTAGGCATGATTTCACCTTCTTCAATCATACAAGTTCCTTCAACTGGAATTTCACACTATCACAAATACCCATATTCTCTTGATGTTTTGTTTTTTTTATAAAGACCTCAGTTACCTGGTCCTCAACCATAGTAGCAACAACACCTTGAACTAAGTCATCTTTTTTCTTTGATAATAACTTCAATGCCTCTACTATCATCTTCAACACAACAACATTCTAAAGCTCCACTTCTAGATAAAAAAATATTTAAGATCAAACTTCAATGGTCAACAACATTAAAATCTGACTTCAATGGGACTTCAACAACCTTAAATGATTTTTGCAGATCTACACTTGATAAAATAGGAAGACTATCAACCCACTTCCCACCAATCAGATTATCAGAGGAATCTTTATTTTCATAGCATAAACATTACCAAATTTTCCATTCTTCCATTGATTATATAAAGAATGAGAACCATTAAAATGCTTAACTTTCTTTCTTCAATAGTCCACATAAATCCATGGCCCATAGTTATCAATATTTGAACTCTTCATCTCTTCAGAAATACCCCCTTCTTTAGGAGTACTATGAGTAGTTCCACCAGGTTGATTAGAAGTACCTTCCTTCAAACCTACTTCAGAATTCAACTTAGCATCCTCCTTTAGATTAGTAATATTAAAATAGTTATGAAGAAACTGCCCAACTCTTCCACACCTGAAACATAAAGAAGAAATTTTTTCATATTGATTTTTTTGGAATAATCTTTGAGAAGAACCTTCCACCCATATTCCATTGGGTAATTGAACATCTAGATTTATACAGACACAAACTCTTGCAAACTCATGTTTTCCCCAATTAAACATGTTATCATCCAATAGAATATGTAAACCAACCTTAGATGTTATTCTAACAATATTAGTTTTATCCCATCAAAATAATGGAAGGTTCGGTAGTCGTATCCACACAGGTGAAAACAAAATTTTCATAGATAATGGAGAAATATTAGGACTCTACATTTCCATGCTAATAATATGTCCTCCTACAAACCATGTTTCTCCACTAAACATAGAATCTTTAGATTTAGATGAATTAAATAAAAAAAAAACCATTCATTTCCTACATTAGTAATAAGAAATGGACAAAATTTATTGCATTATCTTTTAATTCAATACTAATTATAGAAAAAGGAATTGGTGAACCAAACACTTTAATAACCAATGAATTACGAAGTCTATATATGTTTGATTTTTCACAATAAAAAATCAAATTAACAATAATGCCATCTTCAGTCATTTCTTCATTTGGGCTAAAATTAACCGCTTTGATATAGAGTTTTTTTAAAACACTTGAAGATTCATTAATAATAATAAAAAAATTTTAGCATTTAAATCTTCAGGTGTAATAGTACGATACTTTAAAGCATCAACCTTCTCAACATTTTCAACATAAGACATATATTTTTCCATATAAAAAATGGGATTTTCTCTCACTAGAAATTTTAGGGATAGAATAGTTTTTCTTGGGTGAGAGAGCTTTAGAGAGAAGGAAGTGTCCCCTTACTGATAAGAGAGTCAAAACCAATTGGGAGAGAGAGGAGGTGAGGTTGAGGGAGATTTTCTTTTAGGGATTCAAGGGGTATGAGGGAGTCGCATGGTTATTCTTATCGACATGCACCTTGGTTCCTCCATATTATGGTTGTGGAGCTCTTAGAGAAGAGCTCTAGGAAAAGCCTTTGGGTGAAAAACTTTACTATCCAAGGAGGAAAGCGGAGCAACATCTCCGTTATGCAAGGAGCATAAGAAGGGAGCAACATCTCCATCGTGCAAGGACCAGAAGGAAAGATTAGCATCTTTATCATGCGAGGAGCCGAAGAAGGGAAGAACATCTTTGTCGTGTTTGGAGGCTAAAGGTGGGAGAATTTTTTGGGATAGAAGACTCTATAAACATTATTATTGACATTTAGAGGGTCGAACAAATCCTTTTAGATTTTAATTTTTCATTAGTAGGAATTTGTTTATGGAAAACTCTCCAAATGAAAATAGCTATAGTAGAAGGAATACTCTTATGCAAAATCATGGAAAAAAATTGTGAATTTTATTCCTTAAATTGATTCCAAGTGTCTTTCAAAGAGAACCCACTAGTAGCAGGGACTTTGATTAAAATGCAATCCTCATCATCAACCTTTAGAGGAAGTTTTAAAATTTGCTAAACTAATTGATTAGGAATAATATCTAAGAGCTTAGGAATGTTCCAACAGTTAATATGAATAAAATTCTTCACTTTAACCATGACATCAAATGAATTTTAGAATTATTGGGGGAGGAGCCCAAAAAAAATATTAAAAAGCCTTTCAATGTGAGTACACATAGCAATAGTAGAATGAATAGTTTGGACTATGCAATTAGGTAAAGAATATTAAATGCTCTTAATACGGACAAGTCTACCTCCAAAAGAAAGAATATTTTTTATTCCCAAGAAGAAAGCTTTTTTTGAATAGAAAAGCTAATATCATCAAATATAAAGATCTATTCTTTCCTTTATAAAGAGGAATGCCACAATATTTAATAGGCATATCAATATGTAAAAAAAAATCTAGTTTTATTTTTGATGTTATTGATCTAATTGAGAGTGATACGCTTAGAAGTGATAAAATAAATTTTATTATTGTTAATGAATAAGCAACTATTCTCCTCAAAAACATTGATAACCTTTATAAGTTTTGGTGGACCCACTTTGACCCCCAATTAAATACTGTTTAAAATGACCAAAATGCCCCTTTAGGGAAATTTTGATGTTTTCTCCAATCTTTAACATGGTCTTTTCAAATCAAACCTAAAAAACTCCTCCAATGCATCCTAATCATCATTAGGAGTGCATAGGACTCAAATCTAGATCCTAGTCAAGCCTGGTTGACCAGGTCAACCCAAATGACCAAAATACCCCTTAGGAGTATAATAGTCATTTTGAATCAAATAACCCTATCTTTGGATGGAACAGCTTACGTTTAACTCCAAATGTTAAAACAAACTTGATGGACTCAATCTCAACCATTGGGTTAGCCTAGTTGACCAGGTCAATTAGGGTTAACCTAAATGCCCTATAAGGGCCCAAATAGTCATTTTGACCAAATTAAAGAATCCAGACCTTAGGACCACTTCCAATAGACTCAAAAAATCATTTAAAATTTGTTAAGCTTATTCCCAACTCCTAGGTCAACCTGGTTGACCCGATCAACCTAAGTTGACCCCAATGACCAATTAAGGTCCTAAACAGGTAATTTTACCTAAGTGACCATTATGATCGCTCAGAACTCCTCTAACAGACTCAAAGTATCATTTCAAAAATGTTAAGCCCAAACCTAAGTCCTAGTTAAACTTGATTGAAAAAGTCAACCTAAGTTGACCCAATAACCCCTTAAGAGTTAAATGGGTCAATCCAACCCAAATAATAAACCAATAGAAATAGGTTAGGGTCAAAAAGTCAACTCTTCGGTCAACTATAGTTTAAAATTAGTTCAAAAATTTATAACATAGTGTAGAAAACTCTAAATTGAGTAGACTAAAACATATTGAACTCCATGTAAGGTATAATATTTATTAAAAAATATCAAACCATTAAAAATCACTTAAAATAAAAAAAAGTTATCTTTTTAGTCAATTTCAATTAAAATTTCAACTTGAATTTAAAAAATTCATAATTAAATGTACAAAAATAAAATTCCATGAAATTCAAAGATTAATAACTCATGTTTAGGTCTAGTATTTGAGAACATTTTTAAAATTGTTGAATTCAACTGTAATCAAATTGTTAAATTTTCAATCAACTTAGATCAAAATTTTAACTTAAAGTTCAAAAATTCATAACTAATTGTAAAAAAAATTCAAATCCAGCAAACTTATAGTCTAATTGCTCAACCTAAGGTCTAATATTTAATAAAAATACTAACTTTCTAGAAATCAACCTTAATCTAAAAGTCAAAATTTAACCCTTTAATTTAATGACTAAAATTATCGAGAAAATTCCAATTATTCAATAATCATTAAAAATTGAAGAAATTATTAATTTGATTAATAAAATGAATCAACCAACCTTTTAATACATTATAATCACTCTAAAGATGAAGTTTTTAGGATGGACTACTCTGGGCTACGGGGCTAAGTGTCATAAGGAGGCGTAGTTTCTCGAGCCTAATGACACAACATCACAAATGAATTCAATGGAGTGTAAAACCTTAAATTAAATTAATTATTAATAATTAAACCAAATTAAAAATTCTTAATTCAACTATATCAATTAGGTTTTTAGGCAGGACTACCTCGAGCTGTGGGGTTGTGTCTTGAAAAGGTCTGGTTCCTCGAGCTTGTGAAATAACACCACAAATCGATTGATGAAAAATTTAAATTAACCTTATCATTAAAGTTAATAACTATTATAATTATCTAAATTCTATTGGTCTTTTAATCTATAACTAATTAAATTCATTTAATCAATAAACCTTAAAAATGCATTCTAAAAAGAAACCTTAACATATTAATATTTGAACTCTAACAGAATTTACCTTTCATCCTTAAAAAATTCAAACTTTAGAAAACTTGAATCAATTTCCTGATATAGGACATATCCAAGCCATACATCCTACCTTATACACTTTAGATGGTTTGTTAGGGCACCACATATAGATCTAGGCTATGTCGATATTTACATTTTTGCTATATGCTAGAATGTTTTGAGCTTTCACTACATGCTGGTAGTTAGAATTAGATAATTTTTGTAATTGTTTATTTAATTTATATATTCTATGATATGATTGATTGTGTATTAGATTTACTCTTAAGTTAGGGGTGATTAAATGCTGACATAATCTTATGTAGGTGGCTATGCTCATATAAGGCATTTGAAAATAAAAGAGAAAAAAATTTAAACTTTAAATTATTTCAGGAGTTCACTACGATAAGTACCCCTTTTAAAAATTAAAACAGCATGGCCAACTGTGGCTGGTTTGAGTATTTTAAATTCAATATATTACTATTTGAGATGATTTAATTATAACTACTTAGGATAACTCTATTAATTATTTGAGTCTAGATTTTCAATTTTATTCAATATAATTTAATTTTAATTGAGTTGTAATAATAAAGTAGCTTGAGATGGGATAGAAATCTAATTTAGAATCCAATGAGGAAAGAACATCCCTCATAGTAGAGTTCTTATCCATTTGGAGATCCTAATCTGGAAACTTTTAAATATGCAAAGGGAAAAGAAAATATCCCTTTCAAGGGAGAGTTTATATTCATTTGGATAACTGAATCCAACAGATCCAAGAAGCTCATAGAAGGAAGACGAAATAAAGATTAAGAAGAATCCCATTCTCAAATTCACTTGAGTATTAGGAATAGAATCTAGGCTAATGTCAGTGGTACCCAATAACTTTACTTTATATAGACCTTAGGTTGTAATATTAAGTGGCATTTACCACATGAACTTTTAATTTTAATATTAATTTAATTGATTTGATTATTGATTGATGTAATTTACTTGTGATTAGGATTTATATATTTTTTTGAGTTTTTTGGCAATCATTCATGTCATATTTGATTTAGTCTGGAACCTGATCGGAGGCTCATGAGGGCATGCTTAAAACTATTTCTACTTTAATTAAAAATAGAATTATTTAAGCTCAGATAGAAACTCTAATAATTTTAAGAAGTAAGCCGGGGTCTCCAGGAGTTCACATAGAAGTTTTGTTGCACCTTCTTTCCTTTGTTAAGAATATCCCCGCTTACTAGTTTTGGTAGACCACTTGGCCTATGAGTGTGCATATCTATCAAGGAGAATCTATGTAATATTTAGTGAAAAACCTATTTTAAGCCTTTTTTTGAAACTGCTTCATTTTGATTTAAGTATTAATTGAGTTACGAGCATGCATTGCATTAGATACAAACTTAATAGTGTCTAAAAATTTAGTAGCATTTAGTTTTAACATCAATTTACCCAACATAAGTCAAGGGGCCAATTAGTAGTTGCTCAAGATTTTGGCCCCATTTCTTCGAACTTAATTAAATAACAATTTCACCACTCTTACATAAAAGTCCAGACTCATGATTTTAAAGTGCCTAAGTGGTCAGGTGGCTCCCTAATTTAGGTCGACATAAGTCTATATTTTTATTGCATTAGCTAGGTTTGAGTTACTAAATTTTAGTACCCAATTTAGACATAGGTTCTGAGGTGGGCTCAGGCTATAAGACCTTAACCTTTTAGGAATCTAATTTAAATTTTCTAATAAAATTGGCATCTTAAACTTAAATTTCTTTCATTTTAAATTCAAGCCCAACATTAAGGATAGACTGAGGCACTTATGAATTGTTATAGAATCCTAGGTGCCACCCACCTTTCATCCTTTGATTCAAGAAATAAGGGCTCAACTTTGATCCAATTCCATTTAAAAATTCCAATCCTTACCTCCTTTGACATTGAACTTTAAATTCTTAAATAAAATTTTTATCGTTATTTTAATCAAGAGTTTTCGTAGGAAACTCTTGTTTCCCTATGATGTAATTAGCTATGACAATTTGCGCTCATAGGAGATTTAAAAACCTAGATCAATTTTTTTTAAATAAAACTTTTCAGAACTTCAATTAATTCTCTTTAGGAAAAATCAAATCTAATGATCATTATTATTATTTCTAAATGATTAATCGTAGATGATATTCTCTTTATTTGGGAATATATATCATTTCATTATCATGAGTTTGATTATGAAATTAATGATTACTTATCCAAATTATTGTAGTCAAACACTCAATTAAACATCATTTAAAGCCTCTGGGGTCGAATGTTGTTTATTCATAAGTTGACTATTATAACCAGGATAAATTTAAAGTTTTAAAATTTGAACCCATTAGGGAATGATATGTTCACCTTCTAAGGTGATATATCATTCGTAATGACGCGGTCAATTTCAAAACTAAGATTCTACAATTAATCATTCCCAAAGAAAATTAAAATTTTCAAAACAACATTTTCAATCAAACACTAGCTCGATAAAAACAAATGAAATAGAGGTTGGGATCAAGCAATAGTAGATATATCCATTTGAATAAGTGTTACAAAAGTAGAAGCTAGAGCTTGAATAATTTGAGAGTTAAACATATGCAATCTCAAGTTTAGGAATGAAATATGCACCAAAACCAAAGGAGTCTCTTCTTTGATTAAAAAGGTAGTCCATTTAAGGATCCTCATTTGACAAGTGCTAATATAGTTAGCTCTCCTAGAAAAAAAATTAGCTGTAGTCATGGGCATTAGAAGGTGAATAGCCATATGCCTAGGATCTAGTAAACTGGTAATGAAAGAATAAAAAAATTTAAGATTAAAAAAAAAATGAATGAATCTTATCAAGATTGGGATGACATAAAGTAAACTTCCCCACATGGGTAAATTTAGAAGAAGTAATTTTTTCAACTACATCATCTCAAAACATCATAGGGGAACACCTTTAAAAGATGTAGTTATGAATGAAATCAAAGGAAGAGAAGAATAAGCTGCTTCTAGAACATATCACGAAGGGATCTCGAATAATTATCAAGCCCATAAAAACCAAAAGTTTTCCCATTAATAGGTTGTTTGTTTGAACCCCATGGTTAGAGGATAGAGGAGCCACCAATAAAGACAAGGACAAAAAAGTAACAAAATAGAAGAAATAATTAGAACTAGCAACTAGGAAACCATTCTAGGGGCTAAATTAAGACCCACAATGAAAGGAAATCTATAAAAATTAAAATAAAGCAATAAAAAAGAAAAAAACTAATAAAAAATTACAAGCTAACAAGAGCAATGGAATCACTAAAGTAAAGGAAGATGGAGATGGTAGGTGAGAACTTTTGAAATTTTCATTTTGGTTAAAACCCATAGACAAGCTTATGCATTGATTTAAACAAGAGAATAAAAGTTTATTAGGGGGATCTTTTAGCTCACTACTGCTCATAAGAGCTATATAACAAAAGAAAAGAAAACCAATGAGCCTAAGGTCACCTTTAAGCACCCATACAAAATTTCCTAATAAAATTCTAGAAAGTCATCATCCAAAAAAGGAGAACCAAAACATATCATTCAACCCAATCTCCATGATAAAATAATATTTAAATTTATTTTGGGTTAAAACCCACAGATTGTTTTTTTTGAAGAAGTACAAACTTGCATTAGGAACTAAAAAAGAGAAGCTATTACAAACTAATCAAGAAGTGCAAATCTCATATTCCTACTTCAACAAGTTGGACAAGGAAGAAGGAATATTAGAAGAAGTAAAATAATCAAAACAAAAACTATTGTCCAGCACAAGAGTAGCACACAAGTCAGCAACTTTGTTACAATTCCTAGAGGTGTAATGAAAAATAACCTTATTAAAGTCACGAAGGAATGAAATCTTCTCGGAAATCTAGTTCTTAACCTTGGATTTCGTCACGGAGTCATGGAGAAATTTGATAACATTGTAGTTATCTCCCTCAATTATTAAACCTTTGCTTTCAAACATCCATTCTTTCATGACATCTTTCAAAGAAAAAAACAACATCCAACTCAAGTTGGTTAATATCCCAATGAAGTTTCTTCTTACCGAAGGCAAGGAGCAATCTTCCCTTGGAGTCTCTAACAACTACCCCAATGCTGGCTAAATTTGAATCTAGTAAGGATGCATCAACATTAATTTTTATCCAATCCAGTGGTGGGGGATGCCATGAAGTTTCAGACTCCCTAAGGAGAGAGGCATCCCAGTTAACTAGCATTGGATTCTTATTAGTAGCAGTTAATAGAATGTTAGAAGCAATCACCGAAGTGGGTAGTTTGGAGTTACCGTGCTTTAGATCATTTCTTCAGTTCCAGAAGAAAAACACTGTTGTACAATAAATCCTGACAATGTCCAAAGTAGCATTAGATGGAAGTCTTAGCTGGTGAAGACAGTATGCTAGCGAGCTGAAAAGGGGAAGGTTAAAACCCACAGTAGCCTATACGTTAATTGAAATTAAAATTACAAAGTCCTTAAAAGGGACCTTTAGCTCACTACTGCTTATAAGATATATAAAAAAGTTCAATATAAAACCTAAGATCCTATGGTCCCTACTATGCATAAGTATAAAATCACCTTGGAATATTTTAGGGGGTGGCCAAGAGCCAACACCCCGAAAAGAGAAAGATTTAAAGATTGACTTTAAACACAATCTTTATATAAAAGGAAACTGAAGACAAGAAACATGTGTTATAAATTACCTTCAAAACAAAGTGAGAAAATAGAAAATTGTGATGGTATAAAACAAAAACATGGTAATATTAAAATTAATTCAATATAATAGATGATAGTAGCTGAAATAATAGAGGGGGTAACCAATAGTTCAACAAATAATGCAAAAGAAATCCATAGCATCATAAGAAAATACCACCTGAAGGAAACCAAATAATAGAAATACTTTGGGTTTTATGCCTTTACCGGCATAATCAAATTACCAATATAGCTTAATTGATATTGTCGATATAGAGAACAAAGCATGAAGGAAGTCTCAACTCGAATATTTGAAACAGAGATAAACTCCAGGGAGAACTTTAGCAATTTATAATGGAACACAATGAAGCAAGATGGAGGAAGGCCGATGGAATTAACCCTACACCAATGATTACAACATCTATGGGATAGCAAAAAACCTCAGCAAATGTCCATAAAGAGACCTCCCAAACCACACAAGGACTAGGAGAAAAAAGTAATAATGCCCACTCAAATACCAAAGGAATCAATAATTAGGATAAGCCATGAGAATCCTCATAATATTTCCCCACTATCCCTACAAGGAGGAGCAGCAAAAAATCCCAATGATCAACACAAAAGATAGCAAAAGCCACCACCACAACCAAAAAGTAGTGTTCAAGCTAAAGGAATAATACATAAAAATAACCAATAACCCACATAACTAGAAAATAATAGAACCACAGAGAGAAAAATATGTCTAAAACAAAAGAAACATGTGGACAAGTTGCAAGACAACAACATTAATCAAGTGAAAAGGGAACATAGTAAGCCCAATGGAGAAATGACCAGCATAGGGAATAAGAAACTAAACAACACCCACACAACATGACCATAAACAAACTGAACCTCATAAAAATAATCACAAAAGAACAAAAAAATATAGCAGAAGCTACACATGAACCCGACCCAAAATGAAAAAAACTACAGAAAAAAAAATTACCCCAAAAATGAACATAATAGCCAACAAATCAACCAAATATAGGGAACAAAATGAAAATTAAGTATAAGGAAAACTAGAACGATCCAAATTGGTCAAATCCTTAAGTATTAAGGGTAAAGTATTCTGAGTATATTCAATGAAGACCACCAAATAATATCCAAGTTTAGCCAGATAACCAATAATAGAATTACCTTCTTAGAGAATATGAGTGATGGAGAATTAGAAGAACAGGATTTCTAGAGAGAGATGCTGTAGGATTTCTAGAGAGAGAATCAGGAATTTTAAAAATTGAAATTAGCACGACGACTGGATTTTTCAATGATGGAGACTAATCACCGGTCATCGACTGAGATTACTTCAAGGATTGATCATAAATTACCATATAGAGGCTTTGCAAATCTTCAACAATGAATTTTCAAATCTTCTCCTCCTGCATTTGCGAGGATTTCTTCCATGGGCGGAGATTCAACATCTAATGGTGTTTGTCTGAATGTCAACAAAGGTAAACCTCTAACAATAAATGAAGGTGGACTGTTAAAATCTAAGAAGGTTATTCAAGATATTGGGAAAGGCAAGAATGCCATTTTCGGAGATGAATTCAAATTGCCTAATAAGAAGGTCTGAAAAATTTACTTCGGATCTGCTTCATTGGCTATATAGGAAGAAGATGTTATGGGAATTGGATTGGTTAATGGCTTGGAAAATGTTTGGCATAAGAAATCTAATAGGAGAGTTATTGATCTGGAAATTGGAAACTACCTGAAGGAAGACGTTGAAGCTGTATGAGGAAAATGAATTGGAGAAAACAAAAAAGATTCAAAATGCTATGGTTATCAAAGTATTTGGAGATAACATTCATGTTTATGTTATTAATTCAAAAATCAAGAGGCAATTATCATATCTAGGTAAATTTAACCTTACTTAGCTTGGAAAAGGATGGATGCTGTGTGCATTTAACGATGAGGAAGCTTTGGATTTGGTTCTATGTAATGGACCATGGTATGTTAAGGGTCAGATAATTAGCATAGAGAAGTGATCTCCTTTGTTTTCTCTGGATTCACTAAAGTGTTTAACTACTCTAATTTGGATTAGAATCCCTGGTTTGTCGTTGTAATGCTATGATGACATTAATGTATATAGGATTGCTTCAAAAGTTAGAAAGCCTTATTTAATAGATGAAAATATGTTCTAATGGGGGAGGAGAGAATATGTAATGGTTTGTGTCCATATTCAACTTGGGAACAAATTGCCTATAGCGGTTTGGGTGGAAGGGAGTTCGGGCAGATTCACTAGAAAATTGAGTATGAGAGAATTCACAATCTTTATTTTAATTATGGTAGGATTGGAAATTCCAAGAGAAAATGTTTAGAGGTGGATCTTGGAGCAAGTCATGAAGGGTTAAAAACTACTGAAAAGGGTGAAAAAATGGCATTCCATGATGGTAATTTCCCTTATACAATCTCCAAAGATAAAGGGGGAGAAACTTTTAAAAAGGTTGACTCTACTTATGGGCCTTGGATACATGTTAGTTATGGGAAAAAGAAGTTATTCAACCAAAGGATCGACATTCAAAAAAAGAAAACTATTTTGAAGGAATATGTGCCAAAGCCACTTGTTGATAAGAATAAGGATTCTTTTGAAAATGTTATTCCTATTACTAATCAACTCAGTATTACATCCAAGGAAGATGATTCTGCTGGTTCTAATCAAATTGATAATATCTTAGAAAAGGATATTGTTAGTGTTGTTGATACAACAACTTCCCAAATAGGTGTGAATAAATTTGCTGTGCTATCTAAATTGTTGGAGGAAGGAGAGTTGATCCCAGATGTTGAAGATAGAAGTGATGATCCTGTGGATTCGAGGGAGGTTGAAGAAGCTATTACTGACAAAACTAAAAATTCATAAGGAGTTGGTTTTCCAATACTTCGAAATCCTAAAGTTATAATTATGGAAGGGAAACAGGAAGAAAATTCAGTAATTGCTAAAGTCAAATTAGCTAAAGAGTTGAAAAGTCTTTAACCTATCAAATTGTTGTCAAGAAGTAGAAAGAAAGATGGAGACTATAATGAAAGGGTGGGGATCCATTCCCTTTGATTCTATAATGACTTCAATTATGTTTTGGATTTGTACAAGAGAAAGAAAGAAACAAGCTTCTCTATATCTAAAAGAGGTAGTAAAAGATAATGAAGTATTTTTTTGTGGGACTTCTTGAGACAAAAATTTTGAATTTCAACAAAGAGGATGTTAATAATCTAATTGGAAGTAGTTGGGATTTTTTTTCAAGTACCTTCAGAAGGAACATCTCGAGGAATTCTAATCCTTTGGAAAAGTAAAATTGCTTCCTTTTCTATTGTGGAAATTTCTCTATAGGTGGTGACAGGGGATCTGATGGCTGTAAATAAAGGTGTTTGTAGGGTTGCTACGGTTTATCGTAGCAAGGAGGTGGTTCATAGAAGATTCCTTTGGTAGAAATTGGAAGAGGTTTATATTAATAATATACCTATGGTACTAGGAGGTGATTTCAATTGTTTATTGTCTAAAGAATATAAAGGGGGGGAGGGGGGGGGGATAACTCAGTCTCTTAAGACTCTTCTCAAGCATCTAAAGAAATGAAATTCTTCATAGTGAATAATGATCTCCATGAGATTTGTTTTATTGGGCCTAAATTTACATGGTGAAACAATAAGGTTGGGAGTGCTCATATCCTAGAAATATTAGATAGATGCTTTTTAAATGTTGCTCAATTGAATTCTTCTAAGCTAATATTGATGATGCATCTTGCTAGAGTGGCATCAGATCATAGTCCTATTTTTTAGAGCATAGATTCACATCAGAGAGGATCTTCAGATACAAAGAGGTATGGGCATCTTATCCAGCATTTTAAGCTATTATAAAGTTAGCTTGGAGGATAAAATCAGGGGGTGATTATGCTGAATTGCTGAATAAAAAGTTCAAAAGATCCATAAAAAATTTATTTTACTGGAGTAATGCAAAGCATAGGAACTTTATGATTTAAAAGGAAGATATGAAGGGGAGTATATTGGAGTTACAATTAAAGGAAGTAGAGGTTGGGTGGCTCTTTGAGGAGGATAGCTGGATCCTTAAATCTAAAGTAAACAAATTAAATTCAATCTTGGCACGGTTAAGCACCTGGTTGAAGCAAATATCAAAGGTAAAGTGGTTGTTTGATGGTGACACAAATTTGAAATTCTTCCACTCATTTGCATTAGCTAGAAGAAATTCAAATTGTATTTACAAAATTAAGGATGGCAACGGGACAGAGGCTGAAGATCAAGACCAAATTGTAGAGATTTTATTGCAATCTCTTAAAGAAAAATAGAAGCATAGAAATTGTAATTTGGATGGATGGCCGAATCCTATTTGTCTTATTGATGATAATGATAAGTGATGCTCAAACTTGAATTGCTTCATTAAATGGGTATCAGTGAGAGAGAGACCTGTTTTTTAGTGAGAGAGAGACCTATTTTCTAGTGAGAGAAAGTTCAAAAAATTTGAATTCCTATTATGGTGGCGACAACGCCAGAGGTGATGGTTGGCCAGGCGGCTACCTCTTTAGGTGGCCGGGCTACGGCTGACCTGAATATTGATAAATCATTGTTGAATCAAGAATCTTCTAAATTAGAGTTTGGATCTAATCTATGACCTTTCAATAGACCTTTGGTGATAAGAGAAAACTATGCAGATCGTATTAAAGTTTTATCTCCAATTATCGGTAAGGGGAAGCAGGTGGTTTTGGATTCAATTGTGGAAACGCCTTCCTCAAATTTGAATGTTAATTCAAAGGACTTTGAATCTTCATCTTATGGTATGAAGATTTTTGTTAACCATTTTGGAAATAATGGGAACTTAGGAAAGGGAGACCCTTTAGTTCAGAAGATGGGAGGAAGCACTTTAGATGTTCGGGAGAATGTTCAAATGAAGGTTGAAGGTTTGAAAACAATCCCTGTTAAGAATGTAGAATCCTTGGTTTAAACTTTCTCATATCATGGTGGATCTTTCAAAGGGAGAATCTTTCTTATCAGTTGATGGCAAGGCTGTTAAATTATTTGAACCAAAGATGATAGAAAATTCTGAGAAGCTTCAAAAATCCATTGTGGTTAAAGTTTTTGGTAAAGCAATTTCAGTACAGATTATAGCCGGTGAATTGAGACATCAATGGTCTCAATTTGGGAAGTTCCATCTAACAATCCTTGGCTCAGGATGGATGCTATGCTCCTTTTTCTCACAGGAGTATATGGAGAAAGTTATTTCAGGAGAGCCATGGTTTGTAAATAGTCATACTATTAGGCTAGGCAAATGGAGTCCTAAATTTTCCACAACATCCCTAAAGGGTTTAACATCTCCTATGTGGCTAAGATTGCCCAATCTTTCACTATTTTGTTGGGATGAAATTAATGTTGCAAGGATTGCTTCATTAATTGGGTCTCCTTTGCTAATTGATGGAGATATATTCTAATGGGGAAGAAGGGAGTTTGCAAGAGTATGCATTTGTTTGGAGCTTAATAAGCAATTGCCTATGGGTGTTTGGGTGGATGAGCTTGAAAGATGATTCTTTCAAAAGGTTGAGTATGAAAAGATCTCAACCTTTTGTTACAAGTGTGGGAGAATTGGTCACCTAATCAATGTGTGTAATGAAAAAGAAAGCTCAAATAATATCAATTTTGCCCTAGCTCCCATTGAAGGAGTTCTAGGAGTTTCTAGTGTGAATGCTCCTAGGGAAGAATCAAAGCATGGACCTTGGGTTCATGTCAATTATAAAAGAAATAGGAAGGTGAAGACTACTTACCGGAGAAAGGTTGTAGAGAGTAAAGCTGCTAGTAAATCCCACATATGAGGAGGTTGTAGGAAAAATTAGAAATGAAGACTACTTATCGGAAAGATAATTTGGCTAAATTCTCTTTATCGGAAAGACTACTTATCGGAAAGACTACTCGGAGGTGAAGACTACTTATAGGAAAGATAAATTGGCTAAATTCTCTTTACTAGATGCTTCACCCTAATGTGTAATTAGAGAGTTAAGTTTTTATAATAAAGGGAAGTGGATGTTGTCTATAGTTTATGGCAACAAAAACCCACATATGAGGAGGTTGTGGGAAAAATTAGAAATGAATTGTGAGAAAGAGATCCCTCTGGTTGTGGGAGGGGATTTTAATTGTTTACTATCACAAGAAGAGAAGAGGGGTGGAAAGAAGTTTTCTTTTTCTCAAGGTCTGCAAGAAATGACTGCCTTTATGTCTAGAAATGATCTACATGATGTTGGGTTGGTGGGACCAAAATTTACCTCATGCAACAACAAAAATGGGAATGCTCGTATTCTTGAAAGGCTAGATAGGTGTCTTTAGAACACTAAAGCATTGAATGAAGTTCAAAGTGCTGTGGTGAGACATTTGGCAAGGATTGCATCCAACCACTGTCCTTTAATTCTCATAATTTTCAATGATAAATTACACCAAAACAAATTTCTTAAGCATGATGATGTTTGGGCTTCTTTCTCGACCTCAAAAGAAATTGTTCTAAAGGCTTGGAATAAACCAGTTAGAGGGGATGCAATGAATGCCAATAATGTTAAGTACAAAAGGGGTTTGAGAGCTCTTCATTATTGGAGCAAAGAAAAACTGAAAAATTATCACAAATTTGCAGCTGGAAGAATCTTATGGGCAAGTTCTTTCCAATGAAAAATTGTTACTGTTAAGAGCAAAAACTCATGAATTCAATGTGAATTTGGCACGTATAAGCACATGGTGGAGACAAAGAACAAAGTTGAAGTGGATTCAGGAAAATGATATGAATTCTAAGTTTTTCCATTATTTTGCTAACAGAAGAAGAATGGGAAACACTGTTTGCCAACTAAAAAATGGAGATTGGATCATGGTAGAGGAGAAGGCTGAAATTGAAGAAAATTTTATGAATTTCTTTAGTAATAAATGGAGTAGAAATTGTAGCTTGGATGGTTGGCCTCCAGTATTGAAGACTCTTTCTGGACCAGATTGTAAGCTACTAGAAGCTAAATTCTCCTACTCAGAATTGGAAATTGTTATTAAAGACAGTGGAACTAACATATCTCCCAGTTTAGATGGTGTTACATACTCATTTTTTAAAAACTATGGCACATAATAATGAATGAATTTTGGCTTGCGATACAACATTTCTTTGTAACAGGGAAGCTCTATTCTAAATAGAAAGAATCTCTGGTGGTTCTCATTCCGAAATTGCTAAATCTGATTACTCCCTCAGGCTTCCATCCAATCAGCATTTGTGGTACTTTGTACAAGATTATTGCCAAAAAGTTGCTGAATAGGCTGTTGAAGGTTGTTGGTGGGCTCATTTTCGAGGTGCAAGTAGCTTTTATAAGAGGTAGATCCCTATCTAAGCATATACTTTTAGCTCAAGAACTATTTAATAAACTTAGATTTTCTATGTCAAAGAAACAATGGGTGGCTATCATGCTTGATATGGAACAAGCCTATGGTAGTATGGCTTGGGATACCTTGAGATTGGTATTGGATAGCATGGGATTTCCTATCAAATTTTCTAATCTAATTATGGAATGTGTGGAGAATCTAGAATTTTTTATCATGATCAATGGTAAAATTTCAAAGGGAATAAAAGCAAATAGTGGGTTTAGACGAGGTCGTCCACTATCTCCCTATTTGTTTATACTTTGTTCTCAAATTTTGGCAAATGATTTATGTCATAGAGGAAGGAATTTGGGGATAAAAAATTCTACAAATGCCCCTAGAGTATAATATCTTTTGTATGCAAATGATATCCTCTTGTTTTCCCAAGCTATGATGAACTGTATGAGGAAATTTAGAAGAATTATTTCAGCCTTTTGTAGCCGAACTGGACAGTTTATTAATGAACAAAAATATGTAATTATGTTTGGGAAATCCGTTAAAAGGAAGAGGAAAAAAGATATATCAAAGTTATGGGGCTTCAAAATTGTGAATGAATTGACTTATCTAGGAATTAAGATGGTGTTGAGAAGATTGGTTGCTTCAGATTTCAATTATATCCTTGATAAGGATGCTACTAAACTTATAGTATGGGGAAATCAAATGATTGCTTTAGCTGGAAGAATTGTACTGGTAAAATAAGTTATGTCTTCATTACTAATTTTTGTGGCTGCTCATTCATTGTTACCAATGAGTATTCTAAAAGAGTTGGACAAAGCTTCTAAAAGTTTTATTTGGGATAGGCAAGGAGGAATTCATGGTTTACACTATATGGATTGGGAGAACATGTGCAAAACCTGGAAGGAAGGAGGCTAGGGATTCGGTGGTATCTATTGAAGGCCCCCTAAGAGCAAAATTTGCCTAGAGTTTTTTAAAGGAAGAAGATTCTTTGCTTAACAAGGCTTTGCTGGCAAAGTATGGTACTAAATTTTGGGAAGCTGCTAGCAAAGGCAGTTAAACTACCACTTGGAAGATCTTAGCTAATGGAGCTCAATCTCTTCATCCGATTACAAAATGGAAGATTGCCTCAGGTAAGTCTATAAACATCTTCAAAGATACATGGATTCTAGATAGATGTCTAGAGAGATGGCCAACTTTTATTGCAGTAGGGAATTTTGGTTTTTCATCGCTTGAGAATTTTATAATAGATGGTAATTGGAAGAAGGATCTTCTAAATATCTTCTTTGGGGAGGCACTAGTGGAGCTTATTCTTCAAATTGAAAATTTTCCTAATCAAAATGAGGATAGCTTGGAATTGAGGCATAAATTCTCAGGTAAGAGCATCACTGCATTAGCTTCTCATTCTTATAATATGGAGAACATGTTGGTGGACTATGGAAACTATCTGAAAAAAATTGAACTTAATCCTAGAGTTATGGAATCCCTACAAATGGATTTTTGATGTACCGAAGATTGTTGGGACATAGTTTATGTCCTAGAGGCTGTAATGGATAGGAAAATGCTGATCATGTTATGGTTCATTGCTTAAAACTACATCAAGCTATAGACGTGCTAAAGGATTGGGGATTTCTAGTTCCTATTTTTTCTTCATCCAGAGAATGTAAAATTCAATTGGAATGGCTAGCTATGGATAATAAGCTCATTGCAAAATTATATTGCTCGTTAGTATATTTCTCATGGAAAAGTAGAAATTTGATCAAACATGGAAAGCAAGAGATGAGTTTAAACTATATTTCTTCCAATGCTATTAGTTTTGCATTAATATTAAATACTAATATGTTCGTGGACCACTGGGATGCTAACCAGCCCGATCGACTATTTTCTCATTAGCACCCTCCGCCACCGGGATGGATTAAGGTAAATCTTGATGCTGCTTTAACAAGATCAAATAATGGTGGGATTGGTGGAGCTTTTAGAGATTCAAAAGGTAAATTCTTACTAGCTTTTGGAATCAATTGCATTCATTGGGATAGTGGTTTGTTGGAGCTGATTGCTTTTCTTTCTTTGAGAAAAATCATCTTGGAATAGATGTTGGATGCGAAAGGGATTATTATTGAAGTGTATAATATCAACATCATCAAGTATTTGCAAAAATCTGTGGATAAAGGGAGTCAGAATGTACATAATGAAGAACTTGAGGATCTCTCATTTTTGGATGGCTTCGGCAACATCTTATTTCATTTTGTTAATAGGAATTGTAATATAGCTAATTTTTGCGCTAACGTTGCATTAAATGGTGGTTTTCTTTGGGAATATTTGAGTAGCAATATGGTTCCTCCATTGTTTATCAAATTGTTAAAGGAGGATTGTGATAACTATTCTATCACTTAGTAGTTTGTAATAGCTTTTCCTTATTCATTAATGCATTTAGCATTCCTAGCAAAAAAAAAAAAAGTGGTGTTTGAACAAGGAGCTGGCTATGGAGAAAGTGGAAGCAGTGGTTCGTCAAGCTAGAGGTATCAAATCACCTGGAAATGATGGTATATCCTATTATTTTTTGAAAAATTATTGGAGCATTATAAAAAATTGATTTATGGAATGAAATAAATATATATTTCAATCCGGGGTTGATGAATGAGGGATGGAAAGAAATTTTAGTTGTTGTAATTACTAAAGTTGAAAATCCATCTACTCTGAGCCACTTCAGACGAATTAGTCTTTGCTGGACTATTTATAACGTGATAACAAAGATACTATTTAAAAGGATGAAACCAACTATTCATAAATTAATTTCAATAGATCAAGCTGCATTCTTTAATGGTTAATCTCTAGAAGATCATATTCTTGTGGCTCAGGAGGTATTTCATAAATTCATGTTTTCCAAATCATCAAAAGGGCTGGTATCTTTTAAAATTGACATGGAACAAGCTTATGATAACATGTGCTTGATGACTTTAAGGCATGTTTTAGAGCTTTTGGATTTCTTCAGAGGTTTTCTGGTTGGATTATGGAGTGTGTTATTGATCCAAAATTTTCATTGATGATAAATGGAACACTTTCTGGATGGATTAATGCAAGGAATGGATTCTGACAAGCATGTCCATTATCTCCGTATCTATTCATTCTTTGCTCTCAACTTATATCTAATGTGTTCAAACAAAAGGAAAGTTCTATGGGGATTCAGATTGTGTCTAATGGTCCAAGAATTTCTCATCTTCTTTTTGCAGATGACATCGTAATCTTCTCTGAAGAAAAGATCAAACATGTTAAGGAAATTAAAAACATTTTATCTTTTTTTTTTTGTGGCTGGACAGGGCAAAAGATTAATGCAGGAAAATCTTCCATTCTTTTAGGGAAACATGTGAAGAAGAAGAAGAGAAGATATATTGAAAGAATTATGGGCTTCAAGGTGGTGAAGGAATTCAAATATCTTAGGATAAATGCGGCATTGAGGAGATTAGTGGCTGAAGACTTTCATTATATTATTGATAAGGCTATGAGGCTAGTTCACATTTAGGGGTCCAAACTCTTATCATTGGTAGGAAAATTCTCTCTTATAAAATCTATATTCTTATCTATTCTGATTTTCTATTGCACACTTTCTCTTGTTACAAAAAGTGTGTTGAAGGAATTGGATAAAATTTGTAGAAAGTTCATTTAGAACAAGAAGGATGGTAAACTTGGCCTCCATTATGGGAGTTGGAGCAACCTCTATAAACCTACTGATTGGGAAGGGCGGGGTCTTTGTTCATGCTTGGAAATAGTTGGATATTTGAGAGCTATGTTGGCCTGAAAAATAATTAAGAATAAAGATTCATTGCTGTTCAAAATGCTTGGCAACAAATATGGTATTCATAATGGAGAAATTGGTAGAAGAAAAGGGTGTTCCTCTTACAAAATCATTGCCAATGGTTTGGATTATTTTAAAAAGGTTGTTAGATGGAAGGTTGGTGCTGGGTGCTCTATTTGATTTTTCAACGATATTTAGATATTAGACAAAAGTCTATACAAATGGCCGACATTTATGGATAGTCCCGAACAAATTGATATGACGGTGGATAAGCTTATTATGGATGGAAGATGGAATGTAGAGGAATTAAAATTTTGCTTTGGAGAAGAGCTTGTTAGCTTAATATGTAAAATCCCAATCCAGGTTGAAAATGATTTGGAAATTATTCTATTTAAATCTAGGTTTTCCATATCTGCTATTACTTACAAAGGTATGATCAAAGGTGATGAATCATGCTCATATTGGGAATGTTTTAAGAAAGCTAAGTTGAGACCTCGGATAGAGGTTTTATGGTAGCACATTTTTAATAATGCTATTCCTATATTAAATTTCCTTTATCAAAGAAGAATTAAAGAGGAGTTTGGATGTCCAAGAGGCTACAATACTAGAGAAGACATAGACCATGTTAGGGTCAAATGTGTAAAGCTAGTTGAGGTCTCAAATTATCTCAACAAATGGGGATTTGGGTTTCCTATTTTGATTCATTTTATGAGTGCTCAGATTTGATGGAAAAATGTGCAGATAATCAAAGATTCATTATTAATACATATTATAATTAAATATACCTCTCTTAGCGTGCAAGGAACAAGTTTCTTCATGGAGGGAAAGATGATAATGCTATGATGATTGCAATTAAGTTGATTAGCTATGCCTCTAAATCTTTTATGGGAGATAACAACAAATTGGGCCACTTGGGGTATTACTCAGTCAAATAGACTATTGAATTGTTGGTACCCCCCTCTTCCAGAGTGATCAAAATTAACGTGGATGCATCATTGTCAAAATCTTATAAAGCAGGAGTAGGAGGTGTAATCCGAAATTGTAGAGGAAGATTTCTTCTAGCCTATGGACACACTTGTATTCTTTGGGACATTTCATTTCTAGAGATTTTGGTGGTGCAAATACTAAAAGATATTAAAAAAGATTGGATGGAAGGTTACAAAGGGATAATCATTGAAGGAGATAACCACAACATAATCAAATTTTTACAAGAGCTGAGTGGTAATTGGAAGGATGACCTTGCTTTCTTAAAAGAATTTAATTTTGTTGTTTTTAATTGGGTTAATAGTGGATGTAATAAGTTAGCCAATTTATGTGCTAATTATGCTCTCTTTAGCAATTTTTATTGGGATGACTTAGCTATGAATAAAATTCCTCTCTTTAATCATTTGTTAAAGGAGGAATTTGTTTATGTTTCTAGTTTGTAATAATTTTCTTTTATTAATGCAATTTAATTGTTTTTCTAAAAAAAGAGAATATGAGTGATAGAGAATGTAACAAGGGAAAGCAACTACTTAATCTCACTAATCAAATGAAAATTATTTGGATTATTAATCATATTCCCCTCAATATAATGAATAAGAAGGATAGAATCCATTTCAATCAAAACATTAATAATGCATGTTGAATACCATAATTGTAGTAGTTGCTAAACTAGGAAAATAAAAATTCACATGACCACCATGTTCAAGAATGAGACCCCCACAACCAATTATAAAATTGTTAAAAGAACCATCTATATTAGGCTTGAAACAGCCTTGCATGGTTTACACCACCCGACAATCCTCTTAGTAACAACCATAGAGGAGGACTGAAAAGAATGCCAAAACCAATAACAACATTACAATAACCTTTAAAACAATCCACCTTGATCAAGTTGGTAGAAAAGAGATGGAAAAATTTATCTTTGAATTTAGAAATAATATTTAAGCTTTCATAATAATATCTTCATGCTTGGACTCATTCCCACTATTCCATAAAAAACAAAAAATAATAATAGGCAAGACATTATGAATGTGACCATGGATAGGAACAAACCAAGGTTAAAAAATATTAGTGATGGTACTATAACCACTACAAAAATGTGTATTAAACATGTTGTCAAAATAAAGCCATTCTTTAAGAGTAATTGAGCCTTAAACAAAAACTTGGTTGAGGGTTTCATTGTGATAATAACACTAGCATTTGGAAAAGATGTAAAAATCTTTTTTAATTAAAATAGAATCAATAGAAATATAATTGTGCAAAATTCTCCATATTAAAATTGAATAAGAGGCTAAAATAGCATTGTGGCAAATAACCAAAATAATTGATGATTTAGCATGAGGTTGCCAAATATAATTCTAAACATCTTTGAGAGAAAACTTACCATCATTCGATTTAGTAAACATCAAGCAATACTCCTTATCCAATTGAATGTGAATTTTAAGAAAAAGATTAACAATAATATCAGGAACAACACCATTTAACATATCCATATTCCACTTCCCATCCTAAATAAAATGATTAACTTTGATAGTAGAAGTGGAATGAGTATTCAACAAGTTATAAATAAAGATGTTTCCAATCAGTGATCTTGAAAAAAGAGATATCACCCACACCAATACCCCATTATAAAAACATATCATCCCCCCACTTAAAACTACAAAGCCTTTTCCAATTATAAGAATCTCCATTTTTTGAAATGGCAATAAAGCGGATGTTTACCAGCAAACCATTTAAAAATAAAAAAATTAGACCAAAGAATCATCTTAGATCTTAAATAAAATAAAAGCTTATAAGAAAAAGCTTTAGCCATATCAACCAAATTTTTACACCCTAGCCTCCCATCATTTAAAATCCCAAAATATTTATTTGAAGAGGCCCATAGAATAGCCAACCTAAAATCCTTACTCCCCCACCTAAAAAAAAAAAAAACTTATTGATTAATCTTTCCATCCTAGTATGAACATTTAAAGTAGGGAATGAGGTATGAAATAGATAAATATGAAGAGTACAAAGTTTACTCTTAATTAAAACTAATTTACCACCAAAAGAGAAAAAATTAAATGCCCAAGCAGAAAGAATTTTTTGAATAGCTAAGAAATTGTCACTAAATAAACGAGACCTTTTTGTACCTCTAGAAAGAGGAATCCCTAAGTACTTCACAGGCAATGACTTATGAGAAAATAAAAATTTATTCTGAATAGAGAAAATTCTCTACTGAGAAAGAGAGAAAGAGACTTCATAGCAATAAAACTACTTTTGAGATGGTTAAAAAGTAAACCACTAAATCTTTGAAATTGATTAAGAAATTTTAAAAAATATGTAAATCATTTTAATCAAGCCATTAGAAAAAGTTATAAAATCATAAGAAAAGCTCAAATGGGAGATAAGTAAACCACCTAAGATACAAAAATATAGATTGGGATGAGTCGCAGATAGCTTCTTCAAGCCTCTCGATAGGTATTCCATAGCAATAATAAAATGGTGAGGGGATATAAGATCACCCTGCTGAATCCCATGAGGAGGTTTGAAATAGTCATGACACTTTTCATTAATAGTAAAAGAGAATAAGTAGTTTTCAATACTATTTTTAATGAGCCTAATGAAATCCATATTAAAACCAAAGAAATTTAACAAGGTGTAGAGGAAATCCCACTTAAAATTATCACACAATTTAGTGATATAAATTTTTAAAATAATATTCCCACCTGACTTGTTTAGACTCAATATCATGAATAGGCTCTTGAGCTAACAAGACATTATCAAAGATAGAATGGCCTTTAATAGAATAAGTTTGCTCAAACTAGATGATTTTAGGTAGAAACAAAGCCAATATTCCCATATGCAATTTAGCAATAAGCTTTGGAAAAAAGAACAAAGGCTAATAGGTCTAAAATCTTCCTTAAAATTGATGGCATCTTTCATAGGAAATAAGGAAATAGAAGTAGTAGTAAAAAAAAGGGTAAGGATTGCCCATAAACAAATTCAAAACAACATTCACTAAATCATTTTTAATGAACCAAGATTTTTGGAAGAATTTTGTGGTAAATCCATATGTACCCCCCACAAAATCAGCTTTCATACTTATAACTGTTGAATTTTTTTTTTTCAGTCAAAACTGATAGAGGAGCCTACGCATTGATTTAAAAGATAATTACAAGGTCCTTAAAAATGACCATTAGCTAACTAATACTCTGAAGATACAAAATAAATAAATAAAAAAATTAAGAGCCTAAGGTCCCTTCTAAGCACAAGTACAAAATCAACTGGGAACATTCTAGGGTGGCTAGAAGCCAACACAAAAAGAATGGTTGATCTAAAGATCAGTTTGAAGTACACTCTTCCAAAAATAGGTCCACCTCAAACCCAGCTTTAAGTTTACTAAGAACAAGAAGAAAACTCTAGAAATAATTTTTATAACAAATATAATCCATAAAAAATTCAAACATAAGAATGTTTTTAGGGAACCTGCTTAATATACCACCTGTAAAATTAATGTCATGCTAGGAATCATAATGTTATAATGAGAATCATATGAAGCATAGTATATGGATTTAAAGTTTTCTAAAAAACACCTCTAAGAAAGAATAAAGGAAAAGTTATAGATATATAGAGAATTAACAACCCAACTAAAAAGTAGAATATAGTAACAACCCAGCCAAACAGTAACAGAATGGAACACCTTTAGGAAAATAGCTCCACAACCAAATTATAAGTGTAAGGAAACACCTGCTCAGGTGTGTGGTATCAGCAAGTAGTGTCCTCAACACTAATATCCAACTGCCACTCAAATCTAATCCAAAACTAACAAAAATAATAATGGCAAATATAGTAGATGTCGATAATGTATGAACAAAATAATGGGCAACAATATATGCTAATAATACACCACCAAATAATAACCAAGATAGACTCACAAAACAAAAAGAAAAAAAATCTAAAATAAAAGTGGGAATTGAACACGACTTCTAGATGCAATAGAATAAAGCCCAAAAAAGGAGCAGGATAGTAAACATCTCACCACTCTTCAACAATTAACTAAATAATGACATATTTAAGAATGGAAATCCACAATACACAATGTAGACTTTACCCTAAATACCAACACCAAATTAGATGAGTAGCAAAAAAAAAAAAAGTCCTAATTTCTAATGGGTAACAATCATAGCTGGGGTGTGTTGAAAATATAGATCCAAATATTATGATTTTGGTGATAAAAAAAATTATTATTTTCTTTAACACTACTATTATTACACATCTTTTTTATTTTCCTTGCTTACTAACCTTTCAGGTCCATAATATCACTTACAATGAAAATCAACCTAAGATCGGAAAGACTATAGTTGAGTCTATCTGTAACCTCAATTTTAATGTACCTTTTACTTTTCTTGAGTCAAGTCATATATCGAGTGGACCCCAAGCTAAGTAACCTTGCATAGACATTATTTAGGGAGATTTTTGGTGAGATAGATAATTCTCTATTTTTAACCTAATCGTATAGGAAAATTCCAAATCATATTAAAAGAATAGTTAAAAATAGAAACCCTAATTAGGGCATCCTAGTTTAAGAGTTATTAAACTAATCATCAAGTTAATACTTGATCTTTATCCTCTGAACCGTTGCACTCTAGTTCTCTCTGGAGATTCTTGGGTGACTTAGGGCTTCTATCTTTAAGCTCTTATTTTGATCTCCTGGTATGCTCTTTTGGTGGTTTTTCTTCAATTTTTCCTTGGTTCTTATTCATTCCATTGATAGCTTTCTTTTGAGGTTTTTTTATATAATTTTGACTTTGGGAGATGACATCTCCATCATCATCTAACCCATTGACTCTTCATTTCTTGATGTCCGTTCTAGGTCACCATTCAAGGAGGTTTTATCTGGCTCTACTTCATCTATGCCTAAACTTAATTTTGTGTAAACCTCCTTTAAGGGGTCTCCATAATTGATGTTTTATGCGGTGGTCTCTTAGTTCGCCTCTCCTTTTGCTCTTACTTTAGTTGGAAAATTTCTTCTTCATTGTTTGAATCTCAATGTCATTTAAAATTTTTTGTTAACTTGAAGCTTATGGGTTCATTTTATATTGGATTACTAGACCAATGACATATTGAAATTCAACTTATGAATGACGTTGATTATAGCCGCATCATCTCAAGGAGGTCTTACTATATACAAGCTTATCAGATACATCTCCTTAAATGAATGATGAATTTTGATGTTAGGTAGAAATCAACTATTACTTATGTGTGGATTTCATTTATGAACTTGAGATTTCATTTTTTTAACTCACAAATTTTATTTGGGCTTGCTTCTTTTTTCAATAGACTGTTACAAACCGATCAAACTACTACCTCTATTTCTTGCCCGTTAGTTGCTTGTGTTCTTGTTGAACTTGATATCTCTAAGAAGTACCCTTGTGAGATCTAGATAGGGTCGGAGTTTAATGGTTACTTTCAAAAAGTTTAATTAAAAATCCTACCTATTTTTTGCTCTCATTATAAAATGAATGGTCATGGTGTTAATGAATATTTTAGGTTGTATCCTCATCTTCATAAGGAAAAAGTTTCCTCCAAATAATCTCAAGGCAATAATGTTAATTATTCTTGAGAATGAAAATCTTACTTGTGCTGAGATTGAAGGAAATATTCCCAAATCATAAGTTGAACTCATACAATTATCTAGTGTGCATACAGAACCATCCCCTATCATTTTAGATGTTCCTTCTTCTTCTCACGGCAATATTACTAGCAATATTGACAACTTAGTTAATGAATGTGAAATTTTGGATGATCAAAGGCTAACAATTTCTTCTACTCAAAATATTGTTATTTTAGAATCTATCAGTCCATGTTCCATGAACAAAAATTTGCAGGATATGGATTGTATGTTGAATACCAATAAGTGTACTAATACTATTTCTTTTCAATATATTATGAATGATTAGAAAACTATGAATGGTACTGATAGGACTAGCATTGAGAATGTGGGGATTGATAATAACCTAAGGAAGGTGAATTGGATATGGTTGTGGAAGAGAACATGGAACTTGGTTTGAATATAACTATTAGTGTAGAAATGAAGATCTATTGGAGGAAGGTGAGCTTACTCAAAAGGTAAGGCTGGACGGGTTGCACAATGATAACAAGATTTCCTCTATCTCTCATTATCATAATGATGCTTTTATTGATACAGAGGATATGGCCTTCTCTGCTAAATGTTTTGCCAAAGATGACAATGTTACTAGCTATGTTAAATTTCAAAATAGGAGAGGTAGGAAAAAAAAGAACTTTATCTTACAATCTGCTAGAAACACCCATTCGTGAACTAGTCATTAGATCTATATTTTATGTTTAATTATATTATTTAGAATGTTAGGGTAATTATGCTAGATGACAGTGTTCTTAAGGATATCTTTACTAATATTTTATGTGTGAAAGATAGAGTTAACAATGTTGAAGTTATTTATCACATGTATCCTTCTGATGCTGATTTTGCTTTACTTAGAGAGATTAAGGAGTGCCCTTTTAAATTACAAGCTCAAGAGGAAGCTTTTGGAAACAAAAAGAGGGTGTGAAGCATTTGGTGGATGGTGATAATGACACTATGTATTTTCTTGCTTTGGTTAAAAGGAAGCGTGTTAAGAACTCCATTAACAAAATCAAACATGAGGATGGGTTTGTTACTGAGAATGTTGAGGAGATTGCTATGTTAATGGTGTAACACTTTCAAAATTGTCTTAACAAGGATTTTACCCATGGGCTTATTGAGAATCCTCATATTATTCCCAATCTCATTTCTCATAAGGACAATTATTTTCTATATAAACCCCCTTCTTTTGATGAATTAAAAGAGATTGTTGATGATATGAATGGTGATTTTGTGGTTGGGCCAGATGGGTTTACTACTAATTTTTTTTAGAAAGCTTAGCATATTATTATTAATGATCTTTAAACGCTTTTATGGAGTTTTTTGCATGCTATGCCTAAATTATTTACCTCTACTTCTATTATTCTTATTCCCAAGAATACTAATGTTAGTAATTGGAATGATTTTAAAGTTATTCCGAGTAAAAATTTATGTACCCAACATCGATTATTAGTTTTGGACTTTAAGATTAAGGGGCATAAAATAAAAAATAAAGTAAAACAATTTTCTAGGATTAAATGGGGGCTTTTAAAGAATATTAACAAAAATATTTTTGGAAATAAGATTTTAGATCTTAAGATTTTGTCTGTGCATGAGGATGCTAATATTATGTGGGAAAAAGTGGCTACTGATATTAAGAATATTGCAAAAGATGTCTTGGGGGAGGTGAATTGAGAGCATGTGTCCTTCACCCACCTTAAAGTAAATTAATATAATAACTATTGTTTGAAACGACTATAGGAGAGAATATGCCGAAAGAATGATGTGGACGTATAGATGGTGTGGTCAATAATTCTATTTTGAATAGAAATTAAGCGAGGAATAAGAAGCTGATGTTTGCAGATTTTAGTGACGAAATTAATCATGCGGGTTTTTATAGATTAATTGTAGTATATTCTGTATCTACTATATGGTGGGCGAGTTTTGTGAGCATAAAGTTACGTGTGAACGTGGTCGTAAGTTAGTAGAAATGCTCGTTTATCGAAGTCAATTTGGAGTCATGCGGGTAGGTAGGACTATGGAATCCGTCTATCTTATGCTTATTAAGTAGGTATGTGTGATATAGAGTAGAAAAGTATAGTTAGAATTTTAAAACTATAAAGGAGGGAATTGAACAATAGTATGATATCTGTATTTATATGATTTTAGAAAGCATACTCGCATAAGCTAACGCACAGAGATGAGAGAAGTAGCGTTAATGTATGAGGTTAGCTTGTCAAAGAATGGCGAAGTGGTTACTCTCACAAAGTATAGATAAGATCAAAGATATATTAAAATCAATTTATATGAATAGTATATGTGATATTCGGAGCAATACTTATTGCTCAAATTGAATGGACGCAACGAGGTATGGATTTGACTCAAGTACTCTTTTTTATGATATGCGGTTAATTGTTGACAATACAAGAGATCTAGACCTTAGTCCATGTTCGATTCTTTTGAGCATCTTAGGTTCATGGATCGCTTAGTACTAGACTAGACATTAGTGACTTGATGATGATTTTTACTTAGTGTGCTGTATTAGTTGTTTATATGACTGCTTAAGTTGTACATTTTTCTTGTTGGACGAAGAACTTAGTAAGAGGAATTTAATAGAGATTGGGATGGATGAGAGCTGTATGGATGGATCCAGCCCTTATGTATATGTCTAAGGTTTCCAAGTGCTTGAGGTGTGTGAGAAATCTAAACTAGAGATATATGGAGTGTAATTTTTAGTAGTAATAGACCAGTGAAGGGGATTGTGACTTTGGGCGATAAGGTCATTATAGAGTCCACGTTTTAGGTATCTTGGATCTATTGTTCAGAGTGATGGTGAAATAAATGGGATATTATCAGTAGAATTCAAGTTGGATGGTTGAAGTGGCGGAATGCATCGGGCTTGTTATGTGATAGAAATGTACCCCTCAGACTTAAGGGAAAATTCTATAAGATGATAGTGAGGTCTGCAATGCTTTATGGTGCCGAATGTTGGCCATTAAAAGAGAAGCATAATACTAAGTTAAGTTTGACAGAGATGAAAATGCTCAGGTGGTTGAGTGGCTTTACCCTTAGAGATAGGATACGAAATGAGCATATACGTGAAAGGTTGGAGTAGCTCCAGTAGAAGATAAGTTTAGAGAAAGTCGCCTTAGATGGTTTTGGTCACATAAAACGGCGGCCTTGTGATGACGTCCCGGTTAGGAGAGTAGAGGTATTAGATTTGACTTATGTTAAGAAAGGTAGGGGTAGACCTAAAAAGACTTGGTTAGAAAATATTAGGAATGACCTTTCTTTATTAGATTTAAACGAGAATTTGACTTTTAATAGGACACAATGGAGAAAAAGGATTCATGTAGCCGACCCCACGTAGTGAGATAAAGGCTTGATGTTGTTGTTGTTGTTGTTGTAGTCTTTGCACTTTTTTTAGTAAGTTGATTTCTAAAATTATTATGAATCATTTAATTTTATTCTTCCTAAAATTATCTCCCCCTTTCAAATAGGTTTTGTTAAAGGTCGAGCTATCGCTTATAATATCTTACTGGCTCAGGAATTTTTCCATGATTTGGATGTCAGGGTGAGGCGGAGAAATATGATCCTGAAACTTGACATGTCTAAGGCCTATGATAATATTAATTGGAAAATTTTCAATAATATTATGTAATTATTTGGTTTTAATTTGGTTTTTCTTAACCTTATCATAAATTGTATTGAAGGTTCTTATTTTTCTATCATTATTAATGGAAAAAGCTTTGGTTTTTTTAGAACTTCGCATGGTTTGAGATAAGGGATCCTATATATCTAGCCCTTTTCATTATTGCGAATGATTACTTTTTTAGAGGCCTTAACATCCTCTTTCAGAACCATCTTAGCATTTATTTTAGGACTTTGGGGGGTTTCCCAATCGCTCATTTATGTTTTGCTAATGGTTTTTTCATTTTTATGAATGCTTCTCTTAATAGGATTAATAGACTTCTGGACTTTTTCTAAAACTTTGAAAATGTTAGTGAGCTTTCCATTAAAAATAAAAATTGTTGTTTCATTGCTTCTAATAAGGTTCCTAATGCTTGTATTATGGCTATTAAAGACCTCACTGAATTTGTGCAAGGCCATTTACCTATTAAGTATATTGGTATCCCTCTTTTTAAAGGTATAAATAATTCCTTTATGTTTGACGATTTAATTACTTCAGTGCAGACTAAGCTTTTATCTTGGGATTCAAATTCTTTGAGTTTTGGTGGTAGGCTTACTCTCCTTAGAAGTGTTCTTTGTTCTCTCCCTTTTTACTCTTTTCAAACTCTATTGCCCACTAAGATGGTGTGTAATAGAATTGATAAAATTCTTAATATTTTTTTTTTTGGAAAGGGACTAATAACAATACTAAAATTACTTGGTCCTCTTTTGACATGGGTTGTGGTGTGCTAAAGGAGGGTGGCCTGGGGTGTAAGTGTATGTCTGATTTGGCATATGCATTTTCCTTCAAGTTATGGTATACCTTTCATGCTAAAGTTAGCAATTCGGTTAAGTTTATGTATTCTAAATATTGTGTACAAAAGCATCCTACTATTTATTCTTTTAATATAGGTGATTCTAAAGTTTGGAAAAGGCTTTACAAGGTTAAATGGGTAGTTTAGCCTCTTCTTTCTTGGGGACTTGCTGGTGGAAATATCTTATTTTGGCAGGATCAATGGTTGGGTAATCATTCCATTGATTCCATCATTAATTCTTCTTCCACTGCTGCGATTATGTAAATTTTTTCATTACTGATAATTGTTGGGATTATGACAAACTTGTTAATGTGATTACTGATTCCATTATTCAACAAATCCTGAACCTTCCTATGAACTTGGATTCGGAGGATCTTTTACTTTGTAATTTGTCTAAAGATGGGGTTTTTAGATTAAAAGATGCTTGGAATGTATTTAGAACCAAGAATGTGGTTACTAATATTTTTTCAAAGATTTGGCATAAAAGTCTTCCATCTACTATTGCTATTTGTGTTTAGAGAAGTTTAAATAGTTCATTCCTACTGATGAGAATTTGATCAAAAAAGGTTTCATCTTACTATCTTAGTGACAATGGTGTTATCATGTGGAGAATATGCATCATTTGTTTCTCTTGGGTCCCTTATCTATAAAAACTCAGAGTTATTTTGATGACATTTTAGCATTAAATTATTTTAATGCTAATCTGTCTATCAATGTTTTGCTAAATTCTTGATTTGTTAATTCTAAATGTCATATTAAAAATGTTATTCCTTCTCTTATTTTGTGGTACTTATGGATGGAGAGAAATAATTCCCTTTTTAATGGTATTAGAATGAACTATCATAGGATTATAAAAAATGTTAAAGACAAAGTCCTGAGTCTCTTTTCTGTTAATTTGCTTTCTATCAAGAGCTTCATTAATTATTTTAAAAGAAAACAAAAAAACCACCTACAATTGAAATGTTTTATAATCCATCATATTAGCATGTATAATTCAAACCTAAGAAGAGGCACTATAACCCGAATAGATTAGTAAATCCTTTTCTTGATGTTAGATATTTTTCTTGTGGCATGCTAGGACATATCTCCCACACTTGCACTGTTCAACATAGAACACATTTTGTGTTGAGACCAAAAAATTAAATACACAACATAACATGCATACATTTCATTCTTCTTTCCATAAGATGAGACCCAAACCTCTTTGGATTCCCAAATCTAACATATGATGATTTTGTAGGTGTGCTCTTATAGAAGGCCTTGTGACTGCATACGATATCTAGATAATGAATGATCAAGGCATATGACTAGAGATGCAAATAAATTTTTTTTTTTGCTAGAGGCCAGGGCAAAAGACAAGGGAAAACTTGGAGATTACAGCACTAGAAGAGTGGTGGGATTAGTTATAATTGGCAACTCAAAAAATTTTATCATTGAAAATGTTTTACTAGTAAATGGCTTGAAATATTACCTACTCAGCATAAGCTAGCTCTGTGATAAAGACTTTAGCATCAATTTATTATATACCAGCTATATAATAAACTTGAATAACAAAACTATTTTGCAGGGAAGGAGAATCAATAATATCTATATGCTTGATCTAAATTGCATTAAATCTGACACTACTCTTTGCTTAAAAATGGTTGCTGATGTATCTTGGTTGTGGTATAGGATATTATTTGATACAAGTATGATAAACCTTAGGAAAATCACCCAAAAATACTTAGTGAGGGGATTCCCAAACTAGAGTTCACAAATGACCATCTGTGTGATACCTATCAATTAGGAAAACAAGTCTAATTTTTTTTCCACTCAATCAAAGATATAAACACTAGCAAACCCTTAGAAGTCCTACACAAGGATCTCTTTGGACCTATCAATAATGCAAGCTTTAGAGGGAAAATCTTTGGGTATGTTATTGTTGATGATTATTCAAGGTTTACTTGGGTTAGATTCCTATCTCATAAAAGTGAATCATTCGAGGAGTTTAAGTCTTTTCCACTTGGATTCAGAGTAATCTAGGTTATGAAATTCTAACCATTCATAACAATCATGGTGGAGAGTTTGAGAATGAAAAATTTTAATCTTTTTGTAAGAAGTAAGGGATAGACCACAACTTATCAGCTCCAAGGACCCCTCTTAGCAGAACAGGGTACATGAAAGTAAAAATAAGACCTTAGTAGAAGTTGTTAGAGCTATATTAGCTAAATAATCACTTCTAAAATACTTTTGGGCTGAAGCGATGAATACAACCTATTATATTATGAATAGGGTGAATGTCAGATCCAAACTGAACAAGACACCCTATGAAATTTTGAAGGGTAGTACACCCAACCACTCTTACCTCATTATCTTTGGATGTAAAGTGTTCATTCTGAATAATGGGAAGTCTCAACTAGAAAAGTTTGACCCAAAATTTGATGAAGGAGTGTTCCTATGTTACTCAAGTGTTGGGAAATCCTATAAACTTTTCAATAAAAGAATAGTGGTTGTTAAGGAGAACACTTATATTATATTTAATGAATTTGATAAATCTAGAGGGTCCTAAGATAGAAGAAGAGGAGGTTGTAGAAGTCACCAAAGGATTAGAATCTATAAATCTAGAGGAAAGGGTAAAACTTGAAAACACTTTCCCTAGAGATTATAGATATTCTTCAAGTCATTTTAAAGAACTAATCTTACGAGACGCATCTGAAGGTGTTAGAATTAGGCATGAACTTAGAAAGAGGTAAACAACTCCGCCTTCATTTAAATGACTGAACCCACCAACCTACATCAAGTCTTATATGAATTCAGGATCCTAGCCATGTAAGAAGAGTTAAATCAATTTATTAGGAATGATATTTGGGAGCAAGTTGAAAGATCTAAGGACCAGAGTGTGGTGGGAACTAAATGAGTTCTTAAAAATAAAATGAATGATTCTAGAGTAGTGGTGAGAAATAAGGAAAAATTGATGGCTAAGGGGTATAATCAAATAGAAGGGATTGATTTTGAAGAGACTTTTTCCCTTATAGCTACATTGGAAGCCATTAGAGTGATACTAGCCTTTACTTAATTTAAGGGATTCAAACTATATCAAATGGATGTTAAAAGTGCCTTTCTAAATAGGGTGCTAAAGGATGATGTGTATGTTAAATAACCCCTAGGCTTTGAAAATTCATAATTTCTCAATCATGTGTTCAAATTAACAAGGGCAATATATGGACTAAAATAAGCACCAGGGTTTGGTATGAAAGGCTAAACACATTCCTATTAGAAAGAACCATTGCTAAGGGGAGTATAGATACCACACTATTTCTGAAAAAGTTAGGAGATGAACTACTCTTTGTACAAATTTATGTTGATTATACTCTTTTTGGATATTCTAATAAAAATCTATGTGATAAATTATTAAAAATAATGAGTAAGGAATTTGAGATGAGTATGATGGGAGAACAGACTTAATTTTTGAGGTTTAGCATAAGGCAGAAGAATGATGGAACTTTCCTTAGTTAATCAAAATACATTAAGGAGATTCTTATGAAAAATGAAATGGACAAAGCCAAGCCAATCAATACTCCCATGAGTTCCACTATTCAGTTAGACAAGATTTAAATGGAAAATCTGTTGATCAAAATAAATACAGAGGAATAATTGGATTACTTCTTTACTTGACTACTAGCAGACCTGATATTATGTTTAGTATTTTGTCTCTGTGATAGATTTTTGGTTGATCCAAAAGTGACCCACATGACTGCTATTAAGAGTTTTCTTAGTTATCTCTTAGGAATCCCTAACTTAGGAATATGGTATCCTAGGCATAATACGTCCTTTGAAATCATAATATATTCTAATTTAGATTTTTTGGGATGCCGAGTTGATAGAAAAAGCACTTATGGAGCATGTCAAATTTTAAGACAATCATTGGTCTCCTAGTCTAGTAGAAAACAAAACTCAATTTTCCTATCCATTACTAAAGTTAAGTACATAGCCTTAGGAAGTTATATGGCCCAAGTCCCTCTTGTTAAAGTAACAAATTTTGGATTTAGGTTTACCTATAGGCACAATTTCAATCCTCTATGATAACACTAGTTCCATCTGCATTTCAAAGAATCCAATCCAATGCTCAAGGACCAAACACATTGACATAAGGCACCACATCATTCGAGACCATGTTACTAAAGGAGACATAGAGCTATATTATGTAGCCATTAAAAACTAACTTGCTGATATCTTTACAAAACCAGTGGCCTTTGAAACTTTAAGCTTCTTAAGAACCAGATTTTGTGTAATAAATATTAATGCTTGAAATTTCTACTTTCTATTTTCTGATGTTTTTGTTTTAATTTTATTTGTATGATTGTTTTTGTTTATATTTTTCATTTTTCTGTTGTTTTTCCCTTCAGTTTTTTTTAAGAGTCATATCAATAGTCATTGCTGATATTAATTTCTTAAATTGCATTTTTGCCTTGCTTTTGGTTTTAGAAATTTTTATGCTTTGATTGACTTCCCTATATCAGTTAAAGGAAAAAACATCGATAATTATTTTTCTTCCTCTAACTCCCTTAGCAGTGTATTTTTCTTTTTGAAGCAAAATCTATTTTAAATTAAAGTTGGACTTTAAAATTAAGTTCTAATTTATCTTTACAGTAATGTATCTCGTATGAATAATGCTCAAAGTTATTAAATCACTTTTAAATTATTCTAATAAGGTTGTCTTATTTTTGGTTAAATTTGACAGAGGGGCCTATGCTTTAATAATTAAAAATAATTACAAAGTCCTTACAGGAGACCATTGTTAAGAAAGTTACTATTTGCATGTTTTACATTGTTGTAACTTATATAGTTTTGATTATTCCAAATATTATTGTTTTAAGTATTATATTCTCCTAACACTTTTGGAAGAATTTTGCTGACGTGGATCGTATTGTACGAAGTGGAGGTATCGTACAGTACGATACGCAATAATGTCGTACCAAACGGCTTTAATTCGTCCCAATCCGTTGCTGACGTGGATCGTATTGTACGAAGTGGAGGTATCGTACAGTACGGTATGCAATAATACTGGACGATGATCGTACAGTACGATGGGTATCGTATAGTACGATCAACAGAGCTGAATTCTGCCTATTGGTGGACGCTAGATTTGTGATAAGTCGTACAGTACGATATAGATCGTACAGTACGATGAACAGTCAGTGTGAATTTTGGTGTGGTGAGTGTGTGGTGATCAGGAGCAGCCCTAAAAATTTTTTTTTTTGTTTTTTTTTTTTTTTTTTTTTATGCATTTATATCTATGACACCTAATCTAGTCCTCAAGGTACTAAAGGTGTCAAACGCTAATGGTTTTGTGAATATGTCTGCCAATTGATCTTCTGTAGCGACGTGATGTAATTCTATATCTCCCTTAGCGACGTGATCTCTAATGAAATGATGTCTAATGTCTATGTGTTTTGTTCGGGAGTGCTGAATTGGGTTCTTAGAGATACAAATTGCACTTGTGTTGTCACACATGATTGAGATGGTTCCAACAGGTAGTCCAAGATCAAGAATTTGTTGTTTTAACCATAGTACCTGTGCAACACAACTTCCTACTGCAATATATTCTGCCTCGGCTGTGGAAAGTGCTACTGAGTTTTGCTTCCTACTGGACCAAGAAACTAATGATTGTCCGATGAATTGACAGGTACCAGAGGTGCTCTTTCTATCTATCCTACATCCTGCAAAGTCAGAATCTGAGTACCCAAGGATTTCAAAGGAAGTGCTGTGCCTGGGATACCAAATTCCTAAGTTTGGTGTGCCTAGTAGATATCTAAGAATTCTTTTAACAGCAGTTAGGTGAGACTCTTTAGGATCGGCTTGGAAACGGGCACAAAGGCATACACTAAACATGATGTCCGGTCTACTGGCAGTCAAGTAAAGAAGTGATCCAATCATTCCTCTATATTTTTTCTGATCTACTGATTTTCCACTAGGATCCTTATCTAATTGGATTGTCGAACTCATTGGGGTGTTCATGGGTTTTGCACTATCCATTTCATATTTCTTTAAAATATCCTTAATGTACTTTGATTGGCTAAGAAAGGTTCCATTTTCCATTTGTTTCACACTAAAGCCAAGAAAGTAGTTAAGCTCTCCCATCATGCTCATTTCAAACTCATTACTCATTGTTTTTGAAAATTCATCGCATAAATTTTTATCCGAGGATCCAAACAAGATGTCATCTACATATATTTGAACAATGAGAATTTCTTCTTTAACTTTTTGTAAAAAGAGAGTAGTATCTACACTACCCTTTTGAAAACCTCTATTCAAAAGAAATGAGCTAAGTCTTTCATACCATGCTCTAGGTGCTTGCTTTAATCCATATAGTGCCTTTTTTAATTTGTATACATGGTTTGGAAATTGTGAGCTTTCAAATCCGGGGGGTTGCTCAACGTAGACATCTTCCTTAATTACCCCGTTCAAAAATGCACTCTTTACATCCATTTGATATAACTTAAAGTTCTTGAAGCAAGCAAAAGCTAAGAGCACTCTTATGGCTTCTAGTCTAGCAACCGGGGCAAAGGTTTCTTCAAAGTCTATTCCCTCAATCTGGTTGTACCCCTTAGCTACTAGCCTTGCTTTATTCCTTATTATTGTTCCTGAATCATTCACCTTATTCTTGAAGACCCATTTTGTTCCAACAACACTCTGCTCTTTAGGTCTCTTAACTAACTCCCAAACATCATTCCTGGTGAATTGGTTCAGCTCTTCTTGCATTGCTAGAATCCAAAATTCATCTCCTAAGGCTTGATCTATACTTGTAGGTTCTATCATAGAGATGAAAGCTGAGTGACTAACCTCCTTCCTAAGTCCATGCCTAGTTCTTACACCTTCTGAAGGGTCACCTAAAATTAACTCTTTAGGATGACTAGAAGAATATCTCCATTCTCTAGGCAAGTCTTCCTGAGATTCGACCCTCTCTTCTAAGGTCATAGTCTCTACTCCTTGAATTGCCTCTATTTCATCATCTTCAATTTTAGTTTCTGAGGGCATATCAGATTCATCAAATACCACATGGGTGGATTCTTCTACTACCAGGGTTCTCTTGTTGAAAATTCTATAGGCCTTACCTACAGAAGAATAGCCTAAGAAGACACCCTCATCAGATTTGGGATCGAACTTTCCTAAGGGATGTTTACCATTATTTAAGATGAAGCACTTACACCCAAAGACATGTAAATGTGAAAGGTTTGGTGTCCTACCCTTAAGGAGTTCATATGGAGTTTTATTCAGCTTCGATCTAATGTTTACTCTGTTCAAAACATAACAGGCTGTGTTGACTGCTTCTGCCCAAAAGTATCTAGGAAGGGTATACTCCGCTAACATTGCCCTAGCAGCTTCTACCAAGGTTCTATTTTTCCTTTCTGCTATGCCATTCTGTTGGGGTGTTCTTGGAGCTGAGAAATTGTGCTCTATTCCTATCTCTTGGCAGAATGACTCAAATCTTTCATTTTGGAACTCTCCACCATGATCGCTATGGATTGTTGATATCTCACAACCTAATTTTCGTTGTATCCATGTGGAGAAAATTTTAAATTCCTCAAAAGACTCATTCTTGTGTGCTAAGAATCTTACCCAAGTAAATCTAGTGAAGTCATCTACAATCACAAATCCATAATTCTTTCCACCTAGACTGGCTGTACTAACGGGTCCAAATAAGTCCATGTGTAGAATTTCTAGTGGCCTAGAGGTGATCACGTCTCTAATTGAGTGAAAGGATGATTTGACTTGTTTTCCTTGTTGGCAAGCATCACATAAGTGATTCTTGGTGAATTCTAATTTAGGTACACCTCTAACTATGTTTTTCTGCGTGATGTTTCTAAGAGTTTTCATACTAGCATGGCACAGTCTCCTATGCCATAGCCACGAATCATCAACTATTGTTTTCAAGCAAAATGATTTTGAGTTATCTACACGATCAAGGTCTAACATGTAAACATTGTTCATTCGTTTTCCTTCTAAAATTATTTCACCAAATAAACTAATCAGGCATTTATCAGTAAAAAATTTAACATCAAAACCTTTGTCACACAGTTGACTAATGCTAAGTAAATTATGTTTCAAACCATCAACTAGTAAAACATTTTCAATTAAAAAATTCTTAGCATTACCAACTGTACCTGAGCCTATCACCTTCCTGGTAGTGTTGTCTCCCAACGTTACTTTGCCTCCAGTTTTGGTCTCCAATAGGATGAACTTCTTCATGTCTCCAGTCATGTGTCGCGAGCAGCCACTATCCAGGTACCACATGCTCTCACTAGGTCTTTTGTGAGAGCATTCCTACAATTTCATTCACAGATTAGATTTGGGAACCCAAGTGAGTTTGGGTTCCACCTTATGCTTGCATGAATGAGATGTATGCATGTTATGCTGTGATGGATGCAATTTAGGTCTCCACACTAAGTGTGTCCTACGGTGAATTGTGCATGTGCGGGCTATGTGACCTAACATGCCACAAGAGAAGCACCTAACACCAGGAAATGGGTTTACTAATCTATGAGTGTGGTGGTGCCTCTTCCTAAGGTTTTGTGATGCATGCTGTGTTGGGGGTTTTCTAGGATGGCCTACTGTGAGTGATGCAATTTCATTTTCTAGTTCTTTTATCTTTTCACTATAAGTTTTATTTTGAGCTGTCAATCCATCAACTTCTATCAATAGCAAGTGCTCACTATGGTCTACTTCTAATATAAGTGCAGTTAGTTTTTCATACTCTACATCTAGTTCAATATGTGATGTTTTCAAGGATTCATGCGCTTCAATTAGATCAATATGCTTCTTATTTAATGCATCATACTCATCAAGAAGTAACATGTGATCTTTATCTAAATCAGAATTTTCTTTAACTAAGTTAGCATGCTCAATTTGTAAGGAACTAAATTCAATATTAAGTTTAGCATGCATTTTCTTCAGTTTTCTATAAGAGTCATGAATATTCTCAGAAATAAGCAATAATTCATCATAAGAAAGTTGACATACCTCATCCTGATCCAATTGATCAAGGTTATCATTAGCCATAAGACACAAGTTTGTTACCTCCTCCTCTGCTTCTTCTTCTGATGATTCTGAGGCAGAGTCGGCCCAAAAAGCTTTCTGTGTCTTGGTCTTTCCTCTCTTGTATTTACCTTTGTCATCTCCTTTCTCCTTTGCTGGTTGACTCTTCAGATTAGGGCAATCGGCTCGAAGGTGACCTGGCTTCCTGCACTCAAAGCAAATTGTATCAGATGAAACCTTATTGGACCTTGAGCTCTTACCTTTATTCCAGCTGTTCTGATGACGCTTCTGTTTTCTCTTCAGAAAATTTTTGAACTGTCGGGTCATCAGTGCTATTTCATCGTCTTCCTCCCCTGTAGAGCTTTCACTTTCTGAGTTGCTAGCTTTTAATGCCACCGTCCGCTCCTTTTTCTTTTCACCTGCATCACTTTGCCTTTGGCTCACTCCTTGCTCGTATGCAATGAGTGACCCGAGGAGGTTATCAATAGAATAAACATTAAGATCTTTGGACTCAGTGATAGCAGTTATCTTAGCATCATAGGAACTAGGCAGGCATCTAAGAATTTTATTTACTTTCTCAGAATTTGAAATTTCTCTACCTAATGCATGCAAGGATGTCACGATTTGGGTGAACCTAGTGTACATGTCAGAAATTGTTTCGCTAGGTTTCATACGGAATAATTCATAATCATGCAGTAGAATGTTAAGCCTAGACTATTTTACTTCGTTTGTTCCTTCGTATGTAATGCACAGTCTATCCCAAATCTCCTTTCCAGAAACACAGGTAGATACTCTCATATAGTCCTCAGATCAATGCACAAAAAAAAAATAGTTTAAGCACTTAGCATTCAGTTGGGCTAACTCCCTATCCTCATTGCTCCATTCATTAAAAGGTACAGGAGTTTTCAAACCATTAACAGTTTTAAACGGTGCAACATATCCATCATTTACTAACATCCACATGCGGTAATCTATAGATTGCAAAAATGTAGACATTCTAATTTTCTAGAAATCAAACAGAATGTTATCAAAAAGTGGTGGACGAGTTATCAAATAACCCTCCGCAGTGTTATGATTACCAAAATTCGACATGATCATTTTTTTCAAGGTTTTCTAAAATACTATTTTTGAAAAATAAGCTCTGATACCAATTGAAATTACTAAATGACAAGAGGGGGGGGGGTGAATTGTGAAAATATTTTTTCTCAATAAAAATAACCCTAAATAGGAGTTCTAATTTTTTTGTTATTTTTGAAATTTTACAATAAAACTTTAAGCAACTTTTCTTCCATAAATTTCACCATGCAATAGTTATGAAAATTAAATGCAAGTAAAAAGTAAATGACGATAAGGAAAAAACACACCAAGAATTTTTATAGTGGTTCGGTCAAAATATGACCTACGTCCACTCCCTGGAGTCCTCCGCTTCGGGATTTTCACTACCAAAAATAGTTCTCCTTTTTCCCCCCTCGGAAAGGCAGAGAAGCCTTTACAAACCTCCCTTTCACCAACCCGGAGTGGCGGAGTGCCAAACTCTGTTTTTGCCCTCCTAGCGATGGCAAAGAACCTTCTCGTTTTTCTCCCTCCTGGAGAAGGCAGAGAACTTCGAGGTCACGGATGTAGACGAGCGTTTCCCTTGGAGATCCTCCCTCAAATTCTTCTACGGCCACAAGAGGAGCAAGATGCAGCAAGTACGGAGCAACCGTGTGATCTTCCTCACACATCTTCTCCCTCACAACACTCACCTTCTCCTTCCTCTCTCATCCCTAAAGAACTTCTCTAAAGCTCTCTCCCTTGGAATCCCTCTCTAACCACGTTCACCCACTATGTGATTCTTACTAAAAAAAGGACTTGATTGACATCTAAAAACGGGCTCCAAAAACCTCTGATTTCAAAAGTAGCCGTTACTATTCGTACAGTACGATTCAACATCGTACAGTACGATCTTCATAAACAGAATTCGTCCTAGTACAAAGATGTACGAACAGTTAAAAAACAATTCGTACTGTACGATATAATATCGTACGGTACGATCCACAAAATACTATTCGTACAGGACGATGGTCTGGACGACTAGATGTCGTCTCTGTTCATCGTATGGTACGTTCACTATCGTACAGTACGATGAGAAAAAAACAAAGAGATCGTCCAAGACGATATCCGGGATGATCAAACTTCATCTCTGTTCATCGTATGGTACGATCCAGTTCGTACAATACGATGTTCAAAATTTAATTAGGCCTGGATTTCATGCACTAATCACGGGTTAATTTAAGTAAGTATTTAAAATAGATCATACAGTACGAAAGTATTCGTACAGTACAAACGGCGCAAAATCACTTACTTAAACTAAACTACGGCTAGGGTTTTGGATCTGAACATATCGTACCGTATGAAGATATTCATACAGTACGATCTATTCACAGAATCGTCAACATAGCTTGGATCATACGGTACGAATTAAAATCGTACAGTACGATCTCCAGAGAAGAAATTCTATAACATTTTGCATTTAAAAATAAACTCCCCCCTGTGTGTGTGCATGGTTGCTCTTACTCTTATGCATTTTGTGGTCGGACTCAAGAAAATAAAAATACAATAAATAGAAAAATACAATATCTGACTCATACTCCTAATCTACCCGTTCTTGAGTCTTCCTTTCGTCTTGAGTCACTTGTGATCTTCCTGAAATGTTAGTACTCAAGGACAATAGCAAACAAAATAATATTCAATGAAAAGTTGTTCCAAAACACTCATTATTTGGCATCATCAAAATCTCAAACTCGGGGTCATGGGTTGCAACATCAACAACTTCTTGGTCCTTAACTTTCATGGTTAATTCCTCCTTCTGTACATCAATCATGGACCTATCTATTGTTGGGAAAGGTCCAGCTAAAATAATTGGTATTTTGCTCTCTTCCTTGATATCTAAAATAATAAAATTAATAGGAAATATATACTTATCCACTTTTATAAGCACATCCTCTATAACCTACCTTGAATAAGTAAATGACTGATTTACTAATTGAAGGGTAGCACTTGTGGGTTTAACTTCTCCTAAGTCTTTTCTCTTGAATATGGAAAGGGGAATGAGTGAGTTCTAATTTATATAATGCTCCCCCATAAAATTTATCCTGTATGGCTAGGAATAGTAAAAATATGAGGGTCCTTAAGCATTTGTGGGGGTTTCTTTTAGAGAATCTACATTTCATAGTAAGGGCAACAATCTCAGAATCTCCTAGTTTCTTTTTCTTACTTGATATGTCTTTTATGAACTTAGCATTTCTATACATTTACTCCAAGACTTCTTTAAAAGGAATGTTAATGGCTAACTTTTTAAACAATCCCTTTTTTTAAGTTATGCTGGTGCCCTAAGGATTATTTAAACTTAGTATGTCTTTTTAATTTTTTCCCCATTTATGACACTATGTTTTCTAACGAAGGCTTCTTATCCATAAATTATTTGTTTGCATTAAATCATGGATGATAATAAGGCCTTCAGTTTCTATAATATTGTTGAGTTTGGTTCCAACTCCCTACCTGGTTGGGTTGGAGGATTCAAATTACTAACCCCATTCTGATTATTATTCCATTTGAAATTTGCATGAATCATCCAACTTAGATTATAGATGTTATAGTTTGGGTTATTTTATTTTTTATTAATGATAGTAAAATATTTAACTCCTAATGAATTTGGCACTTTAAATGATTCATAAATGCTCTCCTTTATTGGCATAGATGTTCCTTGAGTTGCACTAACTTTGATATTATTCAATTTCCTATAGATAGTGGCTACTTGGGCAGTGAAGATAGACAAGGCATTAGATTCATAGACTCTAGTCATTTTCCTAAGGTTCACTCTATCAAAAGGCCATTGGAAGTTATTAGTAGCCATTTATTCAACAAAAATAAATGCTTCATTAAAAGGTTAGGAGTCAAGAGAACATCCAACTGCTGCATCTATAATGGATCTAAATAACAAGTCCTTTAAAGAATGTTAGGATAGTTAGTTAATCATGAAAGACATGATGTGAGCACTTTCTAAGAAATTTCTTAAATCTTTCCCCAACATTGTATATTGATTCTCCATTTAATTAAGTAATCCCTAAGCTTTCCTTTTTTGGATGAAGGAAACTACTTGGCTAGAAACTTGTGAGCTTAGCCATTCCATTTGGTAATTGAGACTAGCATAGGGAGTTCAACCACATTTTTGACTTGTCTCTTAAGAAGAATGTAAAAATTCTAAGTCTAATGACACCATGAGAGCCTTTGTTGTACTTAAATGTTGTGCATATCCCCAAGAAACTATTATTATTTGAGTTTGGATTCTCTATAGAAGTTTTCCCAAATTGTAAGTTTTGTAACATTTGAATGATCATAGACTTAAGCTCAAATTTATTGGCATGGTTGTTATATCTACTAATGCTTTGATGAATGCCTTCTACCATATATTTTACATATTCTCTTATTGGTTTAAGTTGGTCATTCTCTTGAACTAGGTCACCCATTTCTAATTATTCTTAAGAGTTTCTTTTTAAAATTTTTGGGTTAAACAATACTTATCCCAATTAGTCTTAATTATCCATGCAACAACAACACACACAATATAAATAACAAAATAGCAATACGTACAATTTAACATGTGAGAATGTAATACTAAAATAGAATATAAAAATAAGCAACTCGTACAAAAACAAAGTTGGCTAATAAAAAATTTAATATAAGAGTAAATCAATAATCTTTCAGGCAATATAAAGTGAATAAAGAGATAATAAACCACTATCCCCTGCAATGATGCTAAAAACTAGATGTATTTTGTGTTCAGTATGAATTCACAATTCCAACACTCTATGTTAATTATGAGTTATCACATGATCTATGCAAATGCATGTTTAGTATTAAGTACTAAAGTAGTGAGTTAAGTATCATTCCTATAAGGATAGGCACAATCTATAAAGCACTATAGTACTACACCTATTAATTACTAGATTTATCTTATTGCAAAATATTAGGGTACTACTAGTTTATGAAAATCAACTAAGTTTGTGGGAAGTAAAATCCTTTGTTAAGTGACTCGTATCCTATGACATTTTAGAACTACAAATTCAAAAGTTAGATCTCCTATATTGTTATTATGAATCAGAGTATGAATACTCCTCATCTTTACTGAGCTCCTTGAAATTTCTAGCTTAGATACAATTAACTATAGTTATCATCAGTCCATAATGATTCCAAAATCCTAACTACCATATGTCTATGAATGATGAAATTCCATTTTAAATCCACCATTTGTAGACGTAGATCACATTAAATATTAAATTATTGTATGGCCTATACAAACTAAATGAAGAAGTAAAAAACTTCATTAATTATGTGAATAAGATCTATTCATATGAAAACATGATTTGCAACATATCATAAGCTCAAAGAATTAATTAACCTAGCCATTGGAATTAAAATAAAAAATAAAAATTCTATCTCACCAATAAAAGAAAGTACAAGACAATAAGTAAGAAAAGATAGAACTAAGTATCCTTATAAGTGCTAATAGATGGTGTAAACCTTTTTCAATGCCCGCCCCAAATCTCAAGCACTCCATCAAACCAGTTGTATTAATTCACTCGATCATAGATTATTTTATCAATATTTAGGTGCCTAAATGATATTAGAATCAAGTAGTCTTAGGCACATTGGATTCATCTCGTCGACCCGCTCGATTTGACCATAGGCATGCCATATCCAAGAATCATTTGATAATTCAATTAATATTTTGAAGTTTCCACGTATGTTTTCGATCTTTGATTCCGGTCCATTTGGGCTCACGCTGGACTTATTTTGGTGTCATTTGGCTTGTGTCTCATTTGAGATGTTTAATTCATCTACAAATTTCCTAAAATCATATATCCATAGATTCCTAATATAATCTTGAAAATTTTCTATTCAAATATACCTCCAGAATCTTGTATGATTGAGGCAATTTTGTATGAGGAATCATGGTTAAATTTTTTTATTTTTAATTGTAGACACCTGCAAACAAATTTAAATTTAATTTAAATTTGAGATCAATTTTCTTAAGTACTCATAAATTGAATAGCAACAAGGCCGGAGGTTATGGGAGACAAAACAGAGATTCTCGGTATGGAGGATGCTAAAAACAAAGATCCAAATTCTGTAATTGAAGAACTTTCTTTGGTTCCTCATTTGGCTTGTAAGGAGTTTGAGAAGATTTAAGTAGTGACTGATTTGCAAATTTCAGCCAATCCTTCGGCTAAGGAAGATAATGTGAAGAATAAAGAAGATTTGATTAAGGATGGAAAATTCCTTATTCCTTTCAAATCGGTGTATCCTAAGAAAAAGTTGAATAAAGATATGAAAGTGTTTGGTCCAATTAAAGGGAGTCTTAGAGGAAGGAAGTTGGGTATTCTTGGTGATAGTGTTAGACCAACTTCATCACTTGTTTCATGACATGCTTATAGATATTGAGGAAGGACTTCAAGGTCGGCTTGAGGATTGGGTGAAGATGTTGAAGATTGTGCATAACAGAATTTGTGGAACTGTGAAGATTCAAGTTATATTCTCAACGGATGAATATTGCTTTCATTTCATTTTCCTTTCTTTGTTTAGTTTTCATGTTTTTCTAGTTTTAGTTTTAGCGTAGATTGGAATTTTGAAAGAGGAACTAGATTAATGGAAACTAAGCATCTCTCTATTTTTTTTTTTAACTTAATCGGGAATTCTTGGATACTAGTCAACCTTTTTGGTTGTTTAATCTTTGGTACCCCCTCCATCCCAATTGGTATAAAATGATAAGTAGAGGATGTTATTTTCATTATGATAATTCGTATTTTTTGAATTTCTTCTTTATGCTTAAATTGCTTTCAATAAGGCTTCCTTTATCTTTTAAAGGATTGCCTAGTTTCTAGTTTGCAATAGTTTTTTTTTTTTTTAAATTTAAAAAAAAAAAAAAAAAAAAAGGCCGGAGGTTATGCACGAGATAGCCTGCGATAAGAGCCCCGAAGGATTTAGGTTGTGTGAATTAGAATCTCCTGCATGAAAATCCAAAACCTTCGGGTTTGATGGAAAATCAGAGAACTGAATTTTAATAGAAGAAAGTTAAACAGGCAGAAATAAAACAAATTTTCGTGACGCTACGCCACAGATTCCGCCATAGCCTGCAACAGTAACCGTGAGAAATACAGATTTCGCCGTTGAGCTCAGTCAGGGATCTGATAAGTAAATCAACTTTCTGTGGCAATCTGCTCTTTAAGCTCTTACAGCTTTCTGTCGCAGAGAACTCCTTCAATATTAGCAAGATCCGCTTTGCAATTGAAATAAAATGTATGATATTTTTGGGTTATGATTGCTGCGTCTTACACAGCTTGATGATTGCGAAAGATCATTTTTGTCTTATAATACACGCAATGATCATGATTGCTAAATATGTTCATTTCAACCCCTCAGTAAAATGTAATTCGACATCCGCCGTCAACTCGTAGCATTAAAACAGATTAATTTATTAGCGATTAATATCCACATAACAGACTATTCTATAAAAATACAGTTAATTTTTTTTTAAATATCGTTTGTTTTAGCTTATTTTCTTAATATATATTACCTTATTAGCTTTTCTTTTCAGAAAGAAATTGAGCAAACTTATTTGTTATTTTTGGAAATTTATTGTTAGTGTACTCAAACTCTTGTCATCACCTAATTGCTATGATGAAACTTTATGTGCGGAGGCTTTGTGTGAATTTAAGATATGTTTGAGATAGTTTTTTTTAGTTGTTTTACTTTTCAATCAATCACTATAATTTCATTTAATTATTATTTTTTTACTACTTTATCATTGATTTTTAAATTTTTTTTGATGAAAAATTATTTTTTACTATAAAAATAGCTAAATTAGTTTTTAAACAGAAACTTCACAATCCAACATTCTAAAATATTATAATCGTTACATACGGATCCTTAATTATAATTTTATAAATTAGCCATTTAAATGTTGGAATATTCATTTCCATTTTAAGAGCTAAAAAGTCCAAAAAAAAAATACAAATTAAATCTAAGTTTGGATAAAAAGAGATTGGGTCAATTGCAGATCTATTTTACAGAAAGTTTTCTTGTAGTAAAACAAAAACTAAATGGAATAAAATATAATGCATAGTGAAAGTAGGTCTAAAAAAGAGATTGGGTCTACAGCCGAGTGGTTGATAAAAGAAATTCCTCTCATCTCATCCGGGCTCGAAAAGTAGGTCAAAATAGAATGGATCTTAGCCATAATCCTGCAAATGATCAAGTGCATTATTGCTCAGTAGATGAGGCTGCAAGCCAATGAAAAGCCGTACTTTCGTGGCAATACGTTGTCCCAGATTAGCTTTTATTTTTTATTTTTTAATTTTTTAAAAAATGTTAGTCGATCATGCTAACAAGAAATAAAGAGAAAGTAATATACAAAAAAAATTCTACATTGCTGATCCACATGTCAAATTTTAATTGGAGTTCGGACATAATGCAACGTCCGGTCTCTACGCCAAATAATTTCACTCATCAGTATGGTAAGGCTATGCGCCTATGCTCTATTTTTTACTAATTCTGATAAGCAAAAAAAATTCTCTAACTTTTTTTACATATTTTATAAAATACTGACACATAATATATGATGGTAATGTTGACAATTTTTGTAACACGAATTAATTTCCGTCTATAATTTTAAATTATTAAATAAAATAGAAAACTATATTAAAATAACTATATGTTTAAATTATTTATTATTTTACTGTCAATATTTTAATAATATTATAATATAATATGTGTTGTCTAAAATTAAGAATATATTAAAAAAAAAAAACTATTCTGACATGAACTGAAAGCTGTTATTTTTCTTTTAATTAATTTTTTTGGGAAAGTTTTTTTTTTCTGAAATGATTCATACTTATAATATCGAAATTTAAATTTAAACCCTAAATTTAAGAAATACATTGAGTTTTTGATAGATTAAAATTATAAATAAATTTTTTTTTGCTTTCAATCAAGTCTGAAAATAGGCTGATAAAAAATCAACTATTTTGAATAGTATAGTTTGGCTAAATTTATTGTATATAACTTTTTTTTGGGGAGAAATAATACCAGACAACTTTGAATGCAAGACATGTGTTTCATGGTTGTGTATATGACTTAACAAAATAAGCTTATAATTAATTATATTTTATGAAATTCTATCTTTCTTTTTTTTTTTGAAGAAATGCATAATAAATTAAGGAGAAAAAAGTAAAGAACTAAGTAAAAAACATGAAGAGGATGATATTCTTCATTGATTAAATTGGCCATCAAGGGAGGGATATCATCAAAAGAAAAGCTATCAAAGTAAAAACTATCATCTAAAGCCATAATAGCACACAAGTTTGCTACCTTGTTACAATCTCTATAAGCATGTGCAAAGACGAATTTATTATAATACAATTAAATTTTGTTTAAAGTGTTTTTTTAAGGTATTGATTTTAAATTTCTCCTTTCTTCAACCTTATTACATAAAATGGCTCTTGGTGGGGGATTCTTGCAAGACTACTCCAGCCTTCGCTCCTCCCCTTCTTCATGAAATGACACCCCTTCAATATCCACTCTCCTACCTAACATCTATCAAACTAACAAACTGAAATGGTCTCCTTCTGTGAAGAATGCAATGGAAAAAACATTCCTTTTCTCCTTTATACCTTTGCTTGATAAAGTTATCTACTTCACTCTTGAGGAAGTTAGTGATGGCGCAAAAGAATGGTAACCCTCATTGGCTAGGTGTCCCATTAGCAAAAGAACCTTCTTCAAAGCTTTGCTTATGGTAATTAAGAGATCCTTGTGGCTAAAAAGTACTCGAAACTTGTTATCTTCCAGTGAGAGGTTTTTTCTATTAAAATTTTCCTTTGCAAAAAATTAAGACAGGGTTTGGTCAAGAGGGTCATGATTCTTCTTTGGTAAACCATTTTCCCTTCAATAATGGGCTCTAGAGTTCAAACCAATGAGGGAAACATTTTCATCCATTTTGATTTGTATAAAAAAAATTTATCTACCACTCTCCTTTTGGAAATCTACAACATATCAAAGAGTGCTAGCTTGGTTGGAACCAATTTAGCTATCAACCCCATCACCACATTAAAAATGCATCTTTCCTTTGCATGTGTTTATGTCCTGGTAAAAAGTAAAGCTTAATTGCTTGATGTTGTTAAAAATTTTATTGTGGGAATAGCACAAACCCTCACTATTCTTTATGATTGGAAACTTATAAAATGCAAGGGTTTTAGCTCTTTCATGCATCCCTCTAATCTATGCCCTTTCAATCCAGCTCAATAATTCAAAACAAACTTCCCTCCCAAGGGTCGCAACAAAAGAAGAAATTGAATTGTCCACCAACTCACATTGCAAACCCTACAATAATTTTTATATTGATGCTCCCACAAAGTCTCCTAAAAACATCTAGCTCACTTCTCTGATCATTGAAACCACTTCTAAAAAAAAAAAAAACCTTCCTCTCTATCTGACTATGCCCATAATTATCTCTTTTTCTACATGGAACTTTTCAATCTTCCACTATATTCAATCAAAAAACCAGTCACAAAGACTTTACAACAAATTATAATCATAACAAATTTTATGCATTACTTCTTCTGATGTTATTTTAGATGATTTATCCAATAATAGCAAGGGCAAGAGTACTAGCTATGACACTCATAAAAAAAAAACAATTGACACCATGTAAACCAAGTCTTTGTTTGTATCATCCAAATCAAAAGTCCATCCAAGACCAAGAATATGGCCTCCACTTCCACCTAACATTATTGTTTTCCCCATCTTTTGCCTGTTATAAGTGACAAGCTTCAATTGTATGGATTGTGTTCATTGTTGTAAGAATAACATTCTTTCTGGCAATCTCAAAATTTTTATGTTTTGCAAGCTAAAATTTCTTCTAACCAACATTTGGATTATTGGTTTAACACCATCCAAAAGCTTTTTCAAAATGATGGAAATCATTATAATTTTTCTTGCTTAAAGCCTATTATAATTTGGCAGATATGGGATTTGAATAAGGCCACTTTCTAACCTTTTGACACTAATGTTGATAGGTAATAATTTTGAAATATAAATCCTAGATCTATGCAAGTATACCTGATTTACCCTAAATTCATTGTAGTATAATTTACGTGAACTACTTAATTTATCTTACCATAAAATTTTATGGATATGTTAATGAAAGTCATTAGCTACATCATCAAATAGGATTACTCCACTCACAATGTATTAACAATGTCAGCATACCAAGACACATAAAATTAATCCAAAGAAAATAATTGCTCATCTAGATAGAATTCATTGATGTCACCATAATTACATGAAAGTTCTTTTAGCACTAATTTAAATAAATGACTATCCACTTGGTTCTGATTTCCCTTCCTATATATGATTTATACATCAAATTCTTGCAATAAAAGAATTCACCTTACCAATCTAGGCTTGATATATTTTTTCTATCATCAAAATTTTTTGGAAGAAAGATTAGCATATACCATAACTTTGGTGTCAATAAAAGAGGGTTTGAACTTATCATACGCAAAGGCAATAGCTAACAATTATTTTTTTAGTGGTAATATAATTAACTTGGGGTACATTCAAAGTTTTGTTAGCATATCATATAACATGAAATTTCCTTTCCCTTCTTTTGCCTAACACAACTCCATAAACCTAATCATTGGCATCACATTTTATTTTAAAATGAAATGTCTAATTAGATGCAAGAATGATAGGTGTATTGATTAATTATTATTTCAAAATGTTTAAAGTCTTAAGACATTCATTACCAAATTGAAAAGGGATATCATTTGCAAGTAAATGTCATAAAGGTTTAGTTATTTTTGGTAAAACCTTCATGAATATCCTATAGAAACCAACATGTCCTAAAAAGCATCTAATTCCTTTAATAGAATTGGGTGTTGGTAGATTTTCAAAGAATTACACTTTGGATCTATCTACTTCTAATCCTTTTTCAAAAAAATTTGTGTCCTAGAATTATGCCTTATAGTATCATGAATTAATATTTCTCCCAATTTAATACCAAATTTATTTCTACCCATATTTTTAAAATCATAGATAAATGTTTCAAATAGGAATAAAAATTGGTGCAAAAAATTAAAATAATTAAAATAAAAGATACAAGTAGATCTAATTATGCAATAAATTCAATAATATAGTTAAGATCTATAAAAAATAATGTACTTTCTCAATAATAATGTCAAAAACTTTGATGGGGTTATGGAGTGAACTTTTGAATTGTATAAAAATTCTTGGGTTCTATTACCCCTAAATAATGCTTAGGTTTTATTTGATAAAAATAATAATAAACCCATTTAATATAAGCAAGTATACATGCTGAATCAAGTAATAAAGTGATAGAGTACAGTGTCAAATCCACAAGGAAGTATGCTTTACTTGCAACAAACTATTACTATTTACTCTAATTATAATATTATCTTATTGAAATAAAAATTTAATTAATAGAGATTCTATTAATGAATAAAATAATAAAAATTTTATACAATATTTAATTTAAGTGATTTGGATTGATAAGTATAAATAGCATTTCATTCCTTATGAGACTCTTTAAGGTAATACAACTTAGAGCCTATACATCACTAGACCTCTGTCGAGCTTATAGGGGTGAAAATTATATCTGCTGACCTCCTATAGCTATTATTTCTCTGTAAGAACCTAAAAATTTTAATATCCTATGTCTAGGCGTATACACATATTATCTCAATATTCCTTATTATCCTTGCATTCCTCTGTCGATACTATATATCACACATTTTTTTAATTACACATATGTCCACTATATATATTAAATACAGAGCGAGATAATATTGAAAACATCTTTTAATGATTATAAAATGAGAGAATTTATTAGTAAAAAATATCTTCTTTATATCATCCATCTAAAATAAGAGAATTAGTCACACATTAAATTAATAACTAACAAATTCATTTTCATTAAACTCTTAGAGGAATAAAAAATACAAGAGAGTTATATCACTACGAACAATAAAAGCATCTTCTCAACAATCTTAGGGCATTTAATTATGAGCAATTTATGCCCTAGTTTAATTTTTTATGATTTAATTTAGATTTTGTGCAATTTGTTGAAGTTTCTACCTTAAAATAAGGGTTGATTTTAATTTACTTAGTTATAGGGTCAAATTTATGTTAAATGTAAACTTGGGGTGTGTGAAATGTTACTAAATTTATTGATTTTTAGTTTGGCTCCTATTGGAAGTGTGTAAAATTTTTTAGGTTTTATCTAAGTTTGCTAAACATAATTATTAATTATTTTTCTTAAGTGTCACCAATATTAAGAAGGGCTTGTACCACCAAAAATGATAGAAAGTTTACCTATTTGGATAGTTATGATTTTGTGAAGTTATGGGTCTAACAATCATTATTTATAACCTTTATACTTATCTACAAGCATACCACATCAATCATAGTGTTCTAAATCTAAGAGAATTGAACACATCAAATTTCTAAACATTTGGGTCAATTTTTGATAAAATTGCTTAAAAATTTGATAACCATCAATATATTACTCTAAAGGATTGCAATAAAACTTGGGCATGTTAATTTATCCTATCAAAATTTTAGCTCAAATAAATAAGAATTTAGGGAATATTTTGAAAATGCTAATGATGTAATTAATCCCTAAACACTTAACCAATACATTTGAATTCAATTTTTCTTAAAAAAACTCAATTTAATTATTCATGGAGCTTTTATACATAGGGAATTATTTATAACTAAATTAATAATGAATTTAAAAAGATCAATGTCAAATTATGATTTTTATAAGGGTCTCAAATCTTATGCGATAAATAAAGCTATGTTGTGTTTTAAATGGCATAAAATTTTAGATATTGGCTACAGATGAGTAAAGCATGAGCGGGGGATAACTTTCATAGCCATTAATGCATTCTATGAAACTTTAGTTAAAATCCTAGGTAAATTCCTATAGTATGAATATTACTTTCAAAGAGATGATCTTGGAGTGAATTCTTGGGTAGGTTTTTGTCCTTGAAAGATTTAGAGAAATTTTGATGAAGACACCAAGCTTAAGGGACATCTGGATAGGGTGTTTGAATGGTTTAGAAGTACAAGCCTTTAAACCTTGATCGACCTCTCCACCGTTATGCTCCAAAAGGCTGGTAGATTCAAGGGGGATGTAGAGAATTCTGTAGGGGAGCAAAATAAAATGATAGAGTGTCTTGAAAAGGTCTATAGAGTGAGTTTTTATTGAATGATCATTTTGAGTGTTTTGGCCCAATTTAGCTATTAAGGATGCTTTGGTTGCCAAGGATATATTAGAGGCATTGCATGAATACCTTACAGTTGTTCCAAGAAATTAGAGAGTAGGGGGGTAATGTGAAGTATATAGAAAATGAATTTAAATAATTCTCATATAGGGGCACCAGCTGGCTTAATCAGGCTAGATTAATGGATTGGATGGGTTTAGATGATGCTTGGGAATATTATAGATTTACCTTAAATAGGTTGGATGAGCTAGCATGAAGACTAATGTCATGTATGAGGTGGTTTGATCATTTAAGCTTATTTGGAGACTTTGTTGATAGTTTACCCAGTCAACTATTCAAGGTCTACTAAGGTGGATTCTGGAGAATATATAAATTCTGATGAGGTGGATGCCAAGGGTTTAAAGTAATTATTTGGGAGTTTGAATAAGAAGTTAGACATATTACTGGGTTTGATAAAGTTCAGTGTGTTCACTTGGTCAATCCCACCAAGATTTGACTAATGGAGAATTTAATTATGTTCACACCATACAATAGAGTGAGATTGGATCTTTCAGGGGATTTGGATAGCTTGATATGATTGTATACTATGAGTTCGCTTGAATGGGTCCAAGTTGACTAAACATGGGTTCTATTTACCAAGTCAACTATTAACTAGGATAGGGTGATCAATTATGTCCATTTCACTATGAGTGATGTTCATAGGAGTTTGGTGAAGATTAGAAATGATTTGGGCTTTAATTAGAGTTGAATAAGGTGCATAATCAATTAAAATTACTTGAGCTTGCTCAACAAAGAGAGATGGAATAGTTGGTGATTAAAGAGTCTTTTGGAAGATGATTTACCATATGAAGCTTCAACTGAAGTGATTTGGATTATGACTGAAGTCAAGGGGGGTCAGTACACTATATAGAGTAATGCATTGGGTCATATGATTGTATAAAAATATTGTTGACTAATAAAGTCATTTTAAGAAATGATTATTGATTATAGATGGTGATGAAAGTTTGATTGAATGTTGATTAATGATTGATTGAATATGATTGATTAACATCTAGGTGATTTATAACCATAGTATTGAATACCAAGAGTTATAGTTTATGATGATCTAATAAAAAAGTGGTCAGTAAATGCACCTCCAATAGATGTGAGGAACTCAAAGAGTAAATAACATGTGTTGGAATTGATCGTAGTGATCGAATGAATCCAAAATTTGATTGAATATTTAAAATTCTATTGGTGAATTGAAATTTTTTGATGTTATACTAAATGACTAAGCGATAACAAAGCAATTATATGAAAATATGTATGAATATAGAGAAGTAATTGAAGTTTGAATATAAATTGGAGATTAACTCCAAATCCTAATGATGTAGATATATAATTAAATGGGTGATTAATTTGCAAACAATAATATGAAAGCTTAAATGGGAGATCGATACCCAAACAAGTGAAGGTGATGACTTGATTGAAACGACCATTTTTCAAGCAAGCAAATTTTGGGCCTGACTAAGAGATCTATTCTCAAAGAGGGAAATTTAAACATTGAATGGGAGATCAATTCCCAAAGAAAGATAGAAACCTAAATGGGAGGTTGATTCCCATATAATAAAATTAAAGACCGGACTGATAGATCATTTCTCAAACAAGAAGATTTACACTTTGAATGGGAAATTGATAACCAAACTAAGATGAATATTTGAATGGGAGATTGTTTCCCAAACAAGCTAATTTAAGACCTGACTGAGAGATCGATGCATAAATAAAAAGATTTAAACTTTGAAGAGGAGATTAATTCCCAAACAAAGATGGATTCTTGAATGGTAGATTAATTCAAAAAAAAAAAAGAATTTAAGACCTGACCGAGATATCGATTCTTAGATATGAAGATTAAAACTTTAAATGGGAGATTGAATCCAAAAAAAATATGGATACCTAAATGGGAGATTAATTAAAAACTAAGTAAATTTAGAACCTGATTAAGAGATTGATTTTTGGATAAGGAAAATTAACTTGAATGGGAGATCGATTCCCAAACAAAGATGGATGCTTGAGTGGGAGATTGATTCCCAAATGAAATAATTTAGGTAGAAGATAAATATTGAAGAGACTAGTCAATCTTTAAGAGTTATCAAATTATATGAAATCAATTTCAAGGAGTGTCAGAGTTTATATGTTTTGATCGATTCCTGCTTTTATCATCTAGTACCAATTCCCTTATACAGTTTTAGCAGCATTGATAATTCGAACCTTAATATTTATTTTATGTGAAAATTCTTATAATATATTAACCATTATAATACTTCTTAAGATATCATCAATTGATAGGCAACTTGGAAGGATCTCCTTCACAAATTAACAAATGATAAGAGCCTCCTTGGCAGACTTTCTCCACGATGAATGAACCTTCCCATGCTTGTTCAAATTTACTTCATATCTTTCGATGAGCCAAAATGTGTCTTTCTAGAACTAACACTAACTCGCTTACTTAATAATGTTCTTTGACAAACTATTTTTTTTTTTTTATCTTTGATCATTTTAACTTTATACAACTCGATGATTTATTAAGCCATCAAATTCTTCTAGTCAAAGTTTAGCATTCTAACATGAAGATATTTTATAATTCAATACAACCTTTAGTGAGTGAAGGTAGTTGCACTTCCAAAGGAATAACCTTTTTTGTGCCAAAGACTGAAGTATATGGAACGAATAGAATTGGAGTTCTAAATGTGGTTTGGTATGCTCACAAAGCATCAGCCATCTACTTATGCAATTGATGATTATTATCATCTAAAGCTTTCTTTAATATTTTAACTAAGGTTTTATTAAAGGCCTCTACCAATCCATTTATCCTAGGGTAATGGGTGGTAAAGTATCTCCACTCATTATTATGATGTCTAGTGAATGTATTTAGCTTTGTAATTTTTAATGAAAGACCATTACCTGAGATAATTCAACGAGGAATACTAAATCTATGTATTATATTTTTCTTAAAGAGTGTTAGGATATGATGAGCTATGACTTCTCTCAATGGAATTACTTCTACCTATTTTGAGAAGTAATTTGTAGTTGCTAATAGGAACCTATGACCATTTAAGGATGGTGCATCTATCAAACTGACGATGGTTGTACCCTATCTTTAAAAGGCTACAAAGTAATGGTTGGATGTAGGACATTTGGTGGTTGATGTAGCACTAGATTGTGTACCTGCCATTGATGATAATGTGATGTAATATTCATGCAGTCATCTATCATCAATAGACACTAATATCGCTTTCATTTGATTTTAATCTTTATTTTTGGCTAAGATTGGTGTGCACTATACAATCCAGCATGCACTTCTTCTATGATATTCCATACTTCTGATTTATTTAGAAACAACAACCGTATATGATTGAATAACCTTTTATATAAGGTGTTATTAATCAAAGAATAAAATAATTGATCTATCACTAATTTATCATGAAGTAGATTATTTTCTTGCAAGTATTCAATGAAAGGTTTTCTCCAATCCACCACTTCATCATCTAATGCTAAATAATTTTTTACCTTGGAAGAAGGTTTTTTATTTATAATTTTAAAATTAATGGAAGATAAGATTTGATAAGCTTATACCTATGGGAAAGCTTGAAATTTTGCTAGTTTTTTTTGGGGATTATTAACTGAACTATTAAATTATATAAATGTAAAGGGCTCTATCACCCCTATACAATGCTTTGGTTTTCGTAAATAAAGAATTAGTAGAACCCTACTAAATATATAGAAGTATATGTGTTGAATGAATTAGGAAAGTTCAAACTCACAAGTATGGTTACTAGCAACAAATTACTACCCTTTACTCTAATTTTAATAATTATTTAGCTAAAAGCAAAATGATAATGATAGAGATTCTATTTCTTAATTAAATAGTAAAATTTTTTATATAATATTTAATTAAAGTATTTTGGATTGATGAGTGTAATTTTTATATCTTTCCTAATGAGACTCTTAATTTTAAATGTGATTAATAGCTAATGCATCCCTACTTCTTTATTGAGCTAGTAGGGGTGGAAAGGATATTAGTTGACCTAATATAGTTATAGTATCTCCTTAAGAACCTAAAATAGTTTACATCTTATGTATATGCATACAAATATCTGATCTAAATATTCCTCATTATTCTTGCATTCCTCCATTGAGTTTATAAATTATAATATATTTTACTTACACATATATCCACTATGTCTGTTAAATTAAGAATGGGATAATATTGAAACTATCATTTAACATTTATATAATAAGTGTCTTCATTAGTACTTAACATGAACTTTTCATCATCAATCCAAAATAAGAGAATCTGGTAGTCATAGAATAAATAACAAGAAAACTCATTATCATTAAAATCATGATAGAATTAAAATATAAGAGGGTGATATCATAAAAAATTATCAAAGTATCTCCTATACAGTCCTCCCTTAACTAACAAAGTTGCATGAAGAAATCAGGTTAAATACTCCAAATGATTATGTATTTTACTTACCTAGCCTTCCTTAGATTTTACTCATAGATGGAATTAAAGATGCACTCTAAGAAATACTAAATTTTAAAAAACTAAATAAACTCCTTTATAAACATAACATCATATCTATTTATAGCACAATACAAAAAGGTATCTAGAGGTGCTGTGTTTGAGAAAGCAGCACCACGATGCCCTTTAAGTGAGCTAACATCTCAGCACTAAAACCTTTGCACCATCGTGGCGCTTACTAATGTGGATTGGATACTTAGTGAAAAATTATACCTTTTTATTGATAGAATGTGGTTCTTGGAAGATACAATAACACATTGTATTATTGTTGACATTCGAGCAGTACAATGCTTGAGTGAAAAAATTGATTCCAATGCATGGGAATTTGTGGCACACAACATTAGAAAATAGAGAATCTAATGCAGCCAGGCTAACTCCTTGACACTGTGGTGCTGCTAATGTTGCAGCACTAGCTTTGCTGACACTATAACAATGATAAACAAAGTGCTTGGAGATGTAATGTCAGATTTATGGCACCTCTACATTATTAAAGGTGGCTCTACTGTGTTATTCGATGAGACGCCATAGTATTGTAAGCTTCTTAGAATTTTCTATTATTTTTATTTTATTCCTGCACAAAAGTAACTAAAATAACTTATTTTCACTAAAAATAAAATATATAAAATACTTCATAATTTTCACTTATCAAATCATCCCCAGCTTAAACTCTTGCATCTCCTCAAGCAAAGAACAAAATCTATAATTTTGATTGATTAAATAACCAAAATAGAAATTTATATTATAAAATTACTAAAATATATGATAATACATCAAAGTCTAAAAGTAGTAAAAATGAAAAAAGTTATAATTCTAGTTTGAAAGAACTACTAATAATTATCCTAACTTGTTTGAATTTGCATGTTATGAAAATAATCATTGACTTTTGAATTTTGAATTGAATAATTTTGCTTAAAGATGATATGTGTTTGTAATTAAAATTGAAATTTTATTATTTTAGCATCATTCATACTAGTTTTTTTATCTTAACCTTTGTGAATTTAAGTACAAGATTATAATAAAACTTTAAGCTTTTATCTAACAATAATTATAGAATGTAGTATTTTTCTTTTCCTTTTTGTTTTTCTTCTTTTCTTTTCTTTTATTTTTAGAACTCTTTTCACTTTTTTTTCCTTCTTATTTTCTGGAGTACATAAATAATGATTTTACATATCAGTTTTACTTAAAATCTTCTTACATTCTTAATTGGTTTGATATAAAAATTGAATAAAATTACTAATTTCAAATTTAAGTTTTTATGATTTTTAATTTTATTTTTCTCATATATATTCTTTAACCTTAATTAATTATCTTTAATTCAAAAGTTAAATGTATTAATATATAACTTATAAATTCATGTTAAGTTAATAATATAAATAATCTAAGTCTGTTAATTTTTTTTTTGTTAAACCCACGGAGGGGCCTACGCATTAATAAAAAAAAATGGTTACAGAGTCCTTATGGAAGAGCATCGGCTCACTAATGCCCTTACGTGCTACAAAACAAATCAAATGAAAGCTTATGGGCCAATTGTCTACACTACAAAAAATTATAATGAATCCTAGTAACATTCTAATGATGCTATAGCCAAGCAACAAAAAAAGAAAGATATAATGAATAAATTATGCCCAATCCTTCTATCAAAAAATTGTAAAGCATTCCAAATCAGCTCCACATATAAGGAAGAAAAGATGCAAAAGAAAAAACTACCATAACAAGATATTAGTTGAATAATTGACAAAAAAGTAGATGGTGCTAGAGAAATGAAAACAAAAAACAAAATCGTTCCAAGTCGAACCACGCTTAGAATTCAGACTAATAGAGCTCAGAGTATTCTCATTAATACTAGCCTCATTAGGATAGTCCACAAGCCACTCAACCCTACCAGGGGAGCTAACCCAAATTGTTATAGATAACTTCCACCAGCTCATCCTCAGAATACCAAAAGAATAGGACGGGTTAACTAGAAACCAATCAGATATAGTAAAGGCAGACCACCACAGCCAACTAAACATATAGAACTAACAAACAAAGACAACAACAAATAAATTCTGGATAGCATAGCTCCCCCCAGCAACCCAGCAGAAAACCAGGAAAGAACTTGGGCTAAGTAAGGACACAAAAATAGAGCAGAACCAAAATGCCATCAACAACAACATTTAACATACCCATTAAAATAAGATAAAATCCCAGCCAAAACGCTATAATTACCCCAACATCCAACCAGATAAGAAAGCAACACTGGGACCTACCTTTAGCAACAAATCCATAAAAAACATTGCTCTAGTCAAAATCTACAAAGACATTAGTTAACCAAGGAAAACCATCAATATGCCAGCCACAAATAACCCAAAAAAGGGAGAATCAATGGCTACAGCAGCAACACAAAATGCCCCAACAACAGCAAAGAGGCCCAGCAAACTCATGAAAATTACCAATCTAGTAATGCACCCCAACATCAATAATTAAAATGAGGCTCCAACCAATAGGATAACAAGAATAGCTCAAGCAAACAAAACCAAAACACCAAGGAGAACCAGGAAACAACAAACAAATCCCCAAGACCAACTTAAAAGACCAAGAATGTCAGAAGGACAAAATGGCCCAACTAACACAAAATTCCAGGGATAAAAGCAATCAGGGCATCCAAAACACAGAAAAATAATCAACTACTAACATAAGCAATACCACACTCATCAAGGTAAAGCAAGCTCTTAAGATGGCCAGGAATAGTAATAGGAATAACATCAGTGAAACAATAAAGACTATAACCCCTATTAGCAAGCCAAGATGCATAAGAATTACCAGCCTTACTAACTTGGCAAAAAGATGAATTATTAAACAACAAAAGCCTTTTATTTTCCCTAACATAATAGAAGTTATTCGGGGAGCAACACACCTCATTTACATCCTGAAAAGGAGTAATGTTCACACCTCATTTACATCCTGAAAAGGAGTAATGTTCACTCCAAAGTTAACTTCAATATACAAATTAGTTAAATTAAGAGAAATGCATAATTGAATACCATAAATAGTTACTCTAACAAGTGTAGTAACAACAATACCTTTTTGAACCAGGCCTGCAAAGTCAACAATAAGATGGCCATTAGAATCATGAATAAGGCAACCACAACCATCCACAAAATCAGAGATAACACAATCAACATTCAATTTAAATAAATTAGGAGGAGGCTTATTCCAATAGATAACATTAAGAGAAGTAGGAGCACGCTCCCAATTAACCCCTAAAGTAGTGCTAACTTCATAACAGTTTTTAAAGCTCTTAACATAAATCAAGTTGATAGCCACTAGAGCTAAAATCTTATCCTTCACCCTTTGAATAACATTGAGATGGTTCATTTTCACTCCATTAAAAATAGAGTTATTCCTCTCCAACCAAAGAATAAGCGAAGGTGTAACATTACAAATGTGACCTTTAGTATTAATAAACCAAGACTTAAGTAAAGAATAAAGAGAAAGATGGGCATTAAAAAAAATTAAGGTGAAACATATCATCAAAATAAACCAGCATTCTAACATCCTTAGGGCCAGAAACAAAAACATGATGCATATTCTCCATGTGAAAACATCATTGACACTTAGAACCTAAACAAAAACCCTTTTTAATGAGATTGTCCTCTGTATGAATAAATCTATGTAAGACTCTCCACACAAACATAGAAATCGGGGAAGGGATGCTCTTATGCCATATCTTAGAAAAAATATTGTCAAAATTGCCTTTCTCTCTAAAGGAGTGCCACACATTCGTAAGGTGAAAACCACCATCTTTGGATAAGTCACATAAAATAATATCTTTGGAATAAGTATTAATAGGATGGTTTAAAATACGGTGAGTAATACAGTCACGAATAACATTGGAAAGTTTATCATAATACCAACAACTCTCATTAAAGAAAAAATTAACTTTTAACAGAAGCAGAAGAGGTAGAATTCAGAATATAATCAATAGAATCTTTACCTAAACATTTATCTTGCAAAAAGAAAATGTTACCTTCACCAAGCCCCCAAGAAATAAAGGGCTCCACCTCCAACATAATCTTGCAAAGCCTTTTCCAAACTTTAGAGTCCCCATTCTTAGGAGAGATATTAGTCGGATGGTTACCCACACAATAATTAGAGATCATAAAGTTAGCTCAAATATTCTCTTTAGTGCATAAATTATACCAAAGCTTAAAGGAGAAGGCCTTAGCAAGGTCATGTAAAGTTTTGCAACCAAGACCACCTTAAGACAAAACACCACAACACTTATCCCAAGTAGCCCAAGAAATTTTAGAGGAAGAGGAAGTACCTTTTCAAAAGAACTAGTTAATAAGCTTGTGAATCCTAATATAAATAGTACGAGTAGGAAAAATGGTTTGAAACATGTAAACTGGTAAAGCACAAAGAACACTATTAATCAGAGTCACTCTATCACCAAAACTAAGAAAGTTAGAATCCCAAGCAGAGAGCTTATTTTGAACAGAAGTAATATGATCGTCAAACAAAAAAGTCTGTCTCCTACCCTTAAACAGAGGAACACAAAGAAACTTGATAGGCAAGTTAGCATGAGTAAAACCAGTAGCATCTTGAATAGCTAAAATACGCTAATTGGAGTTCCTCTTAGAAGCAATAAATCAGCATTTTTTTTTTATAAAAAGAAAGGCCACTAACCATTTTAAAGGTATTGAAAAACTCCATAATTTTATAAATTCTATTAACAGTCGCATTAGTAAAAACAATAAAGTCATCAGTAAAGCATAAACGAGATATATGGAAACCTCACAAAGTTCTAAAGTAAAGACCATGATTCAACTGAAATAAATTTTTGAGACCCCTAGACATAAACTCAGCCGCAATAATAAAAGGGTAGGAGAAATAGGATCACCCTGCCATAAACTATGAGAAGACTTGAAGAAACTATGATTAAAGCCATTAATAATGAGGGAAAAATAAACATTTTTAATATAGTTCTTAATAATATTAATAAACACAGAGTTAAAGCCTAAAATTTCAAGAATAAGGTAAATGAAAATCCAATTAATATTGTCATAAGCCTTAGAAATATCAAGTTTCAAAATTACATTTCCACCTCTAATCTGAACATCCAAATTTTGGCTTAACTCTTGAGCCAAAAGAATATTCTCAGTGAAAGCCCTACCTTTCACAAAACCCATTTGATAGGGAGAAATAATTTTAGGTAAAATCGAAGAAAGATGATTCAAAATAATTTTAGAAACCAATTCATTGAAAAAAGTACATAGACTAATAGGGTGAAAATCATTCCAAGTTTGCACCGAATTAGTTTTACGAATAAGAACTAATGAGGTAGAAGAAAAAAATTTGGGGATAGGAGTACCATAAAAAAATCCAAAATAGTAGAAAAAATATCATTAAGAATAATATGCCAAATTTTTTTAAAGAAAAGAGTCGTGAAACCATCAGGACCCACCACCGAATCACTATTCATGCCCAACAAAGTTTCTTTAACCTCCTCAATAGGGGGAGGCCTAAAAAGAGAAGAATTATTCTCAAGGGATATAAGTTTGGGAATAAAAGAGTGGTGCATAACGTGAATATGATTGAATTCTTTCTTAAAATGATTTTGAAAATGAAGCATAACAAAATTAGCAATCTCAACAAAGTTATCAGAATAGGAGCCATCCTCTCTTTAGATGTTGTTGATACTATTCTTATTCCTTTTTCTCTTAGTTAATGCATGAAAGTACTTAATATTATTATCACCCTCAATCAAGTGCTTAGCAGCAGCTTACTGCTTCCAAAAGACCTCTTATAGTGCTTGAAAGTTAAAAAGATCATGTTTTGATTGCATTAAAAAAGCAAAATTAACATCAAAAGGATCGGCCTGACATAAATTCTCATTAGAAGTAACAAATTGTTCAGCTTGTAATATATTAGTAAGCATATTTCTGAACACATTGTGATTCCACCAATTCAGAACTTGCTTCAACCTCTTAAGCTTAAACCAAAGCCTTTTTCATACCAAAAATAGAATTATCAGGATGTAAAGAAGCTTGCCAGTTATAATTAACATCATCAAAAAAGGAGTTTTTAAGTAACCACATATTTTAAAATCTGAAGTTATAAGAGGCAGTACATTGTTTATTCTTAATGTTGATAAGAGGAGAATGATCAGACAAAGTTTTACTAAGATGTTGCACAGTAGAGAAATTAAAAGAATTAATCCAAGAATCATTAAAAAGCACAAGGTAAAGCCTTTGCCATAAGTGACCCCTATTCCAGGTAATGTTATTTCCAGCAAACCAAATATCAATTAAATTACAAGCAAAATCATATTATTGAAATCAAACATAGAACGAAAAGAAGGGGAAGACCACCCCCCCCCCCCCCCCCCCCCCCCTTTTTCTTAATTTTGTTTTTATTTCAGAAGGAGTAGTGATAGTATTAAAGTCACCACCAACCAACCAAGGCAAATTACATATACTATGAAAATTCGAAAGCTGATCCCATAAAAATTTTCTAGTGCAAAGGGAAGAGGCAGCATAGACAAAAGATGCACAACAATGAAAATTAAAAGCCTCAATTTTACAATACATTACTTGATTAGAATCTCCTATAAAATAAATTTTAAAAGGAGTTTTCCAAAAACCCATATTTTGTTAGCTACATTTGCAGTGGCATAGTTAAAACCTAGAAAACAAGAGGTACTAAGCAACCTAAAAGCGGGGATAAGGGGTTCTAGTAAGACAAGAATAGAATATGATGAATACGATATAAGTTTTTAACATGAATCCTAGAAGAAGGATAACCAATTCCCCCAAACATTTCAAATAATAGTACTAAATATAAAGAAATATTAATGAGAAGTATTCGAACTAGTATTTCTAGAAGTGTTTCTATGTGGTTGTAAAGAGATATGCGTTGGCTTCCGGCCTCGTTTACTATGAAATTTAATAAAACTAGTATCATTTGTTTGAATAGTTGCTATTTGAATGATTTATAATTGTGCAACTTATGTAGTTTTGATGATTCCAAACATTATTGTTCAAATGTATAGTTATCTCCTATCAATTTCAGAAGATTTGCACTTGCTCTTGTGTGTACTAACATTTCAGGAAAATCAGACTCCAGACTACAAAAACTTCAAATCAAATTCAACATGAGACTTTGAATTAATTTTGAAAGGGAGTGATTGTAATTGAGTGAATAAAATCTCACACACACAAAATAAGGAGATCTTGAAATTCTATACTGATCGTACAGGACGATATTTATCGTACTGGACGATCTGTCAGTTATCTCCTATAGAGCACTTGAGATAATTGACGGTGATCCATTGACACAATTTCTCCATCCTCTAAAGCCATGTCATTATTCTCACCTTCAGTAAAAACCAATTGATCATCAACAATAATAACCTTCACATATTCCTAAACAATTATAGGATTAGAAACCATAATATCACTAGCATCAATTATATTGTGGTTCACAATGAAAGAAAGAGATTTTTCAACATTATGTAAAGTATGATCCACAATATTATCGCAATCAGTAGAAGAAGAATTTAAAAGAACACCATCCTATTCTTGAGGCAAATTGAAAGAATCATTTAAAATAATAGTTAGATATTCTTTCTCAACTCCCACCAACAGATTCTCACTCATAGGGGAATGACTAGAGTTAATATACACCACAGGTATCAAAGTAAGTTGAGGCTCATTCATTGGAACAGTAGGCTCAATAATAGTAACTTTATCTCCATTAGATTGTTTTAAAGAATTCTTATCATAATACAGGTGAGGATTTTTTTGAAAACATTTGTTCAAAGCATGTCCGTGCATTTTACAGAAAGGGAAACAGATAGGTAAATTCTCAAACTCAATTTTTTGGAAATAACCTTTAATTTTGGATCCAATTAAAATTCCATTAGGATGTTACATAGCAACATCCAATTCAACCAACACCCTAACAACTAACGGCCTTGAATTCCAAGTAATTGCTTGATCAGTCTGTAAAGGATGACCAAAGATAGAAGCCATATCAAATAGAATTTGATTGTTAAAAAAATGCTAACACAAATTTGGAAATGATATCCAAACCGGAGCAATAGGAGATTCCTCCCTAATGTCAAAATCCAGAGTCCATTTCAATAACCGCATTTAACAAGCTTGAATATAATACGATCTTCTAGAAAAAAATCAACTATAGTCAAGGTCATTGGCCAATTGAATGGCAACATACCTTTGATCAAGTAAACCCACATGAAATGATCCAGAGAGCTTAAGATTAACGAAAAACTTTCGAATTACATCAATATTAGTCCTTCTCAAGACAAATTTACCAACCAAAGTTAAAGCATAAGGAGTAGCCATGTTATCCACCACTCAATCCTCTAAACGAAGATTCGGACAGCCCTTAAAAGATGACTAAACAAACTTAAATATCGAAGACGACAAGGAAGATCCAGTAAGAGACTTTTTGAAAAAATGAGTTTTCCCCTCAAAGCTAAAGGAACAAATCGGGTTTGAACTATGTCATAACCAGGCCTTCTAAAGTCGGTTAATTATTAGTTCTTCAAATCTATGAATTATAAAGTAGTATTCATTTGAACTATGATATAAGGTTTTATTATTATCCTAATTTTACATAATTTATTAATTATCATTTTTGTTATGGCTAAATAAATAATCAAAATGTAGTGATTTTAATGGAAGATAATATAAAAGTGTAAGTATAAGAAGAATTTAATCAAGTATAAATAAAAGTACACATGAACATTAACAAATACATATATTTTCATATGAATAGTAGAAAGGTATAAAACATGTGATATATATAAAACTAGAAATAGGGTACAGGATATCTAGTATTTAAGCACCACTCTAACCATCATAATGAAATGACTCTCATCGTCAATACTTCAATCATTACATCACAATAAATACGACAATCACTCACATTACAAAAATCTCCCCCAAAATAAAGAGATGTAATAAAGAAAGAGTAGCATTTATACACACATTATTATCTCTTAAAATAGAATACATAGAAAAAAATACTTATATGCATATTTATTATATTTATTATTCCTTGTACTTCTCATCCACAAGGTTTAAATATGTGACCATTAACTGAAAGGATGTGAAACATATAATTATCTTGAATCCTTATGACACCATAGGATATACTCTACTAATATTAAAAGGGCCAGTCCATCCAGATTTAAGTTTGTCATGAGAATATTTCTTTTTATTTTTTAAAAAGCTTAACATATTGATTAGAAGAAAATTCGTTATCTAGAACTTTACACCCATGCATCATCTTTACTTCTGCATTATAGATTTTTGTATCTTCATAAAATTGATTTTTAAATTAATGAAGTTTATCAACTATTGTAGAACTCTGGATGTTTAGAATAGAGAAGGAATCTTCAATCTTCGAGTACACTTCACTTCTTTTTGAGGATGAATGCTTTCACTTCTTCCCACCCATTGCTTTAATATTTTAAAAAGGTCAGTAACACTTCACTAAAGAAAAACTAACATTGATAAAAAATAAAATTTTCAACTTACCCTTTTTAAAGTTTTTATAGGCCCTGTGGCACCAAGATTTTAATTTTAAACCATTATGGCTTGGCCAAGCATAGTTGTGCTATAATTAGTACAATGATCCTGCTTTCACTCTCAGAAGTTTTTTTTTTTTAAGTTAGAAATGCTCACTATGGCTAAATCATAACTACCAAACACACCAAAATCAGAGATGAGTTACCTCCCATACAACACTAAGTTTATAGTGTTCAACCAGACTTACCAAGATTAATCAATTGTTCTAGCTTACATTACAACAAAATTTAAATTGATTTACTTTAGGATCTTTTTTCTTTTTCAATTGCATTAACTTAAGTATTGCTAGGCAATGATCTAAGAGGTCTACTAGAGCTGAAATTATAAGCAAACTTAATTGAGTTTCCAAATTTTTAATAAAAGCATCTTAATTTTATAATTGAGTTCCTAATTAGATCACACATCTTGCAATTATGATTTTCTGCTTCCAAACTGATTATTTTGATTAAATCATGGAATATATATATATATATATATGTCTAAGTTTACAATAGGTTTTTGAAGATTGTTCCAATTTACTCCTAAATTAGTTTCACTAGAATTCTATTGATTATTACTAGTAATATTATTTGACCAATTAAAATTAGGATAGTTCCTTCAACCTATATTATATGTATTAGAGTAGTGATTATTTTACCTTTTAATCAAATTATTATTTTTAATCCCTTCCACATTACTATTTAGTTAAATTTTGATCTTCCAATTGCATATATGGTTTAATTCATTACCCATAATTTACTTTTATTATGCTCAACCTCTTAGAAATTGTTATAACTTGTGCATTCATCATTAACATAGCATCAAATTCATATATTCCTACTACTCACTTAGGATTTACCCTATCAGCAATCCCCTAAAAATTATTAATAGTCATTTCCTCTATTAATTCATATGCTTCCTTTAATGGCTTACACTTTAATAATCCACGATTTGTAGCATATATAATTTCCCTTAAGTGATTGCGCTAATCCATTATAAAATGTTTGAATAATCGACCAATCAAGTAAAGTATGGTGAGGTAATTTCTTAAGCATTTTCTTAAATCTCTCGCAACTCTCCTAAATTGATTCTCCTTTAAAATGAGTAAAAGAGGTGATGTCATCTCTAAGTCTCAAAGTCCATGAAGGTGGAATATACAAAGTAAGAAACTTATAAGATAACTCATTCTAGGTGATTATGGAGCCTAGGGGTAAATAATTAAACATTATCTTAGATTTATGTCTTAAAAAAATAAGAACAATCTTGGTCTAATAGTATAATTAATGACATTATTATACTTAAATATTGCATAAATTTCTAAAAAACTTATTCAGTTTAAATTGGGATACTTAACAATAGTTCCTTCAAACCAAGAATTTTGAAACATTTTAATTATAACATATTTTGATTCAAAATTATTTGCGTGGATCGTAGGTCTATTAATTCTCTGATGAATTCCATTTAATAAATGACTAGCATAACCCATAAGAGGTCTAAATGATCTTGATCTAGTATAGGTTCAACTATTTTTATAATCCTTTTGTTTTTTTTTTAATTTTTGAAAGAGTTCTTCAAATTTTTGAGTCAAACAACAAAGGTTCCTTTCAATATCTATAAAGAATGCAACCATGAATATGTAATAAACAAAGAAAACAAAAAAAAAATAAAAGATATAGGTAGGTCTAATTATGTAATTAATTTAATAATATAGTTAAAATTATAAAAAGTAAAATACTTCATCAGCAATTGCACCAAAAACTTATTGTGGGCTATGAACTAATTAGCTAAATTGTATACATGTCTAGGGCGATATCACCCCTAAATAATGCTTAGGTTCTTTTAATATAAAATTAATAAAACCACACATAATATAAGTAAGTATACATGTTGAATCAAGTAGTCAACACCATAAGGAAGTATGCTTACTTACAACAAACTTCTATTATTTACTCTAATTGTAATAATTATCCTATTAAATAAAATGATAATTATAGAGATTTTATCACTGAATAAAATAGCAAAAATATTAGATAGAATATTTAATTAAAATATTTTGTATTGATAAGTGTAAAATTCACATTTTTTCCTAGTGGGACTCTTAATTATATATTTGATTTAGAGCATATGCCTCCCTAGATCTCTATCGAGCTTATAAGGGTTAAAAGGATATCAAGTGACCTCTTACAGTTGAAGTATCACCTTAAGAACCTAAGATATTTTGTATCCTATATGTAAGCATGCAAACATCCTATCTAAAAATTCATAATTATTCTTGCACTCCACCATCGAGGCTATACATCACACTATATTTTAATTACATATAAGGGTACTATATGTATTAAATAAAGAATAACATAATATTAAAAAATATCATTTAACATCTATAGATGAAAAGTCTTAATTAGTATTTAACTTGCACTTTATATCATCAATCCAAAATAAGAGAATTAGCAAGACATAAAATAAATAACAAGCAAACTCATTTTCTTTGAACTCATTGAAGAATAAAAATACAATAGAGTGAAATCACAAAAAATGATCAAAACATGTCCTCGACAACCCTCTCATAAATTATAGATTTTCTTTAAGAAATACATGCTAAATAAACCAAATGAATGTATCATAAAATTCCTTAGCCTCCCTTAAACTTTACTCTAAGAGGGAACTATAAAAGTTCTCTAGGAAATACTAAAATTTACACAGGTAACAAAACTCCCTTAACAAAATAATATCACAACTATTTATAAGACAATAAAAAAAGAATCTGGCACTATGATCACTTGAATGAGTGGCACCACGGCCCCTCAAATAAACTAACGCCTTGGCACTAAATCTTTTGCAGCACTTCGGCACTTACTAATAATTATCAGTTACTTAGAAAACAATCATATCTTTCCTCTGATAAAATATGGCCATTGAAAATTAGAACTATAAAACTGAGGCACTATTAACATTCATACACTACGGCGCTTGAGTATAAAAAATGGGACTAAGGCTTGAGAAATTATGCTGTTGTGGTATTTGAAAATAGAGAATATGGTGCTGCCAAGCTGACTTCTTGACATCGCAACACTGGTAATTCTGCGGCACTAACTTTTTTTACTCTGTAGTATTGGAAAATTAATAACTTGGTACTTTAATGTCCAATTTATGGTGCCTCATTAGTTTTGAAGGTGGTGTTGTATTATTAGTCATTACTGTGTTTTAATCTCCTTAGAATTTGCTACAATTTTTTAGTTTTTCTAATATAAAAATAACTAAAACAACAAATTTTCACTGAAAATAAAATATTTAAAATAATATATAATTTACACTTATCACTTTCCTATGGTATCTAATGTAGAATTCTAGATAATGGGAATCTTATATAATGCTACGTTTGGAATCTATTCTAACACATGCATTATATACTGATGATAAATAATTAAAGTTTCTTTTAACACTTTATAAACTTTAGCTACCTGATTGATCACAAGATGAAACTCTCCAAAGATTTTGATCTCTTTGATTTCATTTAATATTTTCAATTCTATGCTAGTTATTAGTACCCCATACTCAGCTTCAATATTCCTACAAGGTTCTAATATGTGGTAAGAATAATACATAAAACCTTTATTTGGAGTGACAAATATTGTATCAATTCTTTCTTGCCCTGAGAAAATATCATATAATGCTCCTTTTTAATGAAAGCAACTCCTTCAAAATTGATTTCCAAGGTAGATTTTCAATTATTTCTAATTCCATGATTTGTTCATCTAGAAATTAATAATTTATTAGGCAATCATTATGCATTAGATGAGCTGATAAGAAGTATTTAATGGCTTATCCTTTCACTTCTTGCAAATGGATGAATATAATCTCCAATTATGACTGAATAATTGGCGATTGAGCTAATTTCCTGATAATGTCGATTGAGTTATTAAATAATCTATCAAGTTTACTCTTGATATCAAATTTACTTCATGGGAAAATGTGTAGTGCCTTATCTTTTGAGCGACAAATATCAAGGCTAAATAATGCATTTCAATCAGAGGATAATTTACTACAAATGGAAGTGAACATCTATTTAGATAATAAAGTACATTCTGTTTTCTTTCATCATTACCTTGAGCTAACAAAGTGCTAACAAATATACTTAAAATTGTTGTAGATAAGATTATTGGCTTTCCTTGAATGGGAGTTACAAGTATTGGAGGATTTGGAAATACCATTTTAAACTATTGAATACTAATTGGAAATTCTAATTCCATATAAGTAGAGAATTATTACACAATCCTACAAATGGCTGAAATCTACTTAAAGGGATTGATATAAATCTTCTAATATATGCTGATCAACCTTGGAAAGATCTCAATTGGGTAAGGCTTTAGGTGGAGGCATTTCTTTTATAGCTTTATTTTTATTCTGAATAATTTTGATTCAATCGCATCGAACTATTAAACCAAAAAAGTTATGTAAGGTGATGCCAAAAGCAAAATTTATATGATTCATTTTTAAATTATAATGGCATAATCTTTGGAAAATAATTCTCAAGTCACATAAGTGATCATTTCTTTTAAGACTTTTAGAGACTAGATCATCGACATAAAACTCCACATAGTAGTGGATAAGCAAATAAAAAATCCTCATCATTGCTCATTGATAAGTTGCATCAGCTTTCTTTAATCCTAATGGAATTAATTTATAATAGTATATCCCTATCAACATTTTGAAATCTATATATTTTTTATCTTCAGGAGCCATCTTTGTATGATTGTATCCATATGAACCATTCATAAAAGAAAATGTCACATTTGAGGAAAAAATGTCTGGCTTGAGTTTAAGTATAGGAAGAAAAAACTCATCTTTAGGATAAGCTTTTTTCAAATCTCTTAAGTCAATATCTTACCATTTTTATCTTGACTAGAATGATGATAGCTAACTATGTTAGATATTTCTCCTCTCTAAAAAAGATAGCATCGACTAAATTCTTGACTTTAGCTATGACTGATTATTCGATGTCAAGTCACATCTATCAAGGTGCTTTCTTTATTGGAACAATTTTTGTTTTCTAAATTTTGAACAACTATGTTTGAAATAATTTTGTTATCTCTTCACCACTCCTAGAAAAAAAGCCTTTGAATTCTAATGATAACTCAATTATGTTGTTCACCTCATCCTCATTCAATAGAAGCCTTATGAAAATTGAATTAGGGTCTTCTTTGGTGCCAAAATTTATTTTTTTTCCATAATTAATTTTAGATTTAAACTCCTCTTTAAGCTCTAGAGGTGCATCACTAACTTGAGAATCATCCAGATCATCTGAAGTTTCTAAATATAGTTCATTAAAAGATTAAATGTTTACTAAAAAGAGACTATCATACTCTATAATATTTGATATAACTAAGCATTATTCATCATTGTTAAATAAATATAGAGCAGCAAAATCAACACATGATATTGATGCGTATTTATCATATTTCATACTCTCTAGGTGTTCAAATTGTTGCATTTCACCTCTAATCCAATTTGAGGGCATTAAATATTTCTTGAGTAACAGACAACAAAAAGTTATATTATCTCATCCATAAATGGATCATCGAGGGTCGCATCAATTTTTTTGGAGTTTACTGTGGAAGGTTTAAAGGTAATGGGTTTACATTTTAGATTTAGATGAAGTGAGTCTTTGACCACTAATCTCCTTACATCATTTTGGGATTGTTGGCTTAAGGTAATATTTTTCATATATCTTTTTAATATGTTTGTGGTAGTCAAGTATGAATTATCATTCCTAGTGACTTGCACCCTATTCTCGTCACTATCAGTTTCTATAGAAATCTCAATCTATTTTCTAATTAATACACATAATACTCTTCATCTAAACTAGATTTCAAATCAATTTGTCTTATAATCTCCAGTACTTATATATATTAGTCTTTATTTTCTTTTATCATTTGGTTTTTCCATCCTCGACCTCTTCTATCTGAACTAGATTCCTAATCAATATGTATTATAATCTCCCTTGTATATATTACTCTTTACTTTCTTATATCATTTAGTTTTTCTATCCTTTGATCTCTTCTTTTAGGTCTTTGTGTCATTCTACCACCTCTTTGTAAAGGAGGAGCAGGTGACCAATGAACATTGTATTTGTGATCAAAATGTTATTCTTTTTCATTTTCTTATTTTTTTTTACTTTTCCTTCTATTTCTTTTACTTCTATTTCACTAAGTTTAAAATTTTTAGAGAAAACAATATACTTCATAGGTAGATAGTATAAAGCATCTTCATATATACCGACTTTATGATTTAAAAATGGTTATAAACCTCCCTTAATATGTTGCTATAGCCCCTGTCGAGACAATTTGATCCATTAATGAAGGGTAGCAGGCATCAATCTATATTCATAAAGCCAAGATCTACCGAGAAGATCATTAATAGAAACTTCATAATCTATTATATGGAATTTGGCTTCAATTTTTTGGATTTTTATTTCAAAAAGTAATCTCTTGCCCTTCTTGTTTAATCATTGCAAAATCATTTTAACAGGGCTGAGTTCATAAGTATCCAATTTTAAATATGTGAGAGTTCTAAGAGTTAAAATATTGATCATTGCATCCAGATCAACAAGAACATGAGATTATTTAAAATTGTATATATTTATAGAGATGTACAATAGATGATTATGATCCACAGTTCCTAGTAGCAAATTTTCATTTAAAAATGTGACTCTAATGTCTTCTTTGAAGTATAGTGCTTCTTTTAACTATGTTGATGCTACCTGAGCCATTCAGATCTCGAGATCAATTAAAGCTTAACTAAACTCCTTCATTTGTTTAGAAAGAACCAAAACATCATAAATACTCAATTTCACAAGAACCAAATTGAGGTGATCTAACATGTTGTACTCCACTTTAGGGGTTTTTATATTCTCCACAACTGGCTATTGAGCTTATTGTGGTTGATTGGGAGCTTCTAGATTATTTACAACATGCATCCCTTTATTAGTAGCTACTTTTCATGGATTTAAAAGTTTACCACTATAATGTTAACTTGCACTACTTCTTTAGGAGAAGGATCTTCCCTTGTTTTTGATTGTTTATCATCAACCAATATTTGATTATCTTTTGGTTTGCTATCTGAATCAAAATTTTCTAATTTGATATTGATAGGATCACCTTGCACATTAAATATAGGGAAATCATTAACATTTTAATATAGGAATTATTCATCGATATCATCTATAGGTGTTTCTTGAGAATTATTTCATCATTTTTTAAATTTTAAAGTAGACATTCCTCAATAGAAGTAAACATGATATATGTAGAATCTTTTTTCATTACTTTCTTAGTCCTTGATGAGATGAAATAAAAGTCATACAGAGTTAATAGTTTAAGACATATGTGTTCACCCTTTGTAGAAATAACTATTTTATCACATTCTAATTCTATTAATTCTTCTCTTTCTTCCTTGAGACTTCATAAACTTAATCATCTCACCCTTCCTTAGGCTCTTCATTGGAAATTTATTCTTTTACTTCTCATGAGCTACCAGATTAACTTGGATCACATTAGGTTCTCTTGGAGGTTCTTGGAAAGATGAATAATATAGTTTAGTATGGATTAATTTAAAACAATGTGATAATGCCACATCCCACCTATCATCAGATTTTAAAATAAGATAACACGTAGAAGGCTCACAAAATTTATACTTAGTAGATCCTTAACTTGAATTCTCTAAATATTATTTTGGTTTCACAATTGTTCCATCTCTATAATTTTTTTCAAGCAATTCCTTAAAAGTTATGAAATCTTCTAACTCATGGCCAAGTATTTTGTAATATAGACAATAATTGGGTTGCCGTATTTTGCTATCCCTTATAGTTTCATAGGATCAAGAAACTTAGATCTTGGATTCTTTTTGAGGAATTTAAACATCTTCTTAATGGCCTCTCTTTTAAATGGATAACTTTTACTCTTAAAGTAGTAAAAATTTTCCTTTCTCTATTATGGAGTCAAATTTATTGGGTCTAGACTGCTGATCACTCTAGGATATGTTATACAGCTAATATTGATGAGGTTGAATCAGATTCTCTTCTTGAATTTATATCAATTGTTTCCCCTTTTAAATTGTATACACTATTCCTAATTTTTCTCTAAAAGTCTCTGATATTTTATTTATTTCTTTCTGAATAGGATTGATCCTTTAAAAATGTTAGTTGAGAAGACTCATCTTAAAGATTAGATGTCTTACTCAAAAACTTCTCAAAAGTTTTAATCATGAAGCCATTAGCAGAAATATAACTAGACCATAAATATTTTTTAAAAGGATCTTTATAACATGTTGTTCTAATAGCTGTGCCTCACATCTCATGCTAAGGTTCCTCCATCTCAAGATATAGTCTACTAAACTTTCACTTAGCATCTGTTTCTCCACTTCTAGGTTGCCAACAATGATGTAATTCTGTATGCCAGTAAATCTCTTCACAGATATGGTTTCTTGTTATTGAAGTGATAGAACGCCCTATTGGATATTTCAAAATACAATTGAAATGTAATACTATATAAGATGCCAATAAATTTTTGGAATTGATGGACATCAATGTCACCAACATTGCAGTAACTGGATCTAGAGTGCTAAGGTGTTATTTAGGATTACCCAAATCATTAAAATTTTTGAATGAAAGAGGTACTAATCCTTTCACATAAGGGAACAAGTTATATTCTTTTGCATATGGTCTACCCTTTAGAACAGACAAAGTACCATGAGATTTATCTAGTACTTCTTTGAAATGTTGCTTTACCATCTACTTGATATTTATTGATTGTACTAACTCTTCTTCTCACTTACCCATTTTATTTTTTACTTCTTGTTTATGTAGTGCTTTTCCTTTAAAATTAACTTACACTAATTCATTAGTTAAGGATTTGACTAGTATATCTAGTTTAGGGGATACTTTTCCTTGCATAATAGAAATCATGTCAATCATCTCCTCTAACTTCTTTTCCATTCTCAAAATATATGCATCTTTATCAATTAATTATACCAAAAGTTATTGAGTTGAAACTTATGTATCAACCTCATCATCTTCATCATCAAAATATCTTTCTTTACCTTTACCCTTTTCTTCTTTCTTTATACACATGAATGTGTATCTACTAAGTTTACACTTCCAAATCTTCCTTCATCTTCCAAATTTGTTTATGCATCCTCTATAGCTTCTTTCTCTTTTATCTGATGGATACTCTCTTTTAGATGCTCCATCATTTATTCTATTGAATTTCTATTCACATGATGTAGATCTACTGGAGTATACTCTCTAGCAGTAGACAAGTCAATTAGAACTTCCCTTTTCATGTCTTTTCCTCTACTGCATTACTTCAATAAGAATTTGATGCAGTTTGAGTTGTTACCATGTTAGGCTTCCAAACCTTCTTTTCATCGATAATTAAGTTGGATGATTTTCTAAATTCAATCTCCTTATATTGAAATGAAATTATTATTAGCTACCTTGAAAGTGCTTCCTTTCAAATCTAGGTCAGTAATGATCCCAAGAATGGTGATGAGTATTTCTTTCATAATCTCTATAATTATCTAAAATAGGTGGGTACATTGGATTGTCTACTCTTTGAATTAACGCTCCATATCCCAAAACCATTTATGATTTTGATTATTGTAACAACTACTAGATGTTGATCTGTCACTATCTTTTAGAAACACCTTGATCCTCACGAGAATTTTAAATTCACAGCTGATTTGTTTTTCTTCAAAATAACTTTCATTCTCATTGGAGGTGGAGCTACCTTTCTCTATGTTGTTGAGGTTCAACTTTATTGGCGATCACCACTTAAACATCCTTGTAAAATTAAGTCTTTGAATATTCATAACTTATTGCACACTCACGAACTAAACCATCCAATCATGATTTAAACTTTCTCTTCTTCTCTAATAAATAAGGCAAAATTATTTTTTTGTACAATGTCGGCGTGGAGAGTTTTCTCTATGAGTTTTGCTCTCTTCTCCAGTAGAAATTAATATTTAATGAAATCTAATACCTAATAGTTGGGGATAATTAATAAATACATCAATAAGTTTAGAATTTACTTTCATTAATTCATCAATTGCAGTTGTGATTATATTATCCTTTTCTAACAATTTGGCCTTCTTTAGCCCTCTACCTCATACGATGATTTATGTTGCTAATTCTAGAAGATGACCTATCTCAATGTTTCTAAATATAGGTACTTCATAAATGGTTGCATACTTTCCCTTATCACTGACAGTTGAATATGGGAACGTCAATCAAGAAAAGGAACAATGTTTAGTAGTTACAATGACAGCTTTAGACCCTCCCTTAGCATTGATATTGGATTTGTTGAAATCTCTATAGATCTGACCACTTCAGCTTGTGTTCAAGTGAAAGTAAATTACAGGTTGTTAGATCTTGGCCCAAATTGAATCTAAAATCCCTCTATAGACAAGATAGGAGTGATGTTGAAGCTGGAGATTAACTTGCTAGGCAATTTTCAAATTTAACCTAAAGTTTATATTAATTATTTAACTTTTTAAACTCAAACTAAATGTTGAATTAGAAGATCACACTAAAAAAAATTGTTTGATCTCTATGGAAAATACTAGATATTTAATAATGGAAGTGAGATGATTTTCATAATGGACCAAAGATAAAGAAATTCAAGTTATGAAGTGTGGATTTGGAATGAGAATTGACTTAGAATTAAACTTGAACCTGTTTGTTCAAGGAATAATTGAAATAAGATTTTGAATATAATGTTTGAAATTTGATTTTGATTGTAATGATTGAAAATAGGCTACTCACTTACATAAATGATTGTGTTATGAATTTATAGACTAATCTCCACTTAAGATGGAAAGAGAATTTCTCTAGCTGAGTTTCTATAAAAGGTTATGGACAAATTTAAATTATATAATGATCGATTTAGAATTTAGAGTTTCTATAATAAAATATACATAATTATATTTAATTACCCTAAAAGATGAAATAGCACTCATATTACTAACTTAAGGAAACAAATTATTTATTTTTGCATTTAAATTTGGCATAGGGGATAGGAAATTCATCTTGAAGGATAATATTCACATACACCTATCATTTCAGTTATGAAACTAACTTAGGATTAGCTTTAGTTGATGTCCAAAAAATTTTTTCCCTATCTTAGTGAACTAACATATGGTCTATTTTATATTAAGATCTTGATTTCTTATAGAGTCAAGAGTCTACAGTCAATAACATCTCCAAAGAGAAAAATTCTGATTAAAGTTTAGATTATACTCATTTTGGATTTAAAATACATAAATGTTGCCTTGTATGCTTTGAAAATATCATACATTCCCTCAAAACTATCATTAAATTTATATAAAATACATTTGAATGCATGATAATCTTTTTATAATAGAGTTTAAAGTGTACAAATACCTATGGGCTTACAATTTCTTGGAGTACGTTTCAAGCAAAAAACTTAATACACAAGAAATCATCTTAGATATAGTGTACAATATGGTCATCTCAATATTAAGAGATCAAAGAAGTAGATCATACTCTGAATTAGTGACTTAGGATGAGTAATTTTGACTTTACGTTCAAATGACACTAATGACATAACTCTCTAAAACTAAACATTTCATCTTATTTAATTATAATAAATAATTTTTTTAACTCCCAAAATTTCTAATTAATTTATGCAGTATAATGTCCCTATACTAAAGGAAAAGCGATAACATCCTCTAAGTGCATGAAAACCCTGCTTCATTGCCCCTATTAGGAATAAGTGTTTTGGTTTAAGGCACATTATAGAAATAAAATACAGGCATGTATGCATGAATAGGTAAAGGTGTTTAGGTATATGGTAGCCAGTATCATATTTTCCTACATCTAGTATACATGTTCCTAAAAAATCTTAAACATATATACTGAGGAAAACTCAACAAACTTCTGCCAACTAAAGCAAGATACCACCCATATGATGTAATGTGTGATGCAATTTAAATAAAAGAAGTTCATTTATTTATTGATTAAATATTTATAAGACTATAAGTCTGCATAATAAAAAGGTGGCCAGGCTCTACCACAATAAACCAAAGTTTCTAAGCATGTCATGTAAAGATTCAAATATGTCTTCTTAAGGTCTTTGAGTTCCAAGTCTTCTATAGAATTCCAAAAGAGATTATCATCCAAAGGATAGGATATAATATTTTGCAGCATCATCTGCCACTATAAGCCAACAAGTATTGTTAACATTTCCATGTTTTACAGTTTTAAATTATATCAAATGGATGTGAAGAATAGTTCTGTAAATAAGATAATTGAGGAGATATATATGCAGAACATCCAACTAGTTTTCAGAACTCAAACTTTCCAAATCATGTCTATAAATTTAAGAAAGAATTATGTGAGCTTAAGTAAGCACCTAGGATATGGTATGAAATGTTTAGTAAATTTTTATTATAAAAATATTTTTGAGGGTATCATAGATACCACCCTATTTATTAAGAAAATTGAAGATGATATACTCATAGTTTAGATATATATTGATGATATTATTTTGAATCCACTGATGATGATTTATGGAATGATTTTTCTTCCACTCTAAGTAAAGTATTTGAAATGAGTATCATGGTGAGTTATCCTTTTTCATGGATTAAATATTAAGCAAAGAGAGGAATGATGGTTCTTAAGTCAAAATAAATATATAGAGGTTATTTTAAATAAAATTTATATGTAAGGTTAAAGAGTATAATTACACCAACAAGCTCGACCACCGAACTAGATAAGGGTCAAGATTATAAATTAGTATCATAAGAAATTTAGAAGAATTATAGGATCCTTACTTTACTTGACTGCGAATAAACTTTCTATTATATTTAGCACCTATCCACCAACTAAGTTTTATGTTGACCCTATGAAATCCTATATGACCATCATTAAAAGAATATTTAGGTATCTCATAGGCGCTCAAAAAATAGTTATTTAATATCCTAAGAATAGCTTGACCTTTATCTTAGTTTGATACTTAGATTAAATTTTTGCTGGATATAAGGTAGATAGGAAGAGCATCTTGGGAACTTATAAATTCATTAGATAATCTCTAATTCTTTGTTCTAGCATAAAGCAAAATTTGGTAGTCATGTCCACTACAAAAGCTGAATATATAGTTGCAAAAAGTTGTGTTTCCAAAGTCCTTTGGTCGAAATAATTATTTCTTCATTTTAGCAAGCAAGCAAAAACCATCGACATCATATGTGATAACATGAGTGCGATTGGCATCACTTAAAATTATATTTATCACTATCGCACAATACATATTGATGTAAGACATCACTTTGTTAGGTATCATGTAACCAAGAGAGATTTAAATCTAAAATATGTGGAATAGAAAATATATTACTATATGTCATGTACGGTGTTGTCTCTTTAAGTTTTTGTGCTTGTTTATGTGTTTGTACTTTCTCACTTTATACTCTCATGTTTTCTTGGTATTCATTCGCATTATACTTATATTTTTAATCACACTATTTCGTGATGTCAAAGGGGGTACAATTTTATTTTTAACTAGTACATATTTTCTCATTAGTATTACATTGTATTCTATTTTTAAAAATTTTAAAAGAATATTTTTTAAAATTTAAAAAAAAATTAAAAATTAAAAATCAGAATGTTTTTACATTAATTTTAAAGAAGTATTTTAGTGAGGGAGCAAAAAAAGTGGGGAATTTAATATAAAAATTTTGAAGTTAAATTCCAATTAGTAATATTTTTCCACATAAAAAAGATGAAGATTATTAATATCTATAAGCATGGCCTAAAATTTTGATTATTACAAATATTGTTGGTGTAAAATTATTAAAATTATTGTTGGTGTAATAATTTACTTATTCTTTGTTTATATACATAGCTTATTTCTTTTGTTGATCATGAGGAAGGCTCTCCACAATGGCAAAAAAAGAAAAAGAAAAATGGAAAAAATATTATACTTGAAACACCTAGATCTTCTAGGGCTCTTACTTCAAATTTTAGGTAGAATATATACAAAGCTTGATTAAATAATTATACTCAAGATAGTGTAGAATTACGGTGAAGTAAGTCTATATTAATAGAGTATATACTTTTTTTTTTTGGAAATTTTATATATTAGGTGTATGTTTGCTAGACAACAGTGCACAAAACCATAAAGGGGGATAAAAATAAAATACTTAAAGTATTCATTAAATCATACTATATGATCTCTATCATACTATTAAATCTTTTAAAAAAGGAATTAATTTAAGTATTTTTTATTAAATCAGATATATGAAATTTAATTTTAACTAATCATATTATACGACCTTCAATCATAAAAGAATGATTAGCAATTTTGATAAAACCCCACAATCAAATCTATATTATTATAATTAGATAAATTTAAAATTTGAACTAATCATAATATATGATGTCTTTCATACCATAAAAACATTAATGAATAGCATAAATTTGTCCCTCAAAGTATGGAAAAAAAATTAGGATTAAATCTTAATTAATAACAACACTATATAATGTGTGTCATAAAAGATGATCAAATAGAGAGCTTTCTAGCTTAACCTTGGCTCATCATAGATAATCCATAATTTGATATAACTAATAATACTATATGATTTTGTATTATACATGACGATATATGATGAGAAGTGAACTATTTGATAGTACGATCTTACTATCATATTGTACAATCAAAAGTATTTATTTAATAATTATGATTTAATTTAAATAGGCCACTTTATAAATTCAACACAATACTTAAGGGGCTAAAGGAAAAGTAGTCAAATGTGTTTTATTAGGGAGAGAGATTAGGAGAAGGTGAGGGAGGCTCCCTATAGTTGACCTCATTTTGATATGAGGTTATCAGGATACATCAAGACTTCTGCCTAAACCACAATAAATCCAAACTTCAATCCAGACTTCAACATAGACTTCAATCAATCCAAACTTTAAAAGTGCTCTAATACAACTTATATGTTTATGAAAGTTGTTAAAGCTTATAGAACTAGATCGAGGCTAACCAAGAGGGAGGAGTGTGACATAGTAGCCAAGTCCTTTGATACCAAAGAAATCTTCTTCTTCTCAAAAGTTTCCTCAAAATAAACCTTGAATAAGATGGTACTATGGTGTAAGTTTATCGGTAAAAATGTGTGAAACACCCCCCCCCCATGCACCCTTGAAACCCCCAAGGTTCTTCTCACTCTCAAACTCCACCCTTTCATTTATCTCTTTGAAGGCTCTCTCTTCAAGTTTTCTCTATAAGAATTGAGACTCAATGCATGCCAAAGTATCTTAACCAATCTTTGGAGAAACCCTAATTTTCAATATGTCACTTATGATCATCTAATATAATCATGAGATCATTCAATATGATTAGTATAAAACAACACATTCAGTTAATATGAACTACATTGGTTTGGATGATTAGTTCAAGAAATTATACTGATCATCCTGTATAATCTTGACATCATCTTTTACAATTAGTTTAAGAGTTTTCACTGATCATCTAGTATGGTGGCTGGCAATTTAATTATCATCTCATGCTGTAATCGAGTCACCCAATACGACCATCCTGATCATACTATACGATTGGATATAGCAATTTAATCATATTTAAACACTAATCAAAAGATCAATTTAGGCATGATGGGAACAATTCATCTAGTATGATACAAATTGATTTGAGTAAAATTTGTATTTTAAAAAATTTCTAAAATGTTATTAGCAGCTAAGTCTTTGGAATATACTTGATCATCTTGTATAACTAGGATCTTCCAATACGATTTGGTTAATCACACCTAATTTATAAAGGGTGCCCTAATTTAGATTTTTATTTTAAGTGATCATCTAGTATGATGTTGATCGTATTGTAAAATTAGTTCAAAAAACAAAAAAATTTCTAACTCACCAACTCACTCCTTTGAGTGTGAGTTTGCAAGGTTACATAGCTAGCATACATCCTCATAGGACTTGACTTAAGAAATCAAAAATACATTAATGAATAGTATAAAAACTTTACAGCTTAACCAATTCTTCCAGATCTTGAGCCTTAAATCTTTGTTGGATGGTGCATGGTGTTCATGAAATGTTAGTACACACATAAATAAATATGTGAGCCATAATGTTTGTTATCATAAGAACATAAACTCGTGAGCTCAAGTTATAAAAATCTCCCCCTTTTTGATGAGGGCAAACATTACTGGTTAAATTTACAAACTAAAACATTTTCTCCTAATCTCCCCCTCACTATAATAATTATATTAAAAATAATGAAAACCAAAAAGTCTCTTTTATTTTAGTTTAATTTTATTAAGACAAATAATTTTTAGAAAGTAAAATAATAGATAAATAAATATAAATATAAGATGAACAAATAAAAATTCAATATGTTCTCCCTTTTTAACATTATTAAAAAGAAGAGCTCACAGAAAAGAAACAAACAATAAAAAAATGAAACAAGCATAAAAAAATCAAACTAACCATTATCAGCTGGAGGTACTAGTGTTGTTGAAGAAGAAATAATTATTTTTGGAAATTTTTTTTGAAATGAGAAAGTTACCTCTTGATTTTATTCAAATGCTTAGTAAGAAATGCATTGACAACACTTAAAACCAGAAAGGCTAGCGATTCAAGTTCTACACACCGTAACCAAAGCTCCTTATTGGCTAAAATCTTTTAAACAAAAATCTAATTCAGAAAATAAATTAGAAAACAAATTGTATTCTTCTTAATCTTCTCGTATGAATTATATTTAATAGAATATTAATTCAAAAATGATGAATCAGGAATCATGATTTTTAAAATCAAGTGTTGAAGATATCAATTAGCATACATATATATTTTTTTTAAATTTAAAGATTTGAAAGAAAGAAGAGCTAACTCATTGTGGGCTCATTTTGTGCCTCTTTATTAATTTGTTTGGCACACTTTATGCATATTTTGATTTTTAATGCACTCTTTTCATCTTACAATTATTTGGCGGACATCACGAATCTTTTCATTGGGCTCATTTTGTGTATCTTTTCATATTTTTTCAACTTGCTTCCTTTCTAAATCTCTAAAGGAGTTCTCTATACTGTCAGATTAATTTCCAAATAAAAGAGAAGAACTCTCTCTCTTATACAAAGAAGAGTAACCCCAAAGAAAAACCCAATCCATATGATAGAAACAAATAACATGATTAAGAAAATTTAAAGAAGATTTGTTTTCTTGTAAAAATATTCATATGAGATAATGAAATGTAGGAAAATGAAGTAGATCTTTATTTCTAGGTCTAATTTTTAACTTGAAATAAATTTTGATTAGAAAGTAAGTTTCACCACAAAAGGGGTAAGAGGAAAAGGGATAGTCATCAATTTCTCTTCCAATAGCAATTTAGAGAAGCCAATAATCACTTACCAAAAATTTTAAGTAAAAAGGAGGTTAATTTTTTAATTTATAAAAAAAGTGATTAGAGAGAAGTGATTGATTCTCTTATGCAAATATGATGTGAGATGTGATTTTTGTGTGATGATCATAGATTGTTCTAAAAAACATACATGGAAAATAATATATAAAAATTACATACCTAAATATCTTATAATAAAACAAAACACTAAAATAAGATAGAAAATAAAAAAAAATCTCGTCAAACAAAAATAAAACAAAGAATATACACACATACATTAACTTTTACACAGATAAACACACAAACAAAACTTTATACCTAATTATCTTGCTCATGGTATTATGATTCAGAAGCTAGGTCTGTCCCGGGGATCTTTTTTTCTTTTTATCATTTTTCCTTATTAAAATTGGCTTACTCTTACCCTTTTCCTTTGCATGAAGAGTTTTTATATTAGGGCACTAATTTTTCATATGTGTGGGTTTCCTACACCCAAAGAAAATAATGTTAGAGGAAATCTTAAAATTATTATCATTGTTACTTTGTTCCACTTTTGTTGATGTTGATGCTTGTGCTTTAGTAGATTTTCAAATTTGTATGTTATTGATGGTATTCCCTTACTCTCATCATCTACTAAGTCACATTTATATGTGTCTTAAGCTTTTAGTACTATAGTTTTAGTTGCATCCAAAAGTCTTTGACTCATACTTTTCTTGTGGATAATAAGTGAGCCAATCACATTAATAATAGAATAATAATTCAAGTCTTTTGATTCACATATAGTAATGAATTTAGCATTAAAGTTACCAGGCAGACAATGTAGAATTTTATTAACCTTTTTCAAGTTTGATTTTTTTTTTTACATAAAGAATGTAATGATATTAAAATTTCAGTAAACCTACTTTACATGTTTAAGATTGTTTCATTAGATTTCATGCAACAATGTTCATAATTATGCATCAGAATAATCAGGTTAGATTGCTAGACTTCACTAGTACCTTCGTATATTGTTCATAATCTATCCCAAATATCCTTTTCATTAGTACATGTAGATATTCTCATATAATCTTTATAATTCAAAGCATATAAAAAATAGTTCACACATTCAGCTTTTAATTGAGCATTGATTTGATTTATTATACTCCCTTCATTAAAAAAAAAATAGTTTTGACTCAATTTATAATACATCAAGATACATAAAAACTACTTTGAATCATATGCCACCTTTCAAAAAATTAAAAGAAATATTTTCAAATACGGGTGGTCACATGATTGAATAACCATCAACAATGTTACGATTTCCAAAGTTATCAATTGATCTTTTTTAAAAAAGTTTTTTAAACTTAATTTATGAATCCCATTCTTATAATATTAGAAAGTGTTCATGAAGGTTTTTAGACCTTATAGAACTAGCACGAGGCTAACCAAGAGGGGGGTGAGTTTGTAATTTAAAAAACTTCTTTACACAAAAAGAAAAGTCCCCATTTTTAAAGATTTTTCAACATCTAAAAACTTATAATATTATCTCTCAATGCAGAAGCAAATTAATTTCACAATAATAGAAAATCAGATACTTTTAATAACACAATTATAAAAAAAAATGCAAAAACTAAAGTGCCAAAAAGTAATAGGAACAAGCACACCATATTTTATAGTGGTTAAGTCAACCTCACCTATGTCCTCTCATCAGAGTCACCCACTCCAGGTATTGCGCTAAACTTGTGTTGAATCTCCTTTAGCCCCCATAGCTAGGCGAATACGCCCTTAAAAAAATCTCTTCCACCAACCCAGTGCGATAGATGATCATAATCCTTTTTGTTCTGCAAGAAGATTATTGAGATAGTTCCTACTTAGTTCTTGCATGTTTGATATTCTTGCAACCTATATATTTTCGATGATTCCAAATATTATTTATTTGATTATTATTTCTCCTAAATATTTTGGAAAAATTATTTTTCTCATGTGTGTACTAACATTTTCAGAAAATTCATAGTCCGGATTATTGAAGACTTCAAATCAAGATCAGTTTATAGTTTCTTATAATATAAGTCTATATTTTCCATTTTATTGATTCTGAGAGAGTGTGATTGTAATTGAGTAACTGAGCACACGCACACACACCAGGGGAGAGTTAAAATTCACATTTTTAAAACTTATCGTACTGTCCGATATAACTTAGTACGGGACGATCTGGTTAGTTATTTTTCCCAACGTGCAATCAAATGAATAGAAATGATTTTTTTTTAAGTATAGAACGTATTGTATGAACCCAGTTCATACAAACTTTCACGAGTACGAACGTTTTGAGTTTCTCGCTCAAATTTTTTTTATGTATGGATTGTAAGGGTCGATCCCACTTTTGTATAAGGACAAACTTCTCGGGTCCGTTCTTGCTTAAAAAAAAACAAATTTTCTAAGTATGGATCGTACGGGAAGATCCCAATTTGGTACAAGGATGAATGTTTTGAGTCCGTTCTCACTCAAAATTTTTTTTTATGTATAGATCGTACGAGATGATCCCACTTTTGTACAAGGATGAACAACTTGGGTTCCAAGTCACGTAAAAATAATTTTTTTAAGTATGGATTGTACTGTATGAACCCAGTTTGTACATGCCTTCTAGAGTATATAAATGTGAGGTCTCATTTCCTCCCAATGTTTCGTACAGATGAATTTTTGAAATTTTCTAACTATTCATCCCGGATGAACTTAATTCTTACCAGACGATGTTTAGGTATGAAATGATTTCATTCTGATTCACAACAAGTTTGTACACAATAGTATTTAAACTATTCATACGTACAATCGTGTACACTCAAAATTGAAATCTTTAATTTTCTGCATGGTTTTTTGTGTCTTTTTTATAAAAGGTCCATTAAAAACTGGCATTAATAGTCTTTTATTCATGATTTTTTCAAGGGTAATTGAAGGAGAGAGTGTGAGAGAGTGTTTTTAAGAGATTCCTTGCAAGTGGAGTGTGAAGGGTTCATAAGGATACTCAAAGGTAAGGATCTTTGTGTGATTTGTATTTTTCACTCTTCCTTTTGTCTTTTTAGAATGCTCATGAGAAAATCTTTAAAGAAGATCTAGTTCTCTACCGACACTTGGAAACTGTGAACAGCCGATGGTTCTCTACAAATTTTTGGAGAGTGTGAATGGACGAAGGTACTCTTCCTACACTTGGAGGGTGTGAAAGGATGAAGGTTCTCTACCTACACTTAGAGGGTGTAAAAGGATGAAGGTTCTCTTCCTACACTTAGAGGTTATGAAAGGATGACAGTTCTCTAACGTACTGGGGATTGGTGAAAGAGAGTTTTGTAAAAGCTTCTTCGCCTTACTGTGGGGGCAAAAAAAGAGTCACTTTGGTAATAATGCAATACCTGAAGAGGGAGTCTTTAGGGAGTGGATGTATGTCATGTTTGACTGAACCACTTTCAATTTTTGTGTTATTTAAATTTTTGCTACTTACTACAAGTTTTTAATTCCGTGGTTGAAAAGTTTTGTTTTGAAACTTTAAATTAACTTGCTTTGTGAATCAACTGGTTTCTAATTTTAAATATAAAAGAATTTTTAAAATAATAAATTCACCCACCTCTTGGTTAGCCTTAGGACATAAGCTTAGGTTTAACAACCTATTTAAGATTTAACAAGTGATATCAAAGCTTTATTTCAAAACCACAAGATTACACTACTTTTTGAAAAATGAGCACGGCTACTTTGGAAACCATAACACATCAAAAGACAACTCAATCACTAGAACTCCTTTGTTTAACAAAATTCCTTTCAATTTTTGGAAGACACGCATGTCTACATTTATACTATCACTATATTATCGTATGTTGATCTTAGCACAATAACAAAACTAACAAGATTAGTTGATGGTACTTGATTTGACACACCATTTATTGAATGGACTATAGAACAACGTGACTTAGCACAATAAAATGTAAAATGTTTAAACAGTTTCTTTTGTGCTCTTAAGTTAGAAGACTACGTGGAGGTTTCCACTTGCAAAAGTGAAAGGACATATGTGATAGATTTTACATTACTTACAATGGAACTAATGAAGTAAAATAATCTAGATTAAACATCTTATTACATGACTATGAATTATTTCATATGAAACCCAATGAATCTATTTCTGACATATATACAAGATTCACTCAGACAGTCAGTTTTTTACATGCATTAGGTAGGAAACTAACGAATGTTGAAATGCCTAATAAAATTATTCGTTATTTGGTTACTACTTATGATACAAAAATATCTGTTATTACAGAGTCTAAAGATTTGAATGTTTACTCTATTGATAATCTTTTTGGTTCACTAATTGCTTAAGAGCAAGGAGTGAGTCAAATAAAGATTGATATAGGTGAACAATGAAAGGAGAAGAACATTGAATTTAAAGTGGAGGAGTCAGATAGTTATCTTTCATAACATGAGGTTGAGGACTACATTGCTTTAATGACTAGACAATTTAAAAATTTTCTAAAGAGGAAGCAAAGGAGATGCCAAGAATGGAACAGAGTTAAGTTTAATAAAAATGTTAAGGTTTCTAATGACATGATTTTCTATGAATGCAGGAAACCCAGACATATAAAATTAGACTACACAAATCTAAATGCTACTCCAAGAAAGGAGAAGGTTCAGGAGAAACCAAATGTGAAGAAGGGCAAGAAGAGATTCCAAAGAGATTTTTGGGCCAACTCGGCTTTGGATTAATCAGAAATATAAGAGGAGGAAGTCAAAAATTTGTGCTTAATGGCCGATAATCTTGATTAGTCAGATCAAGAAGAGATATGTGACTTAACCTATACTGAACTGTTAGAAGATTCTAAAAGAATTCATGATGCATATATAAAGCTTAATAAAATGCATGCTAGTTTGAATTTAGAATTTCAAGAATTACAAAGAGAATACAAAATCCTTTGGAAAGATTATGCATTGATAGATAACAACCACATGAGCTTACTTTATGAATTTGATGACTTAAATAAGAAGAAGAATATTTTAAAATCATCCTATGCTCAATTAGAAAAAGAATTTAAGGATTTTAAGGATAAATCAGAGAGTAGATAGCATTATTTTAATTTTAATAAACATGTGTTAGAAGACTTAAACACATTTTTGAAGTTGAAAGTAAAATCTCTTGAAGAAAATAAGAAACCATCAACACTTGAAGATTTTACTTATCCTATTTTATATCCAAAATTTTTACAACCCAAAAAGAGACATAGTAATTATAAAAGATTAAGAAATTCATTTCCTGTAGTAAAATGTTATTCTTATGGAATGTTTGGACATATTGTAAACACTTGTACTTAGCATAGGAAAATTCATTTAGTGTGGAAACCTAATGTGCATAAACCTAGTCAAATCATACATTCATCTAATTTTATTTTACCAAAAGGAGAACCCAAAATTGTTTGAGTTCCCAAGTCTAACATTTGATAGTTTTGCAGGCACGCTCTCATACAAGGCCTTGTGAGAGCATTTGGTATATGGATACCAGTTGCTCAAAGCATATGACTGTAGACACTAATCAATTTATATCGCTGGAAGACAGAAGTGGAGGGAGAATTACACTTGGAGATAACACCACTAGGAAAGTGGTTGGCATAGGTATGATCAGAAACTTGCAAAATTTTTTTATTGAAAATGTGCTACTTGTAGAAGGCTTAAAGTATAATCTGTTGAGTATTAGCCACCTATGTGATAAAGGATACAATATAAATTTTTTTTGTACTAACTGCATATTAAGCCTAAGTGGTTATGATATTTTCCATGGATTAATGTAAATAATGTTTATATTCTAGATTTAAATTGTATTAAAACTCTTAATAATTTTTGTTTGAAAACTATTTTTGATGAATCATGATTATGGCATAGGAGACTTTGTCACTCTAGCGTGAAAAACCTTAGGAAAATTACCCAAAAGAATTTAATGAGAGGTATATAAAAACAAGACTTTACAAAGGATCACCTATGAAATGCTTATCAATTAGGAAAATAGGTGAAGTGCTCTTTCAATCCAATAAGGATCTTAGAACTAATAAACCTTTGAAGAATTTACATATGGATCTTTTTGGACAGGTTGGCACTATTAGTCTCGGAGGGAAGGTATATAGATTTGTGATTGTTTATGATTTTTCTAGATTCACTTGGATAAAATTCTTAAATTATAAAAGTGAATTATTTGAGGAGTTC
>NW_021319410.1:411037-411495 GCF_001605985.2 Dendrobium catenatum
ATAATCATCCACCAAAATTTGGGCTCCAATTGATCACAGGATTGTGAGAAATTTGAAAAAAACATAATTAAAACAAATGAAAATATATCACAATTCAGAAACCAAATCAACTTGATCTTAAATTTATTAAATACTAGATGTAATTACCTTTCCAACGAGCCCAAGAACGTCCAATTTGGTGAAAAATTAGATTTTCTATGAATTTTGGAAGATCTGGGCATTTTTCTGAATTATTTTTGACCTTTTTGGTCAAATTGACCGTCGGCGCCAATGATTGGCGCCGGATTGGCGGCGCCCAATGGCAGCGCGCCACGTGGCGGGGCGGGGTCCCGCCACTTAACCACGTCGGACGGCTAGATCAGCCGTCCGATTGACCGCGGGTAGGATGGACGGTCCAGATTTCGCCACGTCATCACCCGCGGTTTGAAACGGCGCGGGTTCGAATCCAAGGGAAGACG
>NW_021319410.1:415232-428580 GCF_001605985.2 Dendrobium catenatum
TCCGTCGACTGCTGCCAGACTTCCACCAATTTCTCGACTGCCGTCGGACTTCTGCCCGTCCGCCGACCGCTGCCGGACTTCCACTAGTTTGCTGACCACAACAAAACTTCCGCCTGTCCGCCGACCATTGTCGGACTTCTGCCAGTCCGCCGATCATCGCCGGACTTCTGCTCATCCGCCGATCATTGCTGGAATTCTTCCTGGCCGCAGCTAGAGTTCTTTTTGGGCACCGACGGACATCCGCCAATCCGTCGAACACCGTAGGACTTCCGTTAGTCCGCCAACTATTGCCATCCGATTACGATCATCCCGATCTCCGTCGCATGATGACTACAATCTTTCGAACTTCCATCGCCCGCCTACTACGGTCCTCCTGACCTTCGTCGCCCACCGACTACGGTCTTTCAAACATCCATCATCTACCGACTACGATCCTTTGGTCCTTCGTCGCCTCCCGACTACGGTCCTTCCGACCTTCGTCGCCCGATCCTTCTGACCTCCATCATCTGTCGACAAAGGTCCTTCCGACCCTCGTCACCCGCCGACTACGATACTCCCGATCTCCGTCGTTATACAACAGTCCTTCTGACCTATGTCGCTCGCCGACTACGGTCCTTCTGACCTCCTTCACCCACCGACTACAATCCTTCTAACCTCTGTCGTCATACAATGATCTTTCCGACCTCTATCATCCGCCGACTACAGTCTTTACAACCTCTGTCACCCGCCTACTATGGTTCTTCCGACCTACATCGCTCGCCGACTATAGTTCTGTCGCCCCAAACAAACATGTCAATATTGATTCTTCCAACTCCCACCATGTAATATACTATATATGATGTATATTTGTCACATTGAACCAAGACCTTCCTCTTAAGGGCCTCATTTGTAATGGACTGCAAATACTAATGAATTCATTCAGACTGGGCTAGGCCCCGTGGTTTTTCCCCCTTTTCAGGAGTTTCCACGTAAAATTTCTAGTGTCTCTTATGAACGTTACACCCTCTCTTTTTCTATTTGTGTGCTGGATCTTCGTACAATGCTAAGATGTTAAACTTTATCACTCTCTGCCGCCGTGAATTTTTCAGGACTCATCAAAATGAAATGAAATATATTAAAATCATCATTGGACTGGACATAATTTTGGTTTTCTAGGGTGCAGGTGTAAACGAATAAAAGAGAAAAAATCATTTTTATTTAAACATTTATTATAATGAATTAAGTTAGCTACACGATAACAAAAATTAAGAAATTTAATGAGAAATTATAAGAAATCAATTAAAATATAGAAAATAATTACAATTTTTTATATTTTTTGCAATTTTATATTGAACTTATTGAATTTTTTATATATTTTAAGTGCATTTAGTTCTAATTTTTTTTTAGATGATTAGCTTACGAATTAATGAATGGAGTCAGGGTTGGCTCAAGCTTGCTAGTGAGTTAATTAAGTTTGGCTCATGAGTCATTCATTGAGTTGAGTCCGTTCGTCAAGATTTTAATGAATATGAAAAAAAAAAGTAGATAAAGAGAATTGTAGCCTTAATTTTAGTTTTATGAGAAGATTTGAGAACTAATGTGATATCCATAACAAAGTGAATTATCATCATTCTATTAACTTGAAAGAAATATTTATGAATCTAATGGCATGGCTTAATTATGATAATCTCCCAATTAGTAGTGATGAAGTTGATTGTAAAATTATTTGGGACGAGATACGAGTTCCTCGATGGATTGAAAATTACTTGCTTGATCTCAAAATATGGAATAAAAGCAAAGAAAAATAATATCATGAAATTTAATTGATAAAGAGATGCCCATGATAAATTCCAATGGACTATAAAGCTATAGAAGTTGTAAAAAACTAAAAATATGTAAATATTTTATGAAAATATCATAGAAGGTGGTGCACAATATAAAGGAGATTTGACGCTCAGATATATGATTACTATTCTTCGTCGTTCTAATATTAGAAAAAGTTTAATATCATCTTTAGTCTTTACCTTAAGCAAGCTAATTGGCTATGCCTTATGAGAGAGAAAGTTATATTCAAGACAAGTAATAAGATTGATTTCTTATGTGAGCATCTCGATCTTTAAAGGAAGATCTAATGGCTTATTTCATGAAGGAGTTATTTATTTCTGGGGGATTTACATACATATCATTTTATTTATGTTATTTATATATCTAACACCGAAAATTTTATTATTACATTCTTATCACTCGTATAAAATTTTAATATCAAATTTATTATTCTTATATTTCATTCTTACCACTCATGCCATCCTATTAACTTAAATATTTTATTTCTTGTACTCATATTTATTTTATGGGTGATAGGTATATAATATTAAAATTTTAAATATTAAATAAGTAATAATGTAAATCCCCTTTATTTTTTTTATTTTATTTAATGAGTAAGGCACGAGAAGAGCATAAAAGCCCAGCAATCCAGCCCGAGAAGAAAGTCTAAAACTGTCTTCCGCATCTGTCTTTGGGCCTCAAAGCTTGTTTCTCGCCGCTTCAACCCCTCGCTTTCTCTCAGACACTGGCGCACTACCTTCGTTCCTTGAACACTCTCTCTTTAACCTACAATCTTGCTAGTATGTCATCTCTTACAATGTTTGCCAAGATCTTCCGGCGTTGCAAGGACGAACCGGGCTCCGTATCGCCCTCTAGCACGCTTCAGCAGGTAGGTTTTTTATCTCAGTCGAATTGGCTTCTTTATCCATATAGATTCAGGGCACCGCAGAGCACCGCATAGGGTTTTTTCGGACCCGTCCTCTTTACGTGGACATCTCTCACGAACAATGACCTAGTTTTTCATTGGTTTTTATTTTGTAGTATTGATTGTAAATAATTGAAACAGGGCTAGGGAATCCTTGCGGTAGGGTTATCATTGGGTTTTTTTATATCCCGATTTGAAGTAATGTACATGGATTTTGTTGAAATAGATATAATTTCTATCTTTATAATTTAGGGTTTAGTTGTAGATTTTTCATTGGAAATAAATTGGTAGCCTGGAGCTTGAAGACAATATTTTTAATAAAGTTGTCAAGTGAGATCTATTGAAGATTGGCATTTCTTGTTAAAGTTGTGATGATTCTTGCTTCAGCATTCTACCGAATGAACTTTTTATTCATAGATTTAGTGCACCACAGGGCATCGGTATGGGCCGTATGGGTATTTTTGGGACCCTTCTTATTTTCATAGTTCTCTCAGAAATCGATGGCATAATTTTTGTCAAGTTTTCTTTTCTTGTAATGACTGAAAGTCATTGAAGCAGGCTTTGGGCATTGTAGCGCTGGTATTGTGTTTGAGAAAATTTGGTCGGGAGTGGGTAAAATAAAGGTAAATTTTTTGAAATTGAAAAGAAGTTCTTGCTTGAGAAAATTTGAAATGGATGCAGCTTTTTCATTGGAAATTTGTATATGAAATGGATATTTTAAGTTGAAAGTCAGACTATGAGGTTTAGGGGCTATTTGACTACATGTAGGATTTAGTAAATTCTGTAAATCTAGAATTAATAACTCTTGAGAGGATTACAATCTGAAAATTGTTTCGCATGATAATAGTTAAATCTTGCTAAATCTTCATAATCAATTTGACAATTTATTGCATGAATTAAGATTTGTCAGAGGAGAATCCTTAAATCCATTAAATCCTTTGAATGGCCAGTTTTAACAAATTATGGATTTAACCAATAAGAGGGTTGAAATGGGGTTTATCAAAAACATATGATTTAAAGTCCCAAAAATTATGTTTGGGAAGATTTAAGCTAATTTTTCCTTAAACTCTCCCTAAAATAAGACAACCTCTTAGGATGATTGATTTTGTTAGTTCTTTTCTGATGAGTCTTATAATAATGGATATAGTAAATTACAGATTAATTATTTTATTATAAGAGATAGATCATTGATATTGCAAAGATTATAAAGTTATTCCGAATTAAATGTTATGTATACAATATTGCATATTAGTTTTGGACTTTAAGATGAAGTGGCGGAATATGAAAAACAAAATAAAATATTGTCCTAGGGTTAGATGGGGGCATTTAAAGAACACTAATAATATTTTTGAGAGAAAAAATTAATATCTTAAGATTTTGAATGTGCATGATGGTGCTAACATTATGTAGGAAAAAGTAGCTAGTGATATTAAGAATGTTGCAAAGGATGTGCTTAAAGTATCAAAAGAAAATGCTCATAATAGTAAAAATAGTTGGTGGTGGAATCAATAAGTGTAATAAAAGATAAAAAAAAATATATTATAAAAAATGCGTTTAGATGTAAAAGCTCAAAAAATTGGAAAATATATAAAGTGGTTTGTAAGGAGTTTAAAAAAGTAATATGCAATGTAAAAGATTTTATCTTTTAATGATTTATATAATAGATTAGATATTAAGGAAGTCGAAAGATGTATATACAAGTTCATGGGAGGATTTAAGGGGGAGCTTGTGGGGGCACAGTCCCCCGCATTCCCAACTTGAAGGTGATCCGGACAGCACAAAGCATGATCCATGGGCAAGCCCGCAGGAACACGCAAAGTCCAAGTTCATTTCCTTTCCAATACTGAAGTAGCTGATTTAGAAAGAAGTATTATTAGGGCTATTATGCATTAGATCTGTTAAATATTGTTTCTTATATTGTATAGATCTATAAAATGGGAAGAAGAAAATTGTGAAAAGTATGATTTTCTCCCAAACCTCTTTATTTCAACATTGGTATCAGAGAACACGAACGAAGTAAAGAGGAAGCCATCAACAAAACCTGTAGCAAGCGGGCAGAAGAGGAAGCCATCGGAGCCGAGCAAGCGGGAAGAAGTCTACCGGAATGCGGAGCCTAACATTGAGATGAACCCAAGGCCTCACCGCCTCTCAGATCGAGGAAGGCCACCGATCTCCCGCGAGTCGTATTCTCTCGGTTGATCAGGAAAGAAGCCACATGGGAGAAATGGGTCGCTTGGCATTGGAAGAAGCCGCTCGGAAGAAGACGTTCGCCAGACATCAGAAGACAAGAAGGAAGCGCTTGAAGACATGTTCGCTTGAACGCTTGAATAAGCCGGAGAAGACGTCGCATCGGACGTCCTCTGTTTCCTATTTCGCTCGGATACGCAGAGATGGATGGGGTAACTTTCTCGATTATCTAGGCGGACGACCGCAGCAAGAAAAAGGGACCAAAGAAGAAACCGCACAACAAAATTCATGGGATTTTTCAAAAACCGAAGGAACTCTTGGACCCCAGTTCCACAAAACCATGAAAACTTAAGTTCATATTTGAGACCTAATTAAAATCCAATGTATTTATAATTGCCTTTTATTGCTTGATATAATTCAGCTATTATTATTGTTATTTATAGTTTGTTATTACTACCTTACTATATAATACCAATATGTCTGAAAAAAATCATTCCCAAGCTTTGTGATCAATTTGAATAATTTATATAATACACAGAAGGAACTAAGATGCATCTCGCAAAAACATGCAACTTTCCTATCGCCTAGCGGGAAGACCACCTAAGTTGTCTCAATTGTAAAAACCTACTTAAGGGGAAAGGAAAAAATTCACCACCTCCCTTATATCACATAAGCTAACTCTATTCCTCAATAACTTTTCACCTCACACAAAAACTTTCATGGTATTAGTACAAGCAGGAAAAGAAAATTCTTATTCCAAATTTTTTTTAAAAAATATTTTTTATGCCTTATCTGATGTAAGATTTGAAAACAATGTCATTAGAGATGAAATACAGGCCCAAAGAAGAAACATACGATGGGAAATCATCATTACTTCCAAAACGGAAAAAAACCAGTCGGCTGCAAATGGATATTTCTTTGTAAAAGCAAACTGGACGGTACACTGAAAGGTACAAGCAGGACTATGTATTGAAAGGGTTATACTCAAACATATACATATTGAGCTACCAGGAAACCTTTGCACCTGTAGCAAAGATGAATACTGTCGGGATCATACTTTCACTAGAGTGAAGTACAACTTGGCACCGTGGAACAATTAAGATGTAAAAAAAATGCCGTTCCTACATGGGGGACTTGAAGGAGAAGATATTTATGGAGAATTACCACCAAGATTTTAAAGAAAAATCTATGAGGTGACCAAAGTATGCAGAGTGAGAAAAAGCCTTATATGGGGATTTATGGGCTAAAACAATCACCAGCATGACTTTGAAGATTCTCAAAAATTTATGCTCTTAATGGGTATCGACAGAGTCATGGAGACCAACACTCTTCTTAAACCAACCGGACTCAGGAAGAAGTTACAATATTATAGTCTTATGTAGATGATATTACCATTGACTAGGAAGATGAAAGGAGAAAAGAAAAGTTTAATGAAAAATCACACCAAGGAATTTGAATATCAAAGAATTGTGGCCTTAAATACTTCTTGAATTTGAAGTAGCTCATTTCCAGCAAGGAATATTCATCTCACAACAAAAGTACATTAAAGAATCTTATGAAGAAAACAGGAAAACTAGCATGTAACCGGCCACCAAGCCAGTAAATCAAATCTCCATATGGGAGAGAGAAGTGACAGAGATCTAGATGTAGTAAAGGGCTACTAGAGACTAGTGGGAAAATTGATCTATCCAATCTCACACGAGACCAATAAGCATTGTTGTAGTATGGTTCAATTAGTTTATTCAAAATCCAAAACAGACTTGCATAGGCAAGCAGTAGACAGAGTACTACGCACCTTAAGGGGTAACATAAGGAAAGGAATTCCTTTTTTAGAAGATACCAAGAAATCCTAGAGCATACACTAATTCTGAAATCATACAGGACACCAGTAAATAGAAAACTACCTCTGGGTATGTGCACATTCCTTGGAGGGAAAACCTAATACAGGGAGAAGCAAGAAAATAAGAATGTAGTAGCAAGATCTTAGTTGCAGAAGCAAAAATATAGGGTTATGGCCTTGGAATATGTGAGCACGTTACTATGGATCAAGATGATTCTAGAAGAATTAAGGATCAAGTGGGACGAACCCATAGAGTTGCATCTGGGACAACAAATCAGCAATTATCATAGCTCACAATCCAGGCCAACAATAACAGGACCAAAGCAGATAGAAAGTTGATAGACATTTAATTAAAAGAAAAGTTATACAATTTGGTCTTGTATGTATCAAACAGGTGTCATGCAACAAGTCAACTTTGCAGATATGTCTTACCGGACACGACAACACGAACACGACACGAACCACGGACACCGTCAAATTATTGAAAATATAGGACACGACACAGTTTGGACTGGATTATAGTTTTTATATTTTAAAATATTTTAAAAATTTAACAAGTATACATTTTAAATATAATTTAGAAAATTAGGTCATTTAACTAGAATTTATGCTTAAAAAATTAATATTAAGATGGTCGAGGAGTCGGATTGTCGATGTCGTTTATGCAGTCATCAATAGAGGAGATGAAAATACATTCACTGCCGAAGATAAATGACAAATGAGAATATTCGATGAAATGGGGTATTAAGTGCGGACAATGATTTGATGTTATGGATAGGAAAATAAGGAAATTTAGTTTTTATATTTTAATAAGTTAAAACTTTTAAATACAAGAAAATTATATTTTAAAAAAAATCATTTTAAAATATTTAAGATATGTGTGCGGACATGCGTGCCCAATTTAATAAATATTTTTTAGTCAGACACATGTTTCAGGTAATAAAGATGTCTTGACACGTGTCGGAGGAGTGTCAGAAGCGTGTTTGTCGGATACGTGTCGGGACACTGGCCCACTCCTCTTTTAGAGACAGTGTCGGTGCATCATAGATCCTACCAAAGGGTAGATAATCTGCCTTTCTAAGAATAAAACCAGCTGGAAATAAAAAGATCCATGATTTACCCAGCTTGAGGGGGAGTGTTAAAATCCCAATCATTCCCCCTTAAAGGAGATCCGACGGACACAAAGCATGATCCATGGGAAGCCAGACAGGAATCACGCCAAGCCATGTTGATTCTTTCCATAGTGAAGTAGCTAAATTTAGGAAGGAGTATATAGGGCTATTATGCATGAATCAGAAATATTTGTTTCTATTAAGATATCTTATATAGATCTATAAATAGGGAAGAAATGTTTTTTGAATAAAGTATTGGTTTTTTTCAAAACGTCTTTGATTTCAACAATTTTATTTTCTTTATTTCATTTTATAGAGTTCACCATTTTCACCTACTAGATGAACTAATTAAAAATTCATGGAAAAATTAGATGTGAAATTATGAAGAAATTAGTCAAGCTACATCAATACTTTGCAATTTTAAAAAAATATATATTTACTCTTGTTTTATGCTCATAATTATTTATTTGTTTCAACTTGTTTGTCATATATTTCATATAATTGCATCATTATTTAGATAAATATATTATAATTTTAAATAAAATTAATATTTATTACAACACCGGTTCATATGATGGATTTGACCCCAATCGAATCATAAACAGTGAACTCTTCCTACTTTCTGGTATTATCCGATCGATTTTCAACCTTTGTGTTGTATTATTGCCAAGTGTGCCTTATTTTATTTAATAGGCACAAATGAAATTAATGTGCATGATTAAAATTATAATATGCTTTTTTAGTTACTTGGTTGTTTCAAAATTCTCTCACTTGATTTCTCAAATTTATTCCAATTGCTACAAAACTTGTTAGCTGTAGTTTGTTATTTTTAGTTAAATTTAAAAAAAAGCAAGTTGTTGACAAAATTAGGGTTTTGATTACAAATTCCTAAATGGTTCTAATACATGTTTTACATTATATTTTATGATTCTAGTTGTATGGTAGTAAACCCCAACCCTAAATTGGCTCTGGCAATAGATTCGAGAAAAAGTTAATTGATTATGCTTCGAAACTACTTCAACCAAGACCATTTATTTTAAAAAATATTTACAAATTTCTAATTGAGATTATTCAAGACACAATTTGTAAACTATCTTTAGATAATCTTCAATAGGATTGATAGAAAAATTTAATTATTCTAAGTTGAGCCAAAACAATTGGGGATAAGGTTAATGATGATGATGATGATGATAATTAGACTTTTTCACTAAGTTATAATAAGATAAATAGTTTAGTGTATAATATCAAAATAGATTAATTAGATGTGTTATGCATATATGGATGCATTTAAGTATACGGTTATGTTTTAAATGTATGAAGATAGCCATTGCATACATATTTGTGTCATATGCAATCAATTGATGATTAAAATCAAAGCATTATTGAGGAGTTTAGAGTCTCCACACGAATTATAAACCCTTAGAAATCTCAAATGATGGACAAAATAACCATTTTAATGAGAAAACAAATTATCACCAAGAGCCAAAATAACCAATAATTACCTTGAATATCTTGCAATTTTGATGCAAATAATTTTAGCTAAAGAGCTGAGTCCAAAGTAGTACGAATACGCTTTCCCCAATTTGCCATTTACATTGCTAGTAATTTGTTCACGCTGACCGGCCAATAATAGATGATTTCTCTGCCCAGCTTTTGCTCCTTCAAGAAATACATAAGAGTTAGCAAACAGGACGTCTCTATAGCTTTCTAAATATCATAGATACGATTACATGATAGGAATAACGGACCTTGTCATGAATAAGGCATTTGAAAGCTCCCAAGGTGCTCAATTTGTTCTCATGAAAACTTCTTCCTCATAAGCATTGCAATGCAGCGTTGAATAAAATAAAGATTAGAATAACCACTAAATTTTCACTCGGGCATACATAGATTCTTCCCAATTGAAATACCAAATATTCACAAGCCATCAAACATTAAAAAAGTGTAAAACAAAAGTAAAAGAATGTGATTGGTTCACTTTGAATTGCGACTACTGTATATAATGGAAAAAAGAGCTTATGGGATAAGCCAGGGAAATATATTGGGCTTACACATTGCTTCAAAATATAATTTTTTTTGATCCAATAAGGACCGATCAGTTCACTGGCAAAGCATATCAATCAGCAAGCACAAAAAAACACAAAGAATTTAGCAATCCATAATAGCATGTCCCATAATTTACATACAGCGCAGACAAAGCATAGTTATAAGTATGGTATAGCCTGTTATTCCACAGTGAGTTACTATATTCCAAGGAAGACTTAGTGCCACTGAATTTTGAAGAATTTAATGTGATTTTCACGTGTCATTTTTTGCCTTTGTAAATTCTTTGCTCGTCTCAATCTTCCAAAGAAATCTTTTCTTGCAAAATAATCTCTTCTCCTCAAGCCTTTCGAATTGCCTGGAGATCTATTAATAATAGCAAGAAGAGAATTGGTTATTTAGCTAGGGACCAAAAATTCTAGAGAACAAGCCACTTGAAATGAATATCCTAGCGAAAGAACAAAGAAGAAAGCATCCTCCAGGACCCCACTAGGTGCACTTCAATTACTGATTCCACACTGTAGGACCTTAATTGGTTCAGCTGTTCCCCATGCCTTTTCTATAGGGAATGTTGCATCTTAAAAACATTAAGAGTTTGAATAATATTTTTACTGCCATGATGAAAATTTTACCAACCCAAAATGGTCTGAGGAACCCTGCTTTCTAGCGAAACTTTTAAAAAGCTATTCAAAAAAGTGCCTCCAGAAAAAAGGGTTGATTTAAATGCCGAACCGAACTACGATAAATTACACGCGCCTTACAGCCTATTTTAATTCGCATACAACTGTCTATGATAACTGAAGATGAAACTAAGTAAAACTTAAAAATTAACAAGTTTTCGATTTTATTTTTTTTCGTAAAAATAATTCTTAAGGTTTATGTACATAATTCATATAACAGACACATGTTTTTAATGGGCTATTAGCACAGAATGTTCCCCAATTGTTTGCATTTAATGAAAAAAAAAAAATTCTTTAAATTTTTCTATTTAAAAAAAGAAATAATTATTGTATCAATACTTAATTTTTAATACATTAAATTAATAATACTGTATAATGAAATATTAACCCCCCATTTAGTATTAACCCGCTTAAAGAAAAAAAGGAAGATGACACTTTTTCTTGTAGGGTGTTTAAAGCAACTCAACACTTTGCCTAAATAATTTTACGAAAACAAGAATTTTTATTTAATTTTCATATATCATCTAGATACTACACCAATAAGTGCAACCAAAAAAAACTCCGGCCTATATACACTCACAAACAGCTTTGCTGACAGCGTTTTTCTATAGCAATTTCTCAACAATTATATACCGACAACAAAAGCCAAACCAAATGAGCCCTTAAATGAATGTGATGTCCAGAGTCATGCGCACTTACATTAATTGCTGTTGAATTTATAATACCAGTTTGAAATTAAAATATCAAAAAACTAATTTGATTAAAGAAATACCAATCTTTCACTTAAATAATTAAGAAGACCAATTCTAGTGAGGATACCCAGAAAAAAGTTAATGCCACGCCGAACTTACTCCATGCTTCTCTTTAAAGGCCAAAATTATGTGTCATAAGTATTGCAGTCTACCACCATCTTATAGAATGTTCTGCTTAAGATTGTTGGTACTTTCTAGTCAACACAACAGGCACGAGCATTCTCCACTTCAACCATCCAACTTGAATTCTACTAATAAAATACCGCCATCTAGTTCACGGTCACTTTGAAACCAAATAGGCCCGAGTATATCTAAAATGTGCAGCTGCTTATAATGACTGATCATCCAAAGTCACAATCCCCCAATAATCAATACTACTAAAATTACACTCCGATATATCAGTTTAAATCTGCCCAAACAAAAACTTTAGACTCTAAAGGTTGGGCCTCCATAATTCAAGTTCTATTTCAACTCCCTCTCTAGTCTTATCAAACAAGAAGAATATCAGCAAGAAAGCATACACCAGGGACATCCTCTTGCGAAATGTTAGTAAGAGCATCCATGACTAATGCAAAATAATTTGGGCTTAGATTTATCCCTTGATGTAATCCACACTGGTATAGGAAAATTACAGGTCAACCTACCTTGTAATTTGAACCACAAAAAAGTAACAATCTACTGCATTACTATCCTTACATGATTTGAATATAAAGTATTATTAACTCTTTATTTCTAGACTCTCCAAACATTCTCTTGAAACTTTCTCATAGCTTTCTTCTAAATCAATAAATACCGATTATATAATTTTTTTGCCTTATTCTATCTATATTTTCTCCATAAACTTTCAAGTAATAAATGTAAGCTTCCATAGTAGGACCTACCCGAGCATGATCCAAAATTGATTTTGATTAAACATTAGTATCATTTCGTAACCTATGCCTCAATAACTCTCTCTCATAATATTTATATAAGACGCGTAGCTTATTTCTTCATAATTCACACCTCTTGTGCATCACTTTTATGTCTTAAAAATAAGAATCAACGCACTCTTTCTCCACCTCATTTTATGCATTTTTAGTCTTCAAAATGATATTGAAAAGCTTCGTAAAGCCGATAAATTCCCTCATTCCCCAAACATTTTTCACAGCTCTTGAATATCATTAGGTCCAACAACTTTTCAACACTTCATTTTTTAAAGCTTCTCTAACTTTAATTTTGCTAAACTACGGAACGATAAAATAAAAAATTTTTATTTTTATTGAGGAATGCTAAGGTCAACTACGATTCAATCGTTATTCTTGAAACTTATTGAAAATCTCATCAACTTTTGTTAAATACCTATTCTTAATATAAGCTATTTTGAAGCCTCATTCTCTAATGCACTTCACTTTAATTAAATCTTACTTCTCATTTCTTTATCTTGGGCTAACTTATACAGTGCAGAGCCTAAAATTTTTTTAGTGGGGGGAATAAATTAAACTTTTCAGATATTCCCTAACAATTTTTTTTATTTTGTTTTTTTGATACTGAATTGGTACCTTAAAAAAAATTCATTAAAATTTGCTTATTTTAAAAAATATAATAAGATGATAAAAACATTAACAATTATTAATGCATATTCTTTATATTTTGAAATTTTAAATGATTATTTTATTATGAAGTACATTCATTATTGTTTTCTTCAATATATATGGATTAAGATTATTCATTCATCCACTGATCTCTGAATTCTATTTAATTGTGATTAACTAAACAGTCAAAGTAGGAAAAAAAGGTTTTTTCAATTTATATTACAACATTATCTTAAGATAAATTTTAAAATTCTATTTATCATGATAAAAATTTTAATATAATATTCTAAATCTAATTTATTTCAATATAAACTGTCAAGGAGCATAAGAGGATGAATAAAAAGTAAAAAATATCAAGTATGATATAATATTAAATAAATAATAAAAATAATAATATTTTAAAATATTAAATTAAAAAATATAATTGTTTACAAG
>NW_021319410.1:428680-450219 GCF_001605985.2 Dendrobium catenatum
TAGTGAAATTTCTATCGTTTGCAATTGTTTCTCCTATTCTCTCTACGATTCTTCTCAGATTTTTCCACTGTTTTTGTGCTTGGTGGCTGTTTTCCATAGAAAACAGCGGATTATTAGTGATTTGGCTTAGATCCGATAGGAATCACTTGAAATACTCAAGTGGTACCTATCAAAATGTTTGTAATATAAATTGAAAAACTTTTTTTTCTACTTTGACTGTTATAAGTAATCGACAATTAAATAGAATTAGAGATTAGTGGATGAATGATATCTTAATCATGTATATTAAGAAAAAAAATAATGAATTGTATTCATAATAAAATAATCATTCAAAATTTTCAAAATATAAAGAATATGCATTATAAATTGTATGTTTTTATCATCTTGTTATATTTTTAAAATAACAAATTTAAATAAAATTGTTTTTAAAGGTACCAATGTCGGTATCAAACACAAATAAAAAAAATTGAGGTAATATCTGAAAAGTTTAATTTGTTCGCCCACTATAAAAAATTTATGGCTCTGCCACTATATAAGTTAGCCAAGAAAAGAAATGAGAAGTAAAGATTTAATTCAAGTGAAGTGCATTAGAGATGAGGATCAAAATATGCTTATATTAGAATAGGATATTGAACAAAAGTTGATGAGATATTTCAATAAGCTTTTCAAGAATACAACTGAATGTAGTGACCTTAGCATTCTCAATAAAAATAATTTTTTTTTATTTTTATCTCCGTATTAGTAAAATCAAAGTTAGAGAGGCTTTAAAAAAATGAAGTGTGAAAAAGCTGTTGGACCTAATGATATTCCAAGATGTGTGAAAATGTTTGGGGGATGAGGGATTTTATTGGCTTACGAAGCTTTTCAATATCATTTTGAAGACTAAAAATGCATAAAATGAGTGGAGAAAGAGTGCGTTGATTCTTATTTTTAAGAATAAAAGTGATGCACAAGAGTGTGAATTATAGAAGAAATAAGCTAGCGCGTCTTATATTAAAATTATGGGAGAGAGTTATTGAGCAAAGTTTACGAAATGATACTAATGTTTATCAAAATCAATTTGGATTCATGCCGGGTAAGTCTACTATGGAAGCTATACATTTATTTAGAAGTTTGATGGAGAAATATAGATAGAATAAGGTGCATCTATACGTGGTATTTATTGATTTAGAGAAAGCATATGATAAAGTTCAAGAGAAATGCTTTGGAGAGTTCTAGAAAATAAAAGAGTTAATAATACTTATTTTCAAATCATTAAGGATAGTATGCAGTAGATGTTACTTGTGTTCAAATACAAGGTAGTGACCATGTATTTTCCTATACCAGTTGGATTACATCAGGGATAAACTCTAAGCCCAATTTTTTTTGCATTAGTCATGGATGTTCTTACTAAACATTTGCAAGAGGATGTACCTTGGTGTATGCTTCTTGTTGATAAGACTAGAGAGGGAGTTGAAGTAGAACTTGAATTATGGAGGTCAACCTTAGAGTCTAAAGTTTTTTGTTTGGGCAGATCTAAACTGAATACATGGAGTGTAATTTTAGTAGTATTAGATCTATTGGGGGGATTGTGACTTTGGATGATCAAGTCATTAATAATAGTACACATTTTAGATATATCGGGCCTATTGTTCAAAGTCAGCGTGAAATAGATGGCGATATTATTAGTAGAATTCAAGTTGGATGGTTGAAGTGGAGGAATGCATCGTGCTTGTTGTGTGATAGAAAAGTACCACTCAATCTTAAGGAACATTCTATAAGATGGTGGTGAGACCTGCAATGCTTTATGACACATAATTTTGGCCTTTAAAAGAGAAGCATAGAAGTAAGTTGGCGTGCATTAACTTTTTTTGGGTCATCCTCACTAGAATGGATCAAAATATGCTTATATTAGAATAGGATATTGAACAAAAGTTGATGAGATATTTCAATAAGCTTTTCAAGAATACGATTGAATGTAGTGACCTTAGCATCCTCAATAAAAATAAAAATTTTTATTTTTATCGCCGTATTAGCAAAATCAAAGTTAGAGAAGCTTTTAAAAAATGAAGTGTGAAAAAGTTGTTGGACCTAATGATATTCCAAGAGCTGTGAAAATGTTTGGGGGATGAGGGAATTTATCGGCTTACGAAGCTTTTCAATATCATTTTGAAGACTAAAAATGCATAAAATGAGTGGAGAAAGAGTGCGTTGATTCTTATTTTTAAGAATAAAAGTGATGCACTAGAGTGTGAATTATAGAAGAAATAAGCTAGCGCGTCTTATATTAAAATTATGGGAGAGAGTTATTGAGCATAGGTTACGAAATGATACTAATGTTTATCAAAATCAATTTGGATTCATGCTGGGTAGGTCTACTATGGAAGCTATACATTTATTTTGAAGTTTGATGGAGAAGTATAGATAGAATAAGGAGCATATATATATGGTATTTATTGATTTAGAGAAAGCATATGAGAAAGTTCAAGAGAAATGCTTTGGAGAGTTCTAGAAAATAAAAGAGTTAATAATACTTATATTCAAATCATTAAGGATAGTATGCAGTAGATGTTACTTGTGTTCAAATACAAGGTAGTTTGACCATGTATTTTCCTATACCAGTTGGATTACATCAGGGATAAACTCTAAGCCCAAATTATTTTGCATTAGTCATGGATGTTCTTACTAAACATTTGCAAGAGGATGTACCTCGGTGTATGCTTCTTGCTGATATTCTTCTTGTTGATAAGACTAGAGAGGGAGTTGAAATAGAACTTGAATTATGGAGGTCAACCTTAGAGTCTAAAGTTTTTTGTTTGGGCAGATTTAAACTGAATATATGGAGTGTAATTTTAGTAGTATTAGATCTATTGGGGGGATTGTGACTTTGGATGATCAAGTCATTAATAAGAGTGCACATTTTAGATATATCGGGCCTATTGTTCAAAGTGATCGTGAACTAGATGGCGGTATTATTAGTAGAATTCAAGTTGGATGGTTGAAGTGGAGGAATGCATCGTGCCTGTTGTGTGATAGAAAAGTACCACTCAATCTTAAGGAACATTCTATAAGATGGTGGTGAGACCTGCAATGCTTTATGACACATAATTTTGGCCTTTAAAAGAGAAGCATAGAAGTAAGTTGGCGTGCATTAACTTTTTTTGGGTCATCCTCACTAGAATTGGTCTTCTTAATATTTAAAGTGAAAGATTGTATTTCTTTAATCAAATTAGTTTTTGTATTTTAATTCAAACTGCATTATAAATTCAATAGCATTAATGTAAGTGCGCATGACTCTGGACATCACTTCATTTAAAGGGCTCATTTGGTTTGGCTGTTGTTGTCGGTATATAATTAGTTGAGAAATTGCTATAGAAAAACAGCTGTCAGAAGCTGTTGTGAGTGTAATAGCCGGAGTTTTTTTTTGGTTGCACTTATGGCGTAGTATCTAGATGATATATGAAAATTAAATAACAAAATTCTTGTTTCATAAAATTATTTAGCAAGTGTTGAGTTGCTTTAATACCCTACAAGACAAAAGTGTCATCATTCCTGTTTTTTTCTTTAGCGTTATACTAAATGGGTAATATTTCATTAAACAGTATTATTAATTTAAATGTATTAAAAATTAAGTATTGGATACAATAATTATTTCTTTTTTAAATAGAAAAAATTTAAAGAATTTTTTTTCATTAAATGAAACAAATTGGGGAACATCTATGTGTAAATAGCACATGAAAAACATGTGTCTGTTAATATGAATATATGATAATAAACTTAAGAAATATTTTTAAGAAAAAAATAAAACCGAACTTGTTAATTTTAAGTTTTATTAGTTTCATCTTCAAGTTATCATAGACAGTTGTATGCTATATAAAATGAGGCTTAAGGGCGTGAATTTATCGTAGTTTGGCATTTTATCAACCGTTTTTTCTGGAGGCACTTTTGAATAGCTATTTTAAAATTTCCGCTAGAAAGCAGGTTCCTACAACCATTTTGGGTGGGTAAATTTTCATATGGCAGGTAAAAAATATTATTCAAACTGTTAATTGTTTTTAAGATGAAACATTCCCTATAGAAAAGCAGGGGAAAAGCTGAACCAATTAAGGTCCTAAGTGTGAATCAGTATTGAAGTGCACCTAGTGGAGGTCCTGGAGGATGCTTTCTTCTTATGTTCTTTGCTAGGAATATTTCATTTCAAGTGGCTTGTTCTCTAGAATTTGTCTTAGCTAAACTACATTCTCGTCTTGCTATTATTATCAATCTACAGGCATTCGAAAGGCTTGAGAAGAAGGAGATTATTTTGCAAGAAAAGATTGCTTTGGAGATTGAGAGAGCCAAAGAATTTACAAAGGCAAAAAATAGACCAGGTGAAAATCACATTAAATTCTTAAATTCAGTGGCACTAAGTCTCTTGGAATATAGTACCATCATGTGGAATACAGGCATACCATATTATAACTATGCTTTGTCTCGCTGTATGTAAATTATGGACATGCTATATATGGGTTGCACTAATTCTTTGTGTTTTTCTGTGCTTGCTGATTGATATGCTTGCCAGTGAACCTGATCGGTCTTTATTGATCAAATTATATTTTGAAGCAATGTGTAGCCATATATTTCCTGGCTATCACCATAAGCTCTTTTTTCCATTTATATAAGTAGTCGGCAATTCAAAGTGAACCAATCATATTCTTTTTCTTTTGTTTTAACACTTTTTTATGTTTTGATGGCGTGTTGAATATTTGGTAATTTCATGGGAAGAATCTATGTATGCCCGAAGTGCAAAATTTAGTGGTTATTCTATCTTTATTTTATTCACAGCTGCATTGCAATGCTTGATGAGGAAGAAGTTTTATGAAGAACAAATTGAGCACCTTGGGAGCTTTCAAATGCTTATTCATGACAAGGTCAGTTATTCTAATTATGTAATCGTATCTTATGATATTTAAGAAAGTATAGAGAACGTCCTGTTTGCTAACTCTTATGTATTTCTTGAAGGAGCAAAAGCTGCAGAAGAAATCATCTATTATTGGCGGTCAGCGTGAACAAATTACTAGCAATGTAAATGGCAAATTGGGGAAAAGCAGTATTCGTACTACTTTGGACTCAGCTCTTTAGTAAAATTATTTGCACAAAAATTGCAAGATGTTCATGGTAATTATTTGGTTATTTTGCTCTTGGTGATAATTTGTTATTCTCATTAATGGTTATTTGTCATCATTTGAGATTTTCTAGGGTTTATAATTGTGTGGGAGACTCTAAACTCCCTCAATAATTGCTTTGATTTTAATCATAAAATTGATTGATGTACACATAAATATGTATGCATATGGCTATCTTCATACATTTAAAAACATAACCGTATACTTAAATGCATCCATATATGCATAAACACATCTATTATCTATTTTGCATATTATACACATACAAAAATATTTATCTTATATATAACTTAGTGAAAAAGTCATAATATATCATCATCATCATCATCATCATCATTAACCTTATCCCAATTGTTTGGGCTCAACTTTATGAATTATTATTTTCTATTCAATCCTATTGAAGATTATCTAAAGATAAGTTTACAAATTAGTGTCTGAATAATCTCAATTAGAAAATTTGTAAATATTTTTAAAATAAATGGTCTTGGTTCGAAGTAGTTTGAAAGCCATAATCAATAACTTTTTCTCGACTCTATTGCAGAGCAATTTAGGGTTGGGGTTTCCTAATACAACTAGAATCATAAAATATATGTAAAACATGTATTAGAATTTAGGATTTGTAATCACAAACCCACTAAATTTGTCAACAACTTGCTTCCTTTAAATTTAACATAAAAATACCAGAACTAAAAGCTAGACAATTATGTAGCAATTGGATAAATTTGAAGAAATCAGTGAGAAATTTGAAACAAGTAAAATAAAAAAGCAATTATAATTTAATCATCACAATTAAATTTTCATTTGTGCCTATTAAATAAAATAAGGAACACTGGCCAATAATACAACACAAAGGTTTGAAAATCGAATCGGATAATGAACCAGAAGTAGGAGAGGTTCACTGTTTGATGATTTGATTGGGGTCAAACCATCATTGAACCGGATGTTGTAATAAATATTAATTTTATTTAAATATAATATATTTTATCTAATAATGATGCAATTATATGAAATATATGACAAACAATTGAACAAAATAAATAATTATGAAGCATAAAACAAGAGTAAATATATATTTTTTAAATTGCAGACAAAGTATTGAGTAGCTGACCTATTTCTTCATAAGTTTACATCTAATTTTTCCATGAAATTTTTAATTATGTTCATCTAGGAGGTGAAAATGTGAAACTATAAAATGAAATAAAGAAAATAAAATTGTTGAAATCAAGACGTTTGAGAAAAAAATCATACTTTATTACACAATTTCTTCCCTATTTATAGATCTATATAAGATATCTTAATAAAGAAACAAATATTTACTGATTCATGCATAATAGGCCCCAATATACTCCTTCCTAAATTAGCTACTTCACTATGGAAAGAAATCAACATGGCTCTGGCGTGATTCCTGCTGGCTTCCCATGGATCATGCTTTGTGTCCGTCGGATCTCCTTTAAGGGGGAATGATTGGGATTTAACACTCCCCCTCAAGCTGGGAAATATGGATTTGTTATTTCCAGCTTGGCTATTATTCTTAGAAAGGCAGAATTATCTAACCCTTTGGTAAGGATCTATGATGCACCGACACTTCTCCTAAAAGAGGCGTGCAGTGTCCGACACGTATCCGACACGACACGCTTCTGACACTCCTCCGACACGTGTCAGACACGCTGAAAATGTGTCTGACTAAAAATTATTATATATAAATTGGGCACGCATGTCCGACACACGTATCTTAAATATTTTATGATTTTTTTTAAATATAATTTCTTGTATTTAAAAGTTTTACTTATTTAAAATATAAAAACTAAATTTCTTATTTCCTATCCATAACATCAAATCAATCGCCCGCACTTAATACCCCATTCATCGAATATTCTCATTTTCATTTATCTTCGGCAGTGAATGTATTTTCATCTCCTCTATTGATGACTGATAAACGACATCGACATCTTAATATTAATTATTTTAAGCATAAATTCTAGTTAAATGACCTAATTTTTCTAAATTATATTTAAAATTATACTTGTTAAATTTTTATAAAATATTTTTAAAATATAAAAACTATAATGCCATGTCCAACCTGTGTCCGTGTCCTATATTTTCAATAATTGACCTGTCACGTGTCGTGTCGTGTCGTGTCCGTGTCGTCGTGCCCGGTAAGGATATCTGCAAGTTGATCTTTTGATGACACCTGTTTGATACATACAAGACCATTGTATAACTTTTCTTTTATTAAATGTCTATCAACTTCTATGTGCTTGGTCCTGTTATGTTGGCCTGGATTGTGAGCTATGATGATTGCTGATTTGTTGTCACAATGCAACTCTATGGATTCGTCCCACTTGATCCTTATCTTCTAGAATCATCTTGATCCATAGTACCTCACATATTCCCAAGGCCATAGCCCTATATTTTGCTTCTGCACTAGATCTTGCTACTACATTCTATTTCTTGCTTCTCCGTGTAATTAGGTTTCCTCCAAGGAATGTGCAATACCCAGAGGTAGATTTTCTATTTACTGGTGATCCTGTATGATTCAGAATTAGTGTATGCCTCTAGGATTATTCTGTGGTCTCTTCTAAAGAGAATTCCTTTCCTTGTGTTACCCTTAAGGTAGCGTAGTATTCTGTCTACTGCTTGCATATGAGTCTGTTTTGGATTTTGAATAAACTAATTGACCATACTACAACAAATGCTATATTGGTCTCGTGTGAGATTGGTAGATCAATTTTCCCACTAGTCTCTGGTAAGCCCCTTTATCTACATCTAGATCTTCTGTCACTTCTCCCAATTTGAGATTTGATTTTACTGGCGTTGGTGCCGGCTTACATGCTAGTTTTCCTGTTTCCTTTAGAAGATCTTTAATGTACTTTTGTTGTGAGATGAATATTCCTTTGCTGGAATGAGCTACTTCAAATTCAAGAAAGTATTTTAGCCTACCAAGTTCTTTGATATCAAATTCCTTGGTAGGATTTTTCATTAAACTTTCTTTCTCCTTTTCATCATTCCTAGTCAAGATAATATCATCTACATAGACTAATAATATTGTAACTTCTCCTGAGTCCGTGTGTTTAAAGAAGAGTGTATGGTCTCCATGACTCTGTCGATACCCATTAATAAGCATAAATTTTGAGAATCTTCCAAGTCATGCCCTAGGTGATTGTTTTAGCCCATAATCCCCATATAAGGCTTTTTTCACTCTGCATACTTTGTCACCTCTAGATTTTTCTTTAAATGTTGGTGGTATCTCCATAAATATCTCTTCCTTCAAGTCCCCATGTAGGAACGCATTTTTTACATCTAATTGTTCCAGGTGCTAGTTGTACTTCACTGCTAGTGAAAGTATGATCCTGACAGTATTCATCTTTGCTACAGGTGCAAAGGTTTCCTGGTAGTCAATATTATATGTTTGAGTATACCCTTTCATCACTAGTCTTGCTTTGTACCTTTTCAGTGTACCGTCAGCTTTGCATTTTACAAAGAATATCCATTTGCAGCCGACTGGTTTTTTCCGTTTTGGAAGTTTGATGATTTCCCATGTATTGTTCTTTTTTAGGGCCTGTATTTCATCTCTAATGACATTTTTTCAATTTACATCAGATAAGACATCAAAAATATTATTAGGAATAAGAATTTCTGCTTGTATAACCAGAAAGTTTTTGTGTGAGGATGAAAAGTTATTGAAGGAAATAGAGTTAGCTATGTGATACAAGGGAGGTGGTGAATTTTTCCTTTCCCCCTTAAGTAGGTTTTTACAAATTGAGACCACTTAGGTAGGTCTTCCCGCTTAGGCGATAGGAAAGTTGCATGTTTTGGAGATCATCTTGTTCTTTGTGTATTATAAAATATTCAAATTGATCAAAGCTCTGGGATGAATTTTCTTCAGACATATTGGTATTATAATAGTAGGTAGTAATACAGACTATTATAACAATAATAATAGCTGATTATATCAGCAATAAAGGCTAATTTAAATAATTAGGATTTTAATTAGGTCTCAAATATGATTAAGTTTCATGGTTTGGGAATAGGGTCAAGAGTCCATTCGGTTTGAAAATCCCATGAGTTTTGTTGTGCGGTTTCTTCTTTGGTCCCTTTTTCTTGCTGCGGTCGCCCCGCCTAGATAATCGAGAAAGGACCCCATCCATCTCTGCGTATTCGAGCGAAATAGGGGAAACAGAGGAGCGTCCGAGCGAACGTCTTCTCCCGGCTTATTCCAAGTGTTCAAGCGAACGTCTTCAAGCGGCTTCTTCTTGTCTTCTGATGTCTGAGCGAACGTCTTCTTCCGAGCGGCTTCTTCCATGCCCAAGCGACCATTTTCTCCCATGTGGCTTCTTCCTGAGCTCAACCGAGAGATACGACTAGCGGGAGATCGAGTGGCCCTTCTCGCATCTAGAGGTCGGTTTGAGGCTTTGGGTTCATCTAATGTTAGGCTCCGTCATCTCCGGTAAGACTTCTTCCCGCTTGCTCGGCTTCCGATGGCTTCCTCTTCTTCCCGCTTGCTCGGTTTTTGATGGCTTCCTCTTTACTTCGTTCGTGTCTCTGATACCATGTTGAAATAAAGAGGTTTGGGAGAAAAATCATACTTTATTACACAATTTCTTCCCTATTTATAGATCTATACAACATAAATAAAGAAACAAATATTTACAGATTAATGCATAATAGCCCTAATATACTTCTTTCTAAATCAGCTACTTCAGTATGGAAAGAAATCAACTTGACTCTAGCGTGATTCCTGCGGACTTCCCATGGATCATGCTTTGTGGCTGTCGGATCTCCTTCAAGTGGGAATGGCTGCAATTTAACAAAAATAAATATCAATTAAGTGATATACAATACAAGTAACATTAAGTTAAATACAATAAGCAAAATTCATGTATACCACAAAATATTTGTAGACAATGAAAGCACAAAACCATGATATAGAGATAAAAGAAGTAGTAGTTCTTGTTCAACTGTCCACATCAGTTTACACTCAAAAGAAATCTAGTAATCATCTCCGAAATTTGTATCATCGAGTAATGGGTCCCTAAATCCTCTTTCACTGAAATCTTCCACCCCACATGCATGGATATCTTCACATCCAACTATTTCATCTCCATCACCTATATTATATAAATCATCTTTATCTATAAATTATGGTTATAAAATATTAAGTCTTTGACTATTTTTGTTTTAGATTTCACCCAAAATAATATAATCAAATATACTTGGCAACATACTTGGAGGTGGTCTAGTAGAAGTTATGTTCAATTCTTCAATAGTAGGAATCACATCATCTTTATAAAGTTTAGCCTCCAAGTCCTCTAAATCAAGTTTTGGAGCAGGCTCATCATCAAGTACTCAAAAGTTAACCATTTCAATACTTGTATAATCCAATGGATCATAATTCCTTTTTTTAAGATGGATCATATGCAATTAATATGAAACATGATAAATATGGTGTGCATGATTATTAAAATTTAAAAAATATATTTAAATATACTTGAAGATAATACCTATTCTTCAAATTGAGTTTGTACCAAATATACACAAAATCGTTTAGCCTTTGATGTTCTAGATGATTACATTTTTTAGTGTGAATATGCTCAAATACGCTCTAGTTTCTTTCACATCTTTATGGAGATAATGTTTGACTAAGAATTCTAATAGGCAATTTTTGTAGATTTGGAGCACTACAGGCAAACATCTTCTACCATTCATATGCAATTCAACAAATATTATGTCATTCAAAGCCGTACAAGCAAATGCATCATAGCTCAATCAAATATAAAAATGCATGCTTAAGTATTTGCTAACCTTCCTGGTTGCATTTTTTAGCCATTGTTAATGCAATTAGCTTATCAAAATTTTTTAAATTATAACGGAAATTCTAGCCTCATTCATCACTAATGATGGTTCAGGACATAAGTCTTTATTGCCAATCAATTCAACCAAACCTTGCATAACTTCAAATTTGTTGTAAAAATAAGGATTGAAAAATAAGCTGCTGAGTGTATACTTGTCTTAGTTGATGATCTCATATTCTCTTTATTATACTTGTATAGGGCTTATACATTCTTTTAATGTTTCTTAATATGCTTTTCAGAGCTTTTCTGGCTCTGTACATGTCATTATAGTGGTATTCAAGAGAAGATTTTTCATCAGCATCAATAATTCGTAACAATCTAATCAGAGGCGCTGATAGTTTTGAAATCACTAAAGAATCATTCCAAAACTTGTAAACACTAGATTGAAAACTGGAATATTCATGTCTAAAAACATCTATTTATATATAGCCTTCTCATCTTTATGTTAATAGATATGGTTGGCACAATATCTTGGTAACATTCAAGTTCTAATTCAATTTTATCTTAAAAATAATTAAGATGTTGCATTAAATAATTCTTTGGAATTGAAATTCCACTCCATTTGAAATTGTGAAACAAAGTTTCTCAAAGTTGCGGTACCCGAAATAATGGTCATAAGAATAGATATGCATCTTGAAAAAATTGCTATTGTCCAAAAAGGTAGAATTCATGAAAATTGTCTCAATTCAATTTGCTGGACTTGAAAAAAATTAAATTCAACAAATTGAGTTTTGATATCACCATAACAATAACCATTAGAAATTATTCATAACACTTAAGATGAACATGAGTATTGAACTTAAACGCATCCCAAGAATCAAATCAATCGTATATTATACCAAATCAGGAAATAGTGAATACAGCATTTCTCAAGGCCATCATCACATGCATGTTCCAAACTAATGAAATTACAAAAAAGAAAAAAAAGAACTAATGCAAACAAATAAATTTGGTCAGATCAATTCTGGATGTGATGCTTTTGATGAGACTTAGAGAATTCAGCTTCAAATTTAGTATTTGATTATTGCCAGGCAAATCAGGATAGATTTAATGCTTTTTACGAAGTAATCGATGATTCATCAGAAATAGGTGTCTCGCATGAAATATTAGAACATAAGAACAATCTATCATTTCCATTAGCAAAAAGCTATATTGAGCCCCTAGTTTTAGCTAGGACATACATATTCAAATATGCTATTTTTCTATAGCATATTGTGAAGGAAAGCAATAGTGCATAATTTACATAGCACATATTACTACGATAACGATGCCTGTGTACTTTCTCTCATATCCATTAAGTTATTATTTATGTATTTCTTTTACTATTATTTTTTATGCATTTTTTCTCTATTGTACTTCAATTTTTTGTTTGTTTAATGCTTAGTTTTTCTTAATCTAATTCGGTTGATTTCTTGCAATGTTGTTTTATTATATTTTTAGCACGTTATATTGTTCAATTTGTCGAACAGTTGTCTTATTATAAGCCATATTTGTAATTTATTATTTAGGACAAAATAATATATATTTTTTTAATTTTCGTCAAACTTTTTGAAAAGATTCAATATGGAATTATTGCTCTTTTTGTTAACTTCATGTGTATTAAAATAATATTATATTCTTTTTATATGACATTGTTATATTAGATTATTTTTCTCTTTTATGATTGAATTATTTTTAAAATTTTATGGATTTTTAAATGTTTTGAGTTGTTTTTAAAATAAAACCCATTTTGTTATATGCTATCTCTATGGGATCTTTGTGCCTTTGTGTACTTTTTTGCTATTAAAAAGAGTGGAATTCTCAATCAATAATGAGTATAATCTCATCATCCAAAATAGTCTCATGAATAAGTTGTATGATTGGATGTGGATTTAGAAGGAGCTGGAAAGAGATGTTAATCCAATGAATTTATAGCATTCTTATGAAATAAGGTCAAATTAGGCATATTGAAAATTGAGTTTATATATATATATATATATATATATATATATAGGAATTTTTGATCAGTAGGTGTTAGTTCAATTTAGTACAAAAACTTAAATGACCTTGTTTTTTTTGCATTTAATTTTGTTAAGGTTCCTGATGGAATATATGTTAAAATTAAATACACCATAACTTTATTACGTAATGTTTTATATACTACATCATACTTAGAAAAAATTCCTATATCATAGGCCACCTTGTCTTATGCCATGCAAAGATTTGAAATAGCCATGGGACATACCAATGATAATGACATAAAAAAAAAAATTCTCGATGTTATTATTAATCAGATTAGTGAATTGCATATAAGCAAAAAGATTTAGTAACCTCTTCATGAAAATCAGGAACTAATTCTTGGGCAAGTAAATTATCATAAATTATAGATTTACCTTTAAAAAAACCTGTTTGCTCCAACGAGATAATATTAAGTAAAATCAAGGCTAAACTACCCATAATGATTTTTGAAGGCAACGTAAATTTAACAATAAAATAATTTTTTTAATTAATTGAATGGTCCAAGTCTATTTTTCTCTTGCATTAATTAATTTCACTCTACAACTCTCTCAACACACAATAGTATTTGAACTTTGCTTCGATTTTGAATACTTTCTTGTGATGGAGAAGTATAGAGAGAATAAGGAGGATATGCATATGATTTTTATTGATTTAGAGAAAAGCATATGATTTTGCCGACCCCACGTAGTGGGATAAAGGCTTGATGTTGTTGTTGTTGTTGTTGTAGAGAAAGCATATGATAAAGTTTCAAGAGAAGTGCTATTTTGGAGAATGTATTTTTGGTTGGGTTGCTTCTGTTCATCTTATATTGGTATTTATTTTCTATTATTTAGTTTTTTAAATTTTTTTGTCTTTATTTTAAATTTTTTTTATTTGTTCCTTATTTTTAATATAATTATCTTAGTGAGGGGGAGATTAGGAGAAAATAATTTTAAATTTATAAATTCAACCTGTAATGTTTGTCATTATCAAAATAGGGTAGATTGTTGCAACTAAATAATAGAAAATATACCAATACAAGATGAACAGAAGCAACCTAACCAAAAATACATTCTAATTGCGAACTTATAAAGATTTTCACCCATAGCATATACCAACTTATACCTATGATTCCATCATCCCGGGACGTCATGATCCCTAGTCTACTTAGTCAGAGGAGGTAGTCGACCCAATCTGATAGAAGGATCCTTGTTGGCAGCCATGGGTTGCTTCGTCCAAAGGTATCTTGTAAACATGCAGTGATGCCTCTGATCTCAGAGACCACAGTAAAACTAGCCCACAATGTTCAATAATTTTCTAGCTTTCTTTACTTGTTCCTGTCTCAAAACTTTCACTGGAGGCGGGATTACATAAACAACCACTGTGTGATCTAATCACTTAACCATTATTGAACATAATTGAAAGCGTTGGAACATTACTAATTTATTATACACACTTCATAATAGTAAAAAAATTATGTTCACCTCATCACCATATTTATTAGCCAAATATAATCACTTCATTATGAAAGGCACTTTTGACATCCATTTTAAACAACTTAAACCCTTTAAAATAGGATATGAAGAATTCTTAAAAATAATGTGTAAGAGATTTGAAATGAGCATGATTGAAGAGCTAAATTATTTACATGGATTTAGTGTGAAGCAGAGGGATGATAAAATCTTCCTTAGCTAATCTATATACATGAAGGACATCCTTAAGAAAAATAAAATGGATGATCTTTGTGTCCTTGTTATATAAAAAATGAGGGAATCATCCCTCTGATTTTATTCGACCATCACTCCTTGGTTTTTTATGGCGTGAGTATGCGTTGGCCATGTACCACATGCTCTCACGAGATCTTATGTGAGAGCACACCAACAAAATCATCAAATGTTAGATTTAGGAACACAAATAAGTTTGTGTATGTTATTATGGAAAGAAGAATAAAATATATGTGTTATGATGTGATGGGACATACCAATGATAATGATATAAAAAGACCGTAACATTATTAGCATAGTAAGCTTGCATGAAGCAATTCAAGTTTGGATTCAGAGACCCACACCACAATATATATTAGCTTCCATTTTTTTTTAGGGAAACCCACGGCGGGGTTTACGCGTTAATATAAAAAAACGATTACAAAATTCTTAAAGAGAACTCAAGCTCCCTATTGCTCCGAAGATCTACAAAATTAAAAGAGAACTCAAGCTCCCTAGCATAAGATAAATTTATGATATAATTCTTGTATAAATATAATGTATAATGCTTGTACGTAGTGTGTATAATGCTTATATAAACTTGTACATATCGTGTACAATACGTGTACATAAGCTTCCTACTGCTTATGTCATCTTGTTTTATCTTACACTTTAATTTGAGTTTGTTTGATAGCAAAAATCTCACAAGAATGTATGTTTCGGACTAAATCAGCTCTTCATAAGCAGCTGTCACAATCATTATTTTTTTTTAAATTAAATACACCATAACTTTATTAAGAGTGTTTAAGTCAACATACCTCTTGTTCATAACTTCATATCAGTTAAAAGCTAGTAATTGACATATTTAGTATTACTATTTAATATGCAATTTTTTACAAATACTCTTTTGTAATTCATTCAAATGATACTAGGCAATTAATAAAATTCTAGAGGTCTAATTAGGTTCTAAAGAGTACTAATAATAACATATAACTAATTTCTAGACAAAGAAATGCTAATATAATTGCAACAAATAAATCATACTAATAGAATATGCTCATATGGATGAATAAGTTGTCGTGTAAATATTATAACATGTGTTTAATTTTTGTAGTAAAAATCTGTAGTACTTAACTACTTATCAGTGCAATATTCCCTCATCATTTAGGATATTCTCTTGTATTGTATTTCTATTATTGCTCTCTTCTTTTGTCTTTATATAGATTTTTGTATTATCATTATAATTGAATCATATTTGTATTAGCAAAGATGTAACCTTTTAAAGAAAATTAATCCAAATGGTTTGAAATTTAGGGGTGATGAATTGTACTAACTTTTTGGATTTTCGAGATGGATGGAGGTTTGTATTTCAAGTTCTGTAATGACATTTGCTTTAAGCAAATTTCTTAAAATATAGCTACACTTAGCCTATGAGATTTACGATATGAATTTGTATATCACTAAACCAAAAATCAAAAATAAAATCATTATCCTTATGATCATCCATGATATGAATAATATTATTTGATAATTTATCAAGAATCATGTTTTTAGATTGCTCATTTTATTCATTAATTATAATAACCATGATTTGTTTAGTATTATATCTAGCAGTAGGTTATTTTCATTGGAAATTCAAGTTCATGTCTGACTTCATTCTCAAGTCTCCTCTCAAGCTTTATTTCTTACTTTTAATCAGATCTAGACTCATAATGTAGCTGCAAATCATTTTTTCTACATCCAGAACATCATCAAAATAGGACCTGTAAATAACGAAATGATTCTTACATTGGTATAGGCTTTGGATGTGAGATGTTTTTGAGTCATTCTGAGGAATAAGCACAAATGCAACAACTTTAACAGGAGAGTGGGTTGTTGTCATGTTCTTCAATATCTAAAGTTATGCATAAAGCCTAATGCCATATTTTTAGTAAAATTTAGCTTAGTTCATCCTTAATTTATTTATTAAGATTTTTTGTTAAACAAATTATAGTAACAAAACAATTTAAAGGCAAAGAGTATTTTCCTTCAAGATCCTTAAATCTTTATTCTCAAATATATCATTTCACCTTGTTTATAATTCTTAATTGATCATGTTGTTAATATCTAATTCTCTATAATCACTGAATGAAAATATTATTTAATATTTAAGCCTAGGTTTCGTATTAGTCCAGAAAGATAGTAGCAACACTTCGCCAAAATAATGAAATATATTCCATTTGTTTTTATTTGGCACATTCTACTCTTTTGGAATCAGACATTGCATTTTTCCAAGGAAATCTTCCAAAATATCAATCCAATTTAAATGTTTTGTAAGATTATCTTTCATTGAATATGGGAATGTAATTTTCAACTTCCTATTAAGTATATGAATGCAATTTTAAATATTTAGAATACCTCTCTTAGACTATTTTTGGTGACCTAAATTGGACACCAGCTCAATGAGCAAAGTAGATAATGCGAAGTCACAATCTCTTTCCCCACCTTCCATGTCTTTGTTGACGTCGTTGTCCATGATACTAAAGTAGATCGAACATCTGCTGTTTTTCATTGTTGCCATCCACAACATTGCATTTTTGTCTCCATCCCAACATCTACCATTCTTGTCAACCACCTCCACCGTCACTGCCACCTTGTCGATTATATCTCATTATTGTTGCCACTAATTTTGGTAAAAAATTTTGATTCATTTTATTTCTAATCAAACATGAAAGAATTCTTAAGTTTATTTATAATTAACTAAATAACATTGGGTGTTTTAAATACACTATATCTAGTTTTTGTTTAAAAGGACACAATGTAGAAAAAAGATTCATGTAGCCGACCCAAGTAGTGGGATAAAGCTTTAATTTTGTTGTTATTGTTGTTGTGTATATCTACTTTGTGTTGTGTTAAAATACAAATGTATTCTAAATTCTTGCAACCAATAACATATAAAAAATTATCATGAAAATTCCCGTGAAAAGGAACCATACGTCTCAAAATAAACAATGAAATAAAAATTCCAAATATTGATTCATGTTGGCCTAGAGTCAAAATCAAAATCTCCTATTTGAGTTTGACTTCGCTGAATATGATTTTATAATAACCCTAAGCTGCTCTATTATGCACGGATATTATCAACAAGATAATGTAGAGTAACTTCGTTACTTCAAATCATGCATGGGCTTCTTTCCGTCTTATTAAATTTTTGTAGAAAGTATGATTAAATGATATCTTGAATTAGTTTCTCCTGATTCAATAGTTTATTTATTCTTTATTGAATTTAATCAAATAAACCTCTAAGTGTTAAGTAATGCAAAAGAGGCTTTAGGCTTGTTGAAATTTGCTGTGAGATGAGTGTGATATAATTGTTGTTTGATTATTCATATATTAGAGCTTTCAAGTTTATTATGATATGTTCTTAACTAAAATTTCTTCCTAAATGATGACCAGCTTTTTCTAGATGGGTGTTAGTTTTATAAATATTGTAAAATTTGATGAGATGTGCTAAATCATCACATTTCTTTTATGCAGCTTGAGGTAGAAGAAAGAGGTCTAAGCTGTGTTACTGCAGTAACACCAACAGAAATAGAGGCCGGCTATGAAGGCTTCAACTGACACATTTGACTTAGTGAGTTCGTAACATGTAAATAGTTAACTATCTAATGTCTTCAGGTAGAAATTGCAAAACTTGGCTTTTATCTCTATGTTTGTTCATAGTTTTTAGTTTCTGACACTGATACGAACTCTTTCATTTTATAATCTGTTAAGCATTTGGGTTGGTTTCGGTTCATGAAAACAAGAAATATGTGTATGATCTCTGAAACGAATGGTTTTTATTTGTGTTGAGAAATTATTTTGTGCGGATATCGGATCGTCCGGAGTCAAATCAGCGCCATGTCATTCGGTATAATGGGTGGCCTGACACGTTCTGATTCGCCTCCGGACGGTGTTTGTATCTGCACAGAAACATTTCACGGCAGGGTTATAAATGTGTTGCGTGAAATGTTGTAGTTATAATTTAATATTCTAGAGTTGTATGGAGATTCTAAGTCGAGAGTAGAAAAGGTGAAAAAAAGGACTTATTCAGTTGAAATTGCTTCACTAATATGACATAACTGATTTGAGTTAGAGTTTAAAGGACATTTTACTCATAATTAATGATGGTAATATAACGTAGTAGATTTAATTATGAAGGGTGTCAAAATGTAGGCGAGTTCGTTTAGTTGTTTTGATTTGAGGGGTCTTATGTTTTTTTAGAAGACTAGCATTTGGCGTGATGGTTGTGGATGTTGGGTGTCAATAGATATCACATGAATTGTTAATGAGAAAGTTCAAATGTTCTTTGTTGACCATTGCGAGATGCCTTCCAACGATTAAAATCCAGAATTTAATAGTTATTGATGCTCAACCCCTTGTCTTTCCAATGTATTTGTCTCTTCTACTATGAAGAGAACAACATATGCGGTCTCCCTTTGTTATTTAACATCTGAAGCAATCAACAACTACCATCAACTATTATGTGGGTTCTGAAAATTCACTCCCCGGCCTCTCTGCGGCCCCTTTCTTCCTTCTTTGGGTTGTCAGGAGAGTTTTAACATTTAAGTTTTGAGGCAAATTTTCAGAATGCATATTAGGTTGTAAATAAGACATCATCCAGAGATTTCGTCCTCATTTTGCGACTTTATGATCTGAATTTAGGTTTCCTATAGGCGCAAGCCCTTATAGTTAATTACTCCTCCCGATAGCGAGAGAGGATTCTTTTCAAATAGATACATTGTATCCGATATATAGTAGCAGCATAATTTAGTATTTGAAAATTTAATATTTAGAATTAAAAATTAACCACATTGCATTTAAGCAGATCGTGGGGAGAGTGATGATAGACCCGTTCAAGATCCCATGGTTATGTCATCTCGGGTCATCATGATTCCTAGTCTACTTAGTCAAGAGGAAGTTGTGGACCCAACCTGTGAGTAAGAGGCAAGGTCATTCGGTGGGTTGTAGTCAACTTTAATTTGTTAGTACTCTTATTACCCACATGTCCTATAATCATTTCTATTATTTTATATTAATATTCTCTCTAATTATAGTTAGAGCACTCTAGTGAAACTATTTAAATTGGGCAAGATTTTGTAATTTATTTTTTATACTTATTAAAAAATCTAGCATCCTTAATGTGGGGCTCTTAAATCTAAACACCTTATATTTAGGATTAATTATTATCTGCGGAGGCCAACCAGAATGAGATATATCAACGTTGTTCGATAATACGGTTTGGTACTGTTGATATGATACATTTTGATTGATCTCCAGATGATGTTTTGCATCTGTTCTCCACAAAAAAAAATTCTCTATATTTAAACTTCCATGACTGGTTTGCATTTCTTTGCTCTCCTTGCATTCATGGATGGCACTCCTCCTTGGTAATATCATAAAAGAAAGCTATGAGGCTTTCATCCAACATCAATGAACTATAATTGAAGCCAATTCTATCAAATCTCTTGCTGTTTATGATTTATGAAGGCATATTGAGAAGCAAATCCTTGAAATTTCATCAGTATAAATGATACCTTTTTTATCTATATTAGAGCTAAATTTACCGTTGAATAAAGCTTCTTACATATTTTCTGTACATTTCTGATGTAAAGGAATGTGAAGTTTCATAAAGTATATATGAAAATAAATCATTCTATGAAATTCAAATAATGTTTCAGAGTTTTTAGTTTAATTTTATATTAAATAGATAAAAATATGTTTGTGTACATAAAATATCAAATAATTTGTCACTCTCATGAGCTCAAATTTTTAGATCTGATAAAAAATAGAATCATAGATGCAAAATTTAACTATAATTCACAGACTCAATAATTTCTACCATCTGAGAGTTGAAAATTTTTTTTATGATAGGATGATATTAGGATTTCATTTGGAATAATTTTTTTATTATTTTTTTTTAATTTTTTTTTTTTTGAACTAGAAATTTTTGTAATAGAAAGTTGTTAAAAAAAAAATAGTAGGAAAATTGTCTCAAACGAAACCTAAAAACTTTTAATTCTATTTTGAGAATTGGATGAAATAATTATCAATATTTTTTTACTAATCTTAAAGCATATCTGAGAATTTTAAAGTCTATTCTATTCAAAAGTCATCTATGAAATGGAGCCTTTTTTGAAGAAATTATTCCGACTAGAGGACGGACTCTGAACGGGAAGTTTATGTCTGAATTGTGAGTGTACAAATTATATATAAAAATTATACATAGCGTACATAATATGTGCACTCACAGTCCGAACTCTCCAGACAGAATGATTTTTCTTTTTTTTTTTCACTCAAACCTATTTTAACTCTATTTTTCATTTTTTTAAATGGAAAATTTTATTTATCGAACATAATCTTAAATTTCATGAAATATTAATTGCAAATATTTCCATGATATCAAAATTTATTTGATGATAAATATCTCATAGATAAATACTAAAATCTTACGTATTGATTTTTTTAATCTTTTTATAAGATATTACGGTCCTTGCATGCAGGTGTCATGCAATATAGGATTTATTTTGTCTTATTGATAATCTCTATTGCTTTGATGTTTGTATTTTATTGTTTATTTAAGTGGCTCTGTAAGCTCCACCAAAGTTATTTGTCTGGTTCTTAACTTTTGCATTTCCAGCCCTGGCCATCGCTGTATCTGCTGGTCAAAGTCTTAGCCGCGTTGCACGCTTTATTTCCTAATTTTATAAATATTTTTGGCTCTTTGCTATTTCCATTTTATTGATAGTTTTGTTCTGCTTATAAGCTTCTTTGACTAACTCCATATAAGATTGTGTCGGTGGAGTTCTTACAGAAAAAAAAAAAAAATATATATATATATATAT